>NC_045609.1:8292681-8601102 GCF_009762305.2 Zalophus californianus | reverse complement strand
GTATGTAGATGTTTTATTTAGCATCTGGCACAGCTGGGCCCTTTGTGGCATCGTTGAAATACCACCTCACAGCTTTGGTAGGTGGGTAAATACTGTCCTGAGCCTGAACCCTTCCATCACCCTGCTACTAGAGCCCCCAACCCCCACCTTCTCAAAACTCCTCAAAATCCAGTGTCTAAAGAGATTACATCCAGGACTGGGCCTTAGCTCCATGGTCTGTGCCCTGTCAGGTTATTGCTAAAGCTGTACTGTTTGTAAAATATATTTTAAATCACTCTTGAAAAGGATTATTCCAATGCCATGGCTTGACCAAAAAATAATATAGAAGAAACAAAGAGGATTGGAAGAAATTGGAAGTAAAATTATTGTATCAAAATAGTATAATTTCCCGCTCATGAGGCAGGATGATGAATCCATCCCAGGGCTGGACTCCATATTATCTAAGTCTTTTAAAAATATTACTTAGAGGGGCGCCCAGCTGTCTCAGTTGGTGGAGCATTTGACTCTTGATCTCAGGATTGTGAGTTCAAGCTCCACGTTGGGGCTGAAGATTACTTGAAAATGAAATCTTTGAAAAAAAAAATATCACCTAGATTCCTGAAATAATCTCATGGTCTGTGTCACCCCAAAGAGAGTCAGTCTGCTTATCACTTGATCCGTGGTGCCCAGGACAGGTTGTGACATAGAGTAGTGGCTCACAGGGTATCTGCTGAATGCATGGTGATAGCATGCACTGTTACAAAGGATGATCTCTCAGCGTTCTGTGTATTCTAAGAGAATGAGAACACATTCTGTAACACAGACATGTATTTATTCAGTGATTTATTCAAGAAATATTTATTGTTTTACTCTAGGCTAACTGCAGAGACTACAAGAATGTGGAGCAATTTTTACCCACCCATTTTAGAGATGATTTGCTTGAGCTGATGGGCCTAGCAAGTGAAAGAATCGATCTAGAACCCTAGTCTTCAGTCAGAGAGGCTTTGTTGAAAAGTGTCTATATTTACCGCTTCGACTGTGCCACGACTGTTTATATGTATTATACTTCATTGCAAAGATGCAACAGGCTCTCCCTCTAGGTAAGTGATACCGACTTTGAATGCTTTTTGGTTTGCTTGCTTGTCTGACTATAGATGTACGTAGCTGTAGGCAAGCCATGTGTTTCTTGTAAGTGAAATGTAAACAGAAATTTTATCAATCCAAACATGCTTTTAGTGTAAAAAAAAATGCTCTTTTGGGGAAGGTATTGTGTCTTGTTTGTCTTAATCCTTAGCACCTAGAATGATGCATAACATGATGGTGCTCCCTATTAATGGACATATGCTTCCATGGATCAAGTAGGACTCCAAAAACGCCTTCCTTGGGTACTCTGATTGCTGTTTTGGGGTCTGATTTACTCGGGTTGTGAGAAGTGGAAGGTGTAGGTGTCAGGCTGTAGGCGTGCTGATCTAAGCCCTCACTGCTGACATGCTAGGAATTCTCATTCAACATTCATGGCAATTCAGTGACCACCTTGAGTAGAGTGAGGAATGCAAATATGGCATAGACTGGACTCTGCTCTCAAAGAGTTTGTATGTGGATGTGTTATACGGACTGAGGTGGTGAAGTGTGAACTCATGACTCATAGCACTCAAAGAAAATCATAGAATTCCACACCTCAGAGATCTCACCTCCTTACAAGAACTTTGACTCCGATTCTCTTCAGGTATAAAAAGCTTCATTCAGATTTCTCTGGAATGAAGGAAATGCACTAAATACAATGTAAGGACTTCTGAAAGAGGATTTTCTTGTTCCTCTCTCTTCCAAACCACAACCATTAATTAGGGAAAGAAGCAAATTCCATTTTGCATCCAGCCAGATCCTTGTCCCAACTTTATTTCTCACCAATCAGAAGTATGATCAAGTAAAATTATTTCCTAGCGGCAAGGGGACCTCTTCCCCAGTCAGCCCTTCCCAGATCTACTCTGGCCTCCCAAACCTTAGAATGCCATGACTCCTAGCAAACATCTGAGGGATGGGAACTCTGACATCATAACAAGAATCCTTTCCTAAATTCTACAATACTTACGAATGCGATGTAGTCACCCTCAAAAGAATTCATTCTCCAGTTTAAAAAATTCACACTGCATTTCTCAAAGTGAGTCACACTTCGCGAGTATAAGAGCTTGTTACATGTTATTCATACTTCTGCACTCCATATTCTGGCCCAGAGATCAAGAATGGTCAAGATATCAGTTTTTTTTTTTTCCTCTTTCCTTGAAAAATTCAGCGACCCACTTACTATGATGGCTCTGTCAGTACTATTGGTTGATTATCTGAACACCAGCTGTGGCTTCCTTTGTAACTCTCCATTTGGATGGAGCCAGCGAGCATGGGAGTCCAAATGAAATTACCTTCATCTGCTGTTTCCTGTCCTCTAACCAAATGTTCTGACCGTATGTTTGGTTTAGATGAGAGAGGCTGCTCCTTCATTTTTTAACAACTTGTTTTTGCTAGAATGTGGTGGGACAATTTGCCAGGTGTCACATGCAGAGCATAACCTCATTTCCAGGGATGTGATGCAAGCTTGGCTCTTGAGTCATGGATCTTTTTTTAAACAATATTTTAAAATATAGGAAAACAGATGAAAGGCTGTGTATCATTTCAGTAAATGCTCTTTTTTCCCCTCTAGCCAAAAGTAGTAACTCAGTCTGGGAATTCCAGGCCAAAGCTTTTACCCTAACAGGCTCCATGTTAGGAAAAAACAATCACAGCGTATGGTTTGGTTGGGGGCAGATGTTTAAGGCTCCACGAGTCTTGCGCGGGCATCCTGTCTTGGCTATTGTCCGTTGTAAGGCTCAGATGCTTTAGCAAGATTCTTCCTTTTCTGCATCTAACCCATGCCTTTTAACCCCCAAGATGCTCCCTTGGTGGCCCTCAGCCCCGGACTCCACCTGCAGGAAATCTCTGTGCTTTTTTGCTGAATGCGAAATTTCAGCTCCTGTCTCCATTTCGTGAATCAAGCTGCCCATCTCCTGGGTTCTTCCTCGCATCCTGCTCTTTGAATATTCTCTGCGCTTACTGTCTTTGCATTTCATAACAACAGCTACCATTTATGAAACTCTTCTCTCAGAGGAAGTTTAGCACTGGGGTCAAGACCATGGGTTCTGATGGGCATGTTTTGAAAGCTGAGGATGCTACACGCTCACCTAAACTCTCCTTCCTCAGCCCCCTCATCCGCTAAATGAGGCTGACTATTTGACCTCCCTCACAGGACTGTGTGAGAATTGAATCCATAAAGTACGTGGAGTACTCTTCCTGGCAGATAGGAAAGCAGGCTAAATGTTAGCTGTGGTATTATTACCATACTCAGGTTTTGTGGTAGCAGACCTTAAGCTGGCCCCATGGACTCCTCCTCCTCTGTGATCTCATCTTCTTGAGTGTAAGCATTTCCAACAGACAGAATATGGTTAAAGTGATGGGCATCACTTCTGAGATTATGTTACAAAAACACTGTGACTTGTTTGGAGCTTTCTCTCTAGCTGCCTCTTGGATTCCCCACTCTGGGGGAAGCTGGCTGCCATGTTAAGGAGACAGCCCCCAGAGAGTTTGTTGTGAGAGCTTGGGAGCGGACCCTGGGAATGCCCCTGGGGATGACTGTAGCTCAGTTGATGCCTTGGTTGCAGGAGGGTGAGAGACCCAGCCTAGCTGCTCCCAGACTCCTGACCCACAGGACTGGTGAGGTAATGAATACTCCTTGTTTCCAGCTGTTATGTTCAGGGGTGATTTGTTACACAGCAATAGGTAACTAATACAAGTACCCTGCTTCTCACTTCACGTGAGATATCCTCTTTATCTTTGTGGCCACTGAAAAGGCGAGGGCATGTTACCCAATTTATGAATGAAGCAATGAGGATCGGAGAAGTTAAGTCTCTTGACCACACATAGGAATATGCGGTGAAGCCCAAACTTGGATACCAATCTTCCCATCTGCCAAGCTCTTCCACTGGGTTCTATTGTTTCCCCCATGAAGCAAATCAGTTCTTTCTTTAGGTTTTTCATTCATGCAATCAACTAATTAACCCATCCTTCATGGATTCATCATGCCAACATTCATCGATCATTCATCAGTCCAACAGTAATATGCTGGGCACTGCTCTGAGGGTGACAGTGATGAACAAGATTAACAAGATTACTGCCCTCGTAGAGCTCCCAGCCCAGGGATGGCACTCAAGTGAAAGACATGGAAATAATAATTTCACGTTATGGTAAGCCTGTGGCTCACATAAAGAGTGTGGCAGGACAGGAGGGCTTTCAGAAAGATCCATCTAGGAGAATGGGTTTCTCTCTCCTTCATTTCCTCTTCTTTAGTTTTCTACTGCATCTTTACTGTCTCTTTAACCTCAACCCCCAACCTCAGAATCTGTCCTACCTGTCCAGGCTTAGAGCTACCTACTGCTTGGAGCCACATTATGTTCTTCTCTGATGAGTTCACATAGTTCACGTTTGCATCAGCCCTTTAAGGTTACTCTGTATTCTCTTTCATGAATTTGAAAATATTTACCCAATTTAAAAGACTGCAACATTTTCCCAAGCCTTGTTTTCTTTTCATATGCACCAGCTCCCCCAACCTTATATCGGGCTTGTCCCTTCATTCATAAAGGGATTATAATTGTAATATTACAAATGTAATGTGCATTGCCTGATACATAGAATGTTCTAGAATGACATGTTAATGTTGATAAATGTAAAGATATTTGCTATCCAGTCACTACAGCTCATGATAATGTTGTATTTGAATGACAGGGGAAATTTAAATGTACATTAAATAGTAAGAAATAACTCCTTTTTCTTTTTTTTTTTTAGAGTTTTGAGAGTGTGACATAGTCTGCTTTACTTTTTTAAATTTATTTTTATTTGTTTTATTATTATGTTATGTGAATCACCATACATTACATCATTAGTTTTTGATGTAGTGTTCCATGATTCATTGTTTGTGCATAACACCCAGGGCTCCACGCAGAACGTGCCCTCTTTAATACCCATCACCAGGCTAACCCATCCCCCCACCCCCCTCCCCTCTAGAACCCTCAGTTTGTTTTTCAGAGTCCATCGTCTCTCATGGTTCGTCTCCCCCTCCGATTTACTCCCCTTCATTCTTCCCCTCCTGCTATCTTCTTCTTCTTCTTCTTTTTTAAACATATAATGTACTATTTGTTTCAGAGGTACAGATCTGTGATTCAACAGTCTTGCACAGTTCACAGCACTCACCATAGCACATACCCTCCCCAATGTCTATCACCCAGCCACCCCGTCCCTCCCACCCCCCCCCCATAACTCCTTTTTCTTATGGGAGCTTCCATTCTGGCCAGACCCCTAGCTCTCGTCCTAACTGTGAAAAGTAGGATATTAGTTAGAACATATTTTAGCTAACGGTCCATTCCCTGAACATAGTCTTTCAGAGAGAGACTTTCAGCTCAAAACATAGTATGTTGTTTGAAGTACAGATAGCTTTCGGCGTGCCTGGGTGGCTCAGTCATTAAGCGTCTGCCTTTGGCTCAGGTCATGATCCCAGGGTCCTGGGATCGAGCCCCGCATCGGGCTCCCTGCTTCTCCCTCTCCCACTCCCCCTGCTTGTGTTCCCTCTCTCGCTGTGTCTCTCTCTGTCAAATAAATAAATAAATAAGATCTTTGAAATACAGATAGCTTTCATTTTAATGGCTTGGAAAGTGCTATTGGGAAGGACCCATCCCACATATTGGAGATGGGAGAGGCTATGAGAGGCTGGTGGGGGAGACAGTGGGAAAAAAAGATGGGAAAGGAGAGAAATGATGGACGGAGCAGTGGTCTAAAGGGGTCTTGTGGTGAATTGCATTCTTGCAGAGCAGCTGCAAGGGCAGAGGAAGAGGTGCTTAAAACAAAACATGGATGCCTTCCAAACAAATCTTGCATTTTGGCTCAATAAAGAAACATTGACACATTTGCAGCTTTAATATTATTCATGATCTTCATGGAAATTTGGCTTAAAATTCAAGCTAAATTTCTACACTCAACTATGGTCATTCCTTATGCAGTAATTAAAGACTTTTTTAGCGTGAATTTGATCTATGCCTGCAATATGTTCTGTGGGCTATAGCACTACCGAAAATGAATGTCCCCCTTAATACAAACTGGGATATTAAAAAATGGTTCCTCAAAAAATTAAAAATAGATTTATATATCCAGCAATTGCACTTCTGGGTATATACCCAAAGAAAATAAAAACAGGATTTCAACGAGAAAAAAAAAAGGTTTATAAATGAGACTAAAATGTAAGCAATCTGGCCTGAAAATAACCACTGTGGCCTTACAGATGTTGAAGAAACTATGCTAGCTGGAGTTCACAGCTGGTCTTTTAATTGCTGGAAGCAATGGATTGGTTAAGTAACTCAATTTTAAATTTACAAAGTTTATCTGTTTAACCACAGTGGAGAACAGCCTCATGCTGAAATGGTGGCATTTTCCAATACATTTGGCAAATGTACCTCCAAAATGTACAATTTGTAAGCACCAGTGAGCTTACAAATTGCAGATGACCTATTGGGCTTCTCACAATGATGTCCTATTATCTGTGTGCACCTTCAGAATTTAGACATATTTGGGCCCCGTTAGGATTGATGACTGGGTGTGTCAGCCAGGATTCTTCAGAGAAACAGAACCTGTGTGTGTGTGTGTGTGTGTGTGTGTGTGTGTAGAGAGAGAGAGAGATTTTAAGGAATTGGCTCATTATTGGCTTATGCAACGGGGGGGACTGGTGATTTTGGGAAATCTTTAGGGCTGGCAGATGGAAACTCAGACAAGAGTTGAGGGTGTACTTTGGAGTCTGAAATCCCTAGATTAGAGCAACAGGCTGGAAACTCAGATCGAAACTCAGTCTTGAGGCAGAATTCCCTTCTCCAAGAGACCTCAGACTTTTGCTTTGAGTCTTCAACTCACTGGATAAGGCCCATCACCATTAGAGATGGTGATGTCCTTTACTTAGTCAACTGATTGTCAGTATTAGTCACATCTATGAAATACCTTCACAGCAACAGCTAGGCAATTGTTTGGCCAAACAACCGGGTACCATGATGTATCCAAGTTGACAAATAAAATTAACCATCACAACTGGCCTCTAGGACTGACCACTGGCCAGTGGTCTAAGGCCACTGGGACTAGGCCTTAGACCTAGGACTGGCCACCAGGACTAAGACCGTAAATAATCAGGACACTGTGGCCACCTCTTAGCCCCTGAGTCTAAGTGCCAGGTGGGCTCACTGTTCAGGACTCAGGGACGCTGCTGCCAAACTGTGGCCCTCCAGCGTTCTAACTGAAGGGCCCGGGGCCAATGCCCACGCCCGCTGCTGGATCCCGCATTCCAGGTGTCTCATCAAAACTTGGAAATGGCCCCAACATTTCTTGGCTTTTCAGAGGCTTTCTCTTTCACTTCTTAACCTTCCCACAGGCAACGTCCAGATGGTCTTGAAGACTGGCCGATGTCTTGCGGAGGAAGCCCTGGACTCAGTTCTCCAGCTTTTCCTTCTCAGAGGGTCCCTTAGCCTCCAAATTCTCTAATTCCTGTCAGCCCAGCCTGAGGGGTCAGCCAAAAACTTTGCTGCTTTCTCTGCCTCCTGCAGGTGGCCTGAGCCTTCTGCCTGCCTCCGGCACCTCTCTCAGTAGAAACGCCCCGAGGGAAAAATGGATGCCCCGTGGCAGCTCACATCTTACTCCGCATTGCCTCTTTCTCTGCAATTTTGTCTTCTTAGGTTCTGGTTGCTTGACCATCATCCGGGGACTTCAGGTAAACGGTTTCAACCATTTTATCTCTGCTGTTTGTCCTCAGTGGGCGTGTGGAGCTGTAAGCTATTCTATTTTTTCTCCTCTCTTTTGTGGCCACCAACATTGTATTAAAATCCATTGAATTCTTTAACCCATCTGGCATTTATTTTGTTATAGATTAAGAGATAAAAATCTCCCCCCAAGTATCTGAATTCCCCAGAACTAATTTTTTCCTTTTCTGTGCACAACTGTAACTATACCCCATAGGTTCTGTTATATTTTCAGTAACTTTATATTCTAGATATCCTGTGTCCGAAGGTAGATGGTTTTGTTTTTTTTTCTATTTCTGGGTGATACAGTTTTTCCCCCCTAGTTAGTTGTTATCATGTTTTCATTTTATTGTATTATGAACATAGCATGCTTTCTGTTCTATTTCTACCTTCTGGAATTCATTGATATCATTTATAGCCTCATGTGTGGTGTACTATTTGCCAGGGTTTTAGAAGCAATTGGAAAGCATGTGCAGTCTCAGTGATTTATAGAGCGTGTGTGAATGTGCGGGAACATATAATCTAAATTATTCTGTTCCTCTCTTTCTCACATGTTGTGAATGTGATCTGTCTCAGGCCGGGAGATTTTAACCTGCTTATCACACGCTTACTTTGTGAATATTGATGTTACTCTTTGTCTACATTGTGGGTTGGGTCCTTTATCATTATATTCATTGTATTTAGCACTTTTTTTGTCTCTTTTAATGCCCCTCCTACCCCCAGAAATCAACTGTTACATGAAGACGGTATTCCTTGCAAGAGGTAACTTTAGCTCATTTGTTTGTATTTGATGACACAGATATGCTAGGTCATATTTTTGTCTTACTTTCTGGTTTCCGTTCCTCTTTTCTCTCCTCCTTCTTTTTAATCTTTCTCTATATGTGTCTAGGTTTTATTTAGTTAAGAAGAGAACAGAAAACCAAACACAAACCAGTGAAATTATCGGAAGGAACACACATCTGATATAGACCATTAAAAGGACTTTTTTTTTTTAGCTGTTACTTCTCCTCCCAAAACAGGGTCAGCAGTTTTGGGACTCCCCAGTATTCAGTCTCTTCTCCCTGCCCCACAGATTGACCACTTCTTACAAAGACACTGGGTCTGCACTTTTCCTTTTCCAGTTATCTCTTCTCTGCTTTTCCATGGAGCCAAAGAAGGTCAAGGAAACTCGGGCTCTGGCCCTCGTGCCCACTTCCAGAGGACGTCGACTGGATCTCCCAGGTTATGCCACCTCCTGGGAGCCCTTGGTCCACCAGCTTCAGTGACGTCCCAAAGCTGGGCTTGACCTTCCTGACCTTTGGCAGAATTTCCACTTGGGTTTGAGTTAGTGATATTGCATAGTTTCTTCAAAGACCAAGTTTGTGATTCTGCATCTCACTGTCCTTGAGATATTTGTGTAGTATCACAGAAAGAAGAAGTGATACATCTTCAATCTCAGAGAAAAGAGGAGATACATCTTCAATCTGAAAAATAATAGTTAACATTTAAGTAGAACTCAATGGTGGGATGGTATAAAGCACTGTTTTAAGCATTTTAAAATAGATTAACTCACAATCTTTAAAGATGAGGAAACTGAGACACAGAGAAGTTAAATAGCTCGCACGGGGTCACAATGTTAATAGAGGAGCCAAGATTTGAATCCAGGCATCTGGGTTCCAGAGTCCATGGGGCAATTTGCTACTCTGCCTCTCCATCCTGTTCATGTAATAATCCACTTCCCTGGAGGAATGAGACAGATCTTGATCTTCTTCCATTTCAGCAATCTAGTAAAAGTTGGACAACTTTCTACTTGTCGGCCATAAATTTGTTTGGGGATGAGTGATGGAGCAGTGTATGGTGGAGAAAACAGACTCCCATCTGGTCACTCTGGTGTCGGATCCCAGCTCTGTCTCTTGCTAGATCCAAGCCCTGGCCATGTTATTTAACTTGGAATTCTTGGTTTCCTCATGTAAGTGTAATCCAAATGACACCGGGCTCCCCTCTCCAAAGTCTAGTCTCTAGACAGAGAAACACGGCCGATTGCCTATAGTAAATAGATGGGCTCCCTCAATGAAGGGCAAAGGACAACACAGTTTGGAACTTAGACCAACATTTCTTAAAAATCCTTTTTCTTTTTTTTAAACATTCTTTTCCCGAACAATGTTCTGAATCCTTGACTTGCTCTGAGATCCCTATTCTCTCTCTCACTGTAGACTCTCAACCCCAAATGCTCTCTCTAAACCTCCCCGCCTCCATTGCTCCTATCTCCCCTCAATTCCTGTCTCCTGTTTGAAGCTCTCTTATGTTTCTCTTTCTGGAAGAGTTCTCCCCCTCCCTTTCAAATGCAAAATACCTAACCTGTTCTTTGACTGCTGGAATTCTTGGAAGTCATTTAAAAATGAGGAAGTGTTTTCCTAAATGCTTTCTTTTTTTTAAAATTTATAATTGTTATTTTAATCCCCATACATTACATCATTAGTTCTTGATGTAGTGTTCCATGATTTATTGTTTGTGCATAACACCCAGCGCTCCATGAAGACCGGATTATTTTGTAGTTTTAGCCAAAAAATGTCTTTTTTTTGGTCACAGAATTCATCTAGCATCGGTAATTTTTTTTTTTCCCACACACGAATTGGAAAACCAAAAGTCAGCGACTGACTTTCCGGTTGGATTTCAGGTAAGATGTGCTTAAGGCCAGAACTCTGCCTCAGTATTTGATTTTTCCAGTATTTCTGTGTTTTTTAAAAATCTAGGGATAGGTGCTGCATTTAATCTGCTGGTTTATTGTGTCATAATCACTTCTAGCCTTTTAGAGTGGCAAATCCTATTTACTTTCTTTTTTTTTCATTTTTCTTTATTTTTAATCTTTTAAAAAAATTTATTTTATTATGTTATGTTAATCACCATACCTTACATCATTAGTTTTTGATGTGGTGTTCCGTGATTCATTGTTTGTGCATAACACCCCGTGCTCCATTCAATACGTGCCCTCCTTAATACCCATCACCGGGCTAACCCATCCCCCCATGCCCTATTAATCACTAGGAAATAATTCTGTGATTGAGTTTGGTGCTCCCCACACATGGATCATTTCTTATCCGTAGTATGCCCCCAAATGCAGCTTCATTTTCCAGATACCTTGATGCAGAATACAATTTTTCATCATTAGGTGAAAAAAAGAACTTTCTATCTACTACCCCATCTTCTCCCTAAAGAGCCAGGATGAAGTGTGCAATCTTAGGATTTCTCTTAGAAAGGAAAGGAAGGAGAAATATGAATGACGAGACACTGAGTTCCTCCTGGCGGACAGACGGAAGGACAGGATGTCAAGATCCATAACAAGAATATGTCTTATCGCTGCCAAACAGAGAGAGGATGATCATGCTTATTTTACACTATTGTTAAGATTCTCATGTGAGAACATGCATAAAGTTACCTGGAGTAACATCAGCGTATAATAGGAACTCATAATGTCTTAATTTCCTTTCTACAGGAAGAAGCCAACTATGCACAAAAGCAGAATTACCAACACTCATCAAGTCAGTTCAATGCTTCAAACACTACTAGTTGTCTACTAAAGAGGTGCTAGATATCTCTCCCATTTTGCGTTTTAAGGCCGCAATAATCAACATTAGCTTTTTCCTTGAACACTGCATGAGATGCCTCTATTTCTTCCTTCCTTCCCTCCTTCCTTTCTTTTTGAGAGAGAGAAGGAGATGGGGATGGGGCAGAGGGAGAGGGAGAGATAGAATCTTAAGCAGTCTCCATGCCCAGTGGACATGGATCTCGATCTCTCGACCCTGCGATCATGACCTGAGCTGAAACCAAGAGTCGGCAGCTTAACTGATTGAGCCACCCAGTCACCCCGAGCTGCCTCTACTTCACACTTCCTGAATTATCTCCTAACCAGACTTGCCAGGTTTTTTTCATCAACTGTAGCAACAAATTAAAGCAAACAGGCCTGGGGCGCCTGGGTGGCTCAGTGGGTTAAGTGTCTGCCTTTGGCTCAGATCATGAGCCCGGGGTCCCAGCTAGTGCTCTTGCTCTCACTCTCTGTCTCAAATAAATAAACAAAATCTTAAAAAATAAAATAAGGCAGGAAGGCCTATAACAGGTTTTTAGAACCACTTGTCAGAGGAATTGACCGATACCTTTTTATGCCAACAAGCACAATTGACCAAATACAGATTTAAAGAAGGTAGGGTGCCAGAATTCTTGAAAGGTTTTCTTTTGTAAAAATAGAAAATCTTCATGTGCCTGTGGGATGATTCATTGACATATGCGGAAGTTTTCAGTCGAATAGCACTGTCTGTTGAGAATCAGATCAGTCTTTGCTAGCACAGTCTAAAGTTGAGTGTTGCAAAGTTGCAGGCAGGTGTCGAAGCTATATTCTGAGTTTCCCTTTGTGCAAGTTATCTGTCTATTCCGGGGCTGAGAATCAAAGCGGACTGTAGCTCCATTATTTCTATGCATTGTCAAAACAGAACCACTGCCCGGACCATCCATTTTTCCTTACCTACAAAACTGGAAAAAAAAAGGTGCTGTTTTAATTATTCGTAATACTTAACATTTAATCCTCACAGCCCGGTGGAATAGGTGTGATGGCCATAATTTTACTAGAGGACTACGTCCATATGGTTTCTAAATAATCAAACTAGAACTAACCCAAAGAAATGCCACAGTGCCTCAAAGTGCTGATCCATCATCCTGTCTCAGTGAAGACCAGATACCAAGAACAAGGAATCTGCTCCAGATTTTCTGATTTTTCCAAGGGTAATTGTATTTGTACTTCTAAACATATTTATTTATTAAGCCATTCATTCTTTCTTATTTTACTTTACTCTGTTTTTAATTTCTTTTATTCCTTGAATGGCATAGATTCTATTTATACTACCTTCTGTGACAAGTTGTCTTTTATTCGAGCCAGATGAGTAATGATTCTTATATCTTGTCAAAATTGTCTCACTCCCCTCTTTGATACGGTCTTGAATGACCGTTCCAATTATGTGGTTAGTTTTAACTGAGTCATCCATATTCTTTCATCTTTTTGGTGCACAACATTGGCCAGGACTAGTTCTAGAAGTTATGTGAGTGTTAACACTTCCCTGGTCTAATATTTGAAGATTTATTTAGTGGAAGAGATTCTTCCACATGATCCATTCCCTTTATGATTTTCATAAGCCAGGGTCATATCATTCTCAGGCTTTATCTTTCCAAAATTAAACCTTATTGTTGATGTTGTTGTTGTTTTAGGGTATTCTTTTATTAATTCGGAACTTACTTCCTTATCTATACAATAGAAATACAAGTGGTACTTACCTTACATGGTGATTGTGGCCATTACATTTAATTAGGTGACTTTTTTTTTTTAAAGATTTATTTATTTATTTTGACAGAGTGAGAATGAGAGAGTGAGAGAGAGCACATGAGAGGGGGGAGGGGTAGAGGGAGAAGCAGGCTCCCTGCCGAGCAGGGAGCCCGATGCGGGGACTCGATCCCGGGACTCCAGGATCATGACCTGAGCCGAAGGCAGTCGCTTAACCAACTGAGCCACCCAGGCGCCCTAATTGGGTGACTTCTGTAAAGTGTTCACCACAGTGTCCAATTTATAGTTAGCATTTAACAGTATTAACAATATTAATAGTATTATGATGTCCATTAACAGTCAATCAGTCAAATGTGTATTAGCGTTGTGCCATTTGCAGCTGTGGTGTTAAGCGTTGCGTATACAGAGATGAATAAAAGAATACTAACAGCCTCATGGAGCTGATAGTCCAGTCGTGCTGTCCAATGGAATTTCTGCACAGAAGGAGATAGCATATACCTGTGTTGGCCAGTACAGTGGCCACTAGACAAGTGTGCTATTGCACATGTGGAATGTGACTAGCATGATGGAAGAAATGAAGTTTTAATTTTTTTTTTTTTTTTGAGAGAGCATGGGCACATGAGCAGGGTGTGGGATGGAAGAGGCCAAGAGAGAAGGAGAGAGAGAATCTCAAGTAGGCTCCACACCCAGCGTGGAGCCCATCAGGGGACTCGATCTCATGACCCTGAGATCATGAGCTGCGCTGAAATCGAGAGTCAGAAGCTCAACCATCTGAACCACCCAGGCGCCCTGAAATGAAGTTGCATTTTATTTAATTTTAATTAATTTAAATTAAGTAGCTTCGTGTGGTTTAGTTGGACCATGCAAATCTGCACTGTGGAGAGGACTATATAAACAATCTCAGTGCAAGTTAAGTTGAGGGCTATATTAGAGGCAAATGGCAATTTCTGCAAAACAGAAAGGCAGAAGTGACTATTTCTCCTTGGGAAAATCAGGAAAAGCTCCACGTAAGTGATGGCATTCTAGTTGGGTGTTAAAGAATGTGTGGGTTTTTTTTTTTAAGAGGAAAGGTGGAGGGAACGGACCTCTGGACACAGGGAGTTTTGTATATAAAGGCACAGAGCCTAGAAAGAGTCTGGTACCCACAGGACAAGTTGGGTTATGTTTCTTTAATCCTAAAATTGCTTGCCCATTTGGAAACAAATCTGCAGATTTTCTGCCCACTCATCAATGTAGCAGTGTTGCTGCATGTAGTTTATTCTCAGTCTGTGTATTTGCTACAATGATAAGTTAATAATCAGCAAATTGGAGGGTTCCTCCCATCTGCAACCTTGTTTCTCTCCTCCAAAACATTTAGGGGCTAAATAAAGGTGACCTCGGGCAGAATCTTTATGGGACTCTGATTCTTTCCCTCCTCTTTGTTTTTTGTCCCTAAGACATTTCCTTGCCTTTTTATAATGTGATTCTGTCCTGCCTTAGCCTGCTCCATTCTCCACATCCAAATTAATGCCATGACCTCTTCTGATGACGTGACATCATTTTGCCATATTGACTCCACATTTCTCCAATCCTAGCGGCATGGAGACTTTGGTGTGGTTCCTCCTACGCCGAGTTCCAGAGTATATCCTGGTTGTATTAGACCATTCAGATCATTTTAGTCCTCTTCGCCACAGTTCTGGCCTCAGTCTGTCTTGTGGCACTGCCTCGCGGGACTTTGGTTTAATAATTGTGGGAAGAGACGCTCTCTCTGTATTTGGGTGTGAACCAAATCATGTCGCCATGACCCTCCGACCTGAAGGATGGAGGAGGGCTTTGCTGAAAGACTTGCAGAGAAATGGGGTTAGCACACTGATCAAACTGTGCCTAAAACCTGATTATCTACACACGTCGAATTTCCCTTTATCACTGGGCAATTTTGACTTGGATTTTCTGTTATTTTCAACAAAGCACCCTAACATCAATGACGGCTTAGCTAGACTAACCTTTATTTCTTAATTCACTTCTGGATAAGTTCCCCTAGGATAGGTCTTCTCTGGTCAAGAGGTCTATTTCATCCTTGAAAGAGGCAAGAAGTTCCAAGGTCAAAAAGTTAGCGAGCCCAGATATTAAGTCACATCTCTTATTCCGATACTCACTTCTTGGCCCCATCTCAGAGTTAGAGAATATCACTGATGCAACAGAACCCAGAACACATCCTGATCCGCATGGCTGACTTGGTAAGTCACGACGCTTCAGTCGGTCCTGGTCTAAGGCTGGTAACTTCTCTTCCTTTGCCCACAGACTTTCCTAGAAGGAGAATCTGTCTATGTCTGATGCCAGAATTTAAGAACTACTGGAGAGTAATTTTAGGTAATGGAGCATACTTTCGTGACATAATACTATGAAATAGTGGCAAATATTTATATAATACGTCCCTTGTGCTAGGCACTGTTCTAGGTACTTCATATGACTCATTTAACTCATATTCAATCTTCATAACGAACTTTTTAGCAGGTACTGTGATTATCTACATCTTACTTATGAAGGAACTGAGACACAGAGAGGCTAAGTAACTTGGGCAGGGAGGGTGACACAGCTAGTAAGGAGTTGCCCCACACGTCAGATCCTGCCAGCCTGGTCCCAGACTCGAGCCTTAAAAAGTACATTAAGTCAGTAAAAAGACTTCTTATATCAAGTGCATAACGATGAATCTTATGCAGGCACCATTGGAAAAGTCCATACATTTGAGTTTTCTGGTCTTCCCCATGAACCATCTGCCCACTCAATCCCATACGCCTTGGACAACTTCCATTTGCAAGGTTACTAGCAAACATTAGGTGTGCCCCTTTTGGAGTGGAAGAGTATTACTTTGTGGAAAGCTAACCAACTTATTTGTGGCTTCAAGACATCCGAACCTTGGTCTCAAAAACTCTAACTAGGACCAGTAGCTCATAGGCTGTGCGGTGATCAGATGTGTCTGAACGTTGCAAAGAATATGTAGGCAGCTCATCTCCGTGGGAGTTTGATTCTTGAGCCTCAAGATTACTTTCCTGATTACATTTCTTCAGTGCCAGGATGATTTATCATTTTCTTTATTACAAATAAATTTGTTCTCAAATACACATGCGATTTCCATATAATAACAATACACACTCAGAAGAATGACGAATATGGAAAAGACAGACAATACCAAGTGGCCACTTTGGATAGATTTTAGGCATTATCTACTCAAGTTAAAGCTGTGCTTATTTTTAAATATCTAAATATCACTTCTAGGTGTACAACCAAGAGAGAGGCATACCTAGGCTCACCCCAAAACAAGCACTAGAATGTCCATTGCATCTTTTTTTCTTTAAATTTTTTTATTGTTATCTTAATCACCATACATTACATCATTAGTTTTTGATGTAGTGTTCCATGATTCATTGTTTGTGCATAACACCCAGTGCTCCACGCAGAACGTGCCCTCTTTAATACCCATCACCAGGCTAACCCATCCCCTGCCCCCCTCCCCTCTAGAACCCTCAGTTTGTTTTTCAGAGTCCATCGTCTCTCATGGTTCGTCTCCCCCTCCGATTTACTCCCCTTCATTCTTCCCCTCCTGCTATCTTCTTCTTGTTCTTTTTTTTCCTTAACATATATTGCATTATTTGTTTCAGAGGTACAGATCTGTGATTCAACAGTCTTGCACAATTCACAGCACTCATCATAGCACATACCTTACCCAATGTCTATCACCCAGCCACCCCGTCCCTCCCACCCCCCCACCACTCCAGCAACCCTCAGTTTGTTTCCTGAGATTAAGAATTCCCCATATCAGTGAGGTCATATGATACATGTCTTTCTCCGATTGACTTATTTCGCTCAGCATAATACCCTCCAGTTCCATCCACGTTGTTGCAAATGGCAAGATCTCATTCCTTTTGATGGCTGCATAATATTCCATTGTGTATATATACCACCTCTTCTTTATCCATTCATCTGTCGAAGGACATCTTGGCTCTTTCCACAGTTTGGCTATTGTGGACATTGCTGCTGTAAACATCGGGGTGCACATACCCCTTCGGATCCCTACATTTGTATCTTTGTGGTAAATACCCAGTAGTGCAATTGCTGGATCGTATGGTAGCTGTATTTTCAACTTTTTGAGGAACCATGTCCATTGCATCTTTATCTGTAAAAACCCAAACCTGGAAGGAACCCCCCCCACACACCATACACAAATATTCATCAATGCAGTAGGTAAACAAATTGTGCTCTCTCCAGACAATGAAATACTTCCTTGATCTGCAGATATCTGCAAAATATACAGATCAGTCTCACAAACATAATGTTGAGCCAAAGAAGCCAGACCAAAAAAGAGCACCTACTAGATGAGTCACATTTTATAACATGTAAAAACCGACACATCTGTCTATGCTGTCAGGTTACTCATGGATGGGCAGGGCTGGGGAGGTGACACCAGGCGATTTCTCAGATGCTGGAGTCATTCTGTTTTTTAATTTGGGTGCTGGTTACATGGGTGTGATCCGTTTGTACAGTTTATTTGACAAATAAATTTAAGCTGTACACTTAGGATGTACGTACTTTTCTGTAGGCATATGTCAATAAAACTGTTTTTTTCTTTAAATTTTTTTAGTGTTATGTTAATCACCATGCCTTACATCATTCGTTTTTGATGTAGTGTTCCGTGATTCATTGTTTGTGCATAACACCCAGTGCTCCATGCAGAACGTGCCCTTCTTAATAGGTACACACATACTGCCTCAGTTAACTGTCCAGACTGTGGGACTGCCAAGACGGTGGGTTTGATCTTGCTCAGAGAACGAGGCCTTGATTCTAAGAAAAAAAATCCTGGCCAGATTCCATAGCCCTTTAACCAAGTAGAACCAAATAGACCAAAGTGAATATTTAAAATGTAATCAACGTATTTTTCAGATTTCTAAAATGTTTGGATTAAAATAAATAAACAGGATTTTCAGCTGAAAAGATTGTCCTGTTTTGACATTTGTATTAATTTTCGGGATAGCTGGATTTGGAATTTTAAAACTTTGATGTGTTCCTCTGGGGGGAAGATGTGTTTGAGTTCCTCTATGATGGTGTTTCTAACAGCATAACTTGGAGCCTGCATCTTTTCTGAAATAAATAATGTGTGCTTAGTTTAGTAAAATTCTAAAGCATTCAGGCCTTTTTCAAACCAAGGAAAGTGTCATATGTTGATAAATAATTCAGATCGCCTGTTCTTTTAGTTTTGTGAATAGCACGCAATATTGTGATCAATGTTCAGGATGCTATTTCTCTTAGGAATTCAAATTCAACCACCATCTATTGGAAGCTTCCTTTGCCGTTCTGGATATTTCATATGCCTCATTTACTGAAACATTTATTGCAACTAGGTGATGTGGATATTTATCCCCATTATACAGAGAAAGAAGCCGAAGCTATTGAGATTGACTTGTCCAGCTGGAAGTCTGACTCCAAATCTACGGCTTCTCCATCAGGCTGGTACCCTTGGAGACTGTCTTCTTTTAGTGACTGTCACTGCTGAGAAATCTGGGAGATAGGGAGCCTTAGGCTGTGCTCCCCGAGGCACCATCCTATACTCATGAATCAGTAGATGTTAGCCTGGAAGAAGTGGGTGTGGTGAGAAGTTATGGGCCGAGAAGGTTATGGGCACACAGAGAACATTTGCCAAGCATTTCCTTTCCCTTCTAATGCAGATGAGGGCTCAGCAAACAAAATCCAGTCGAAATTTCTTTCTTTCTTTCTTTCTTTTTTTTTCTTTTCTGTATCAGACCCACTTTTGACTACCTTAATCCAGGGAAATTTAACAATTCTTTTTCATCCACACAAAATGTTGATAAGAAGGAACAAACCATGGGGACCTTTTGTTCTATGATCTTGACCTTAGAGCTGTGAAAGAATGCGTTCGTATTTCTTTGTCAGAAAATCTGCTGGAACTGAAGAGAGAAGAAATTGAAGCCTGTAAACAAAGTTCAGAAAGACACACTCGGCTTCCAGGAAAAGATCTACTTGGGCTCTGCACTCAATCTGGGTTGAATTGGCAGCTTCAACATCTCTGGGAAGCCCCTAAGTAGCTTGGAGAACTCATGTTGCATCAAAGGGTAATTGCTGTCACTTGAAAGAATTAATGTCTGGCTTCTTCGGGTGATATTGTGAGAAGAAAAATATTTATTAAAGATTGGCCTGTGTATGTGTGGAAAAACTGGACCCCAGAGACAATAACAAAAAGACTAGTGACCTCCACCCCTCTCCCATTAGGAAGAGTAGCGGGGAGAAAAGGCTGTTGGGATGACAGACATTTTTATTCTTTGTGCCTTTCCCTTTAAGGGGGTCATGGTTCCTGGATGTTGTTAAGCCCAGGCCTATCATTCAACCCAAAGTTTTCTCAGTTTAGAGATTTGCTTACGTTTGGTGGTCCTTTTGAAATTAATTAAATAAGTCTAATTGAACCAAGTTGAACCAAATTACATGTGGGGAACGCCTGCCCAGTAAATGTTCATTGGGTGGATGAACAAATTGGCTTCCCTTCCTAAACCTGGCTCTGTGTCTGAAGCTGAGACAAAGTAGTTGACATCGACTCTTCCTCGCTTGGTCCAAAGCTTGTATGCAGCTCCAGATCTCTAGTTATTTCCGTTGTCAATATTCCTCTAGAATTTCTTTAATGAAGGGATGAATTTGATGAATATTCAACTAGCTCATAAGGAGGGGTTGCAAGCTAATGTTCCATGGGCCAAATCCAGCCCCAAACACGTTCACTGTCTTTTAAATTTTTTAAAATTAGAATTTATGAGTCAGGAGATTTTACCTAAAAAGACAGGTTCTATCTCTTCTTGCACCAGGCCTGTATTTCTCCACAGCATCACACAGGTGGAACAGAATTATCTGTCTATTGTAGACAAGACATGAGCCCTACGCTCTCCTACAGTACATGTCTGCCCCAAGAGGCATTCCCCTGAATGATTTCATTTGCATGGCTCCCTTTCATATGTATAGTAAATGCATATTTCTCTGTTCCACCAGTTCAGATGGACAGTTGCATAATTTTAGAAAAAAATGGAAGAGAGCGTATGTTTATCTTTCAATGGGAAACAAATTTTTACAAACATTTCATCATTTTTCAAATGCCTGGCCTCTTTGGACATTTCCATTTTCAACTCTTGCCCTACTGTCTTTTATCTGTGATGGAGAGTCTATGCTTTTCGTTTTTGGGAGCTTTACAAAAGCCAAATGGAGAGAGGAACCTATGGTCTGCAAAATAAATCTTCTTTAAGAGTTTTAACTTTCGGGGTATCTGGGTGGCTTGGTTGGTTAAACGGCTGCCTTCAGCTCAGGTCATGATCTCGGGGTCCTGGGATCAAGTCCCGTGGTGGGCGCCCTGCTCAGTGGGGAGTCTGTTTCTCCCTCTCCCTCTGCCTCTCCCCCCACTCATGCTTCCTCTCTCTCTCTCTCTCCCTCTGTCTCTCAAATAAATAAATAAAATCTTTATAAAAAAACCCAAGTACGTTGCATTAGTTGGGTCAAAGTACAAATCACTGCTATGGAGATTAGAATGTAAAGTTGTGTGGATATCTGTTTGTATCTTTTCCAAGTGGTTACATTTACAGGCTTGTTTGCACAGTTAATACAGCTCCTTGAATTTTACCCTGCTCTTTTATTTGACTTTAACTATTATTTGAATTCCGGAAAAAGCATAATTTGATCTCAGCATGTCAGTATATAATAGCAAACTAAAACAGAACGAGCAGGTGGAGAATAACGGCCCCAAGCCCCTCACAGTAGCGAGGACAGGCCATTTGCCCACATCTGAACCCATGATTAGTTGGGAGACCTGGGGCTGAAACTGGTCACCTAGCCTCCCCTGTGATAGGCAGTCTTCTGGGTCACCCGCCGTCACTGTTCAGCTTATGGTCAGGTGGAAATTTAGCAGGGGGAAGAGTCAAACGCTGCGCTGTGCAGGGGTTGACTATTATTTCTCTTGTATTTAAAGATAATTACAAATATATATCATGAGTATTAAATGAGGTTATGTATATGAAAAATGCTTTTTAGGTTGTACAGTGTTATGCTATATGGTCAGTTGTAAAGTATATTAAAACTGAAACTGTTCATTCTCAAAAAAAAAAAAGAGTTTTAATTTTCCTTTCAGGGTTTATCTGAATAGGAATTTCATCAACTCCGATTGTAAGTTATCAGAGTCTGCTTATAGGAGGCAAAAACTTGAGGAGATGAAGCCATAGACTAGACATGTAGCCAGTCCGTGGGGATGGTCCGGGACCCGGGGTCACGGAGACATGTCATGAGACTGAGTCAAGCTGCAGTCAGGCCAGAAGCTGAGGACAGGAGCCCCAAGATCAGACGGCCACCAAAGGGAGCCAAGTCAAGAACTTACTGGAAGAGCTACATCAGAGCTCAGGAAACGTGAAAAGGAAAACATGTTTGGAATGTTTGTCCTGCCTGGGTTTCAAGACTTCCACACACATAGAAGCTGAAGGCCAAGTTGGGTTTTCTGGCAAGTGAGTTTACCTTTTATCTTTTTTTAAAAAAAAGTATATTCTAACTCACCCTTCTACCAGACTAATTAATATAACATACAAATGGTTTGTTTAGCAACTTTTCTTAAAATACTTATTTTATTAAAGTGTTACACATATACAAGGGTTCGCTCATTGATTTTTTTTTTTTTAACAAGTGAGCATACCATGTAACCAGCACCCAAATCAAAAAATAAAACATTACCACATCTTCATGCCCTTTATCAGGCATGTCCCTTCTAGGGATAACCACTCTTCTGATATATCAGAGAGGATTACTTTTTCTTGTTGTTTTTTTTTTAAACTTTACAGAAATGGAATAATAAGAGTTTTATATACCGGCTTCTTTTGTTCAGTATTATGTTTCTGAAAAGCCCCAACCTTGTTGCATATAGCATTGTTTTACTTATGTTGTATGAAAACACTGTAATGTATATATCCTTTGGACTCTCAATGTTCGTTTGAGTTGGTTTCAGTGTGGGGCTATCACGAATAATTCTGTCATGCACATTTTTGCATGTATTTGATGGTGACTATCTGTATGCATTTCTTCTGGGTATATTTTCACAAAACAAATCTCTGGGTCCTAGAGAATGCTCCTGTTCAGTTTTTACTACATATCAGCAAACACTATGCTTACTTACCTAAGCACTTACCCCGACATACACCCCCACTGCGCACGTGGGGACTTCCGGGTGAGCCACCATATCACCGGCATGTGGAACTGCTTGTCTCTTTCATTTCAGTCATTCATGTAATCGTGAAAGGGTATTTTAATTGTTCCTAATTAACATTTCCCTAACAACCTACAAACCTGAGCGCCTTTTCCTGTGAGGATTGGCCATCTGAATACCTCCCTTCGAAAAGTGTCTTTTCATGTCTTTTGCTCAGTTTTTTCTATTGTAGTATCTGACTTTTTTCCTTTTGATTCTATAGGTTTTATATATGAACATATAAATATATATATATTCTGCATACGAATGCTTTTGGGATATCTGCTTTGCAAATATTTTCTCCCATTCTGTAGCTTGTCTTTTCACTGCCTTAGTGATATTTTTGTTGAACTTATATTCTTTTTTTTTTTAAGATGATTTATTTGAGGGGGAGCCAAGTGGGAGAGGGAGAGGGAGAGAAATCCTCAAGCAGACTCCCCACTGAGCATGGAGCCCAGTGCCTGGCTAGGTCCCAGGACCCTGAGATTGTGACCTGAGCTGAAACCAAGAATCTGATGCCTAACAGACTGAGCCACCCAGGCGCCCTGGTGAACTGATATTCTTAATTATAATGCAGTCTAATGTATCTCTTCTGTGGTTAGTGCTTTTTAGTGGATTTCATTTAGGAAATCTTTGCCTGCTTCAAAGCCATAAAGACATTCTTCTATATTTTAACTTAGAAGCTTTATTACTTTGTCATACCATCTGTGCATCTGGAATCAACTTGGTTGGCCATGAGAAGTAAGAGAATTCATTTTTGTTCATATGGATATCAACTTGACCCAGCAGCACTTATGAACACAGTCCTTTCCCTTTCCTCATGGCATGGCAGTAACCAAGTGATCATCTACGAATGGGTCTGTGTCTGATTCTCCTTTTCTGCTCCATCGGTTTATTTGTCTATTCTTGCACTGACACTGTTTTAACTGCCCTATAAAATCTTCATATCTAGTAGTGTAATAAGACCTTCAGGTTTGTTTTTCTTCTGCAATATCGTCTTACTTATTCTCGGATCTTTGCACTTCTCACAGAAATTAGAGAGGCATTGTAGTAATTTCCACATGCACACATGCACTCAAACATGCTTGGAATTTAATTGGCTTTGCATTAAATTTATAGATCCTTTTGAGGGGAAGGGAAATTTTTATAATTTATAGTATCAAGTCTTATTGCACACAAACATGATTTTAGTACCTGTTTTATTAAGCTTTCATCTTCTCTCAAACTTGCTTTCATTTCTCAAAAGACCATACCGTCCTTCCCAGGAGATTTTTTAAAAAATTTTATCACTATTTCATTAATGTATGCTTTTCCTGATTGCACCAATAGTCATTGTTTAATGTACAAAAATCTTTTGGTTATAAAAAAGAAAAATCAATAATTCATTCATGGTCTTAACCATCTAAATATCAAGCATATATGCCGTAAGATGGAGATATTGCATACATTCTTTTGGTAGCTTTCATTGTGTCTCTTAACAATATTTCAGTGAGATATTTTCTCACGTGAAAAAATTTCCATTTAAATGATTTTTAAAATAACTAAATTAGTAGTATACCAATGTACTGACATCAAATAAACTGTGTAACAAAGCCCTTATTATTGGTAATTCAGGTTTTTTTCAGATTTGTTTCTATTCTGAGTCATACTGGAGCAAACACTCTTGCAAATAAATATTTGCTTTTATGACTGACTACCAAGATTCTCTGAAAATATTGGGGTTCCTCAGGCCGAGTGTCCTTGTAAGAAGGACGTCATCTTTCAACCCTATGTGGCCACTCCTGATGTACCACCAGGATGCCCCGGGGAGACAAGTGACCTGGAGGTCCACCTTCTTCTTTGAGGTCACCCACCTATGAGATTCTGGGTGCAGACAGTGTGGGGGGGAGGCCCAAGCCGAGGTTGTGGGTTCCCGTGTCCGTCCGCGGGAAGGCTTCCGTACCGATGGGCAAGAACAGCACACTCTGCAAGGCCATTGAGGGCATCTGGCGAACAACCCAGTCCCCCATTTCTCCTATCTTCACTAACACCCAAGAGTGGTCAACCCATCTGATGGTCTTCGAAGGAATATACAATGCATTTCCCCAAAGGCGCTCGGAAGCTTCAGAAGCGGTATACACCGTGCCACGGAGAGCTTTTAGGAGACATTACTTTCCAGTAAGTTCTTCTTTAGTGAGTTTCTCATATTATAGGAACATCCTCCCCGACGCCCCCCCCCCACCACTTCCTGCTTCTTTCTGCCTCTCCTTTATCTGTGAGGAAAAAGCAGTGAGGAGGGCAAAGGGAGTGGATGAGCCAGAGACTAGGGCAGCTTGGTCAAGCATGTCTGGCTTTGCATGGAAACTGCTTCTCATCTCTGTATGTTTGATTCTTGATTTTAGAAGTTACTGTCTGGGAAGCCTGGATGGCTCAGTCCCTGAAGCGGCTGCCTCTTGATTTCTGCTCAGGTCATGATCTCAGGGTCATGGGACTGAGCGCTGGGTCTGCCTCCATGCTCAGTGGGGAGTCTGCTTGAAGATTCTCTCTCTTCCTTTGCCCCTCTTCCAGCTCGCACGCTCTCTCTCTCTCTAAAATAAATAAATCTTAAAAAAAAAAAAAGTTGCTGATTGCTCTTCTGCAGGGCCAGATGACTAAGCTCCTCATCCATTCAGGGTTACTCTTCGGGCAGGATTTATCATTTAGCTATATTGCATTCCATAAAATTATTCCAGAAGGATCTGTCTGCAATGGCATATAGATTTAATGCCTGTATCAACGCGCCTTAATTGGTAATGGGTAACTAGAGAACTAGGTGGAGAAACAGACTCCTGGATTAGAAGGAAAGAATGCTTGGATAGTTAGTCAATATTCACTAAGGATGTGTGTTGGGGGGAAGTGTATTTCTTATTCTGGGTCATGTGTTTTTATGGCTCACAGTGCTAAATTAAAGAAGACATGGGAGGTTGATGATGATGACCATTACAAAACATCTAGAAGTAAAAGTTAGTTGGAAAATATTGGCAGGGAGTTCCCAGTGGACACCTTGGCTGGATGAACCTAATAATGTTCCCTTGAACCAAAGTGTTTCTCACGCCTTGAGGGACCTTTCTCCCCGCCCTAAATATGTGTCCTTAAATTGCCCTTGACGTCTTCATGGCTTCACCCTCACCTTTACCTCTCCTAGTCTTCTCCCCGCCAGGAAGTTTTTTTTTTACTTTCACCAAGTACATTTAGAGGGAGGAATTGCAAACAATAGTAATTTAGTTCAGTGCAACTTATTGAATGCTCAGTTCAGCTGAAGTCAACCAAATTCTTCTAATTATACATTTTTAAATTTACAAACTCACTGATTCACACAAGGCACATAGACTAGCAAAACCACGTTATCTCGTCCCACCACTCATGGCTTGTATTATTTGCTAAATAGGGTCACTTCACACTTTGAAGCAAGTGGCCTTATGTATACAAGATTTTGAAGCTTCACTTGTTCTTAAGTAGAAGCCTTTCTGTGAGGAGAGTGCTTGTCATACACTAGATACTGGAAAAGCAAAGATGAGTGAGGACACAGTCATTTCCCTTGAAGTTATCATAATATAAGCTGGTTATTTCAAAATAGGCAATGAATAATACTATGATAAAAACCGCGAACAGGGGCATTACTTATGAAGAACCATGAGGGTCTGAGATTTTGGCCTCCTTGCAAGCTAACACTTTAGTCCAACAGTTTCATGGAAGCTTCCAGAAGTCACCAGACTTCTGGGTCAAAGATAAAGAACTCTGTTACTCCTGACGCAAACATGAATGTCATGTTTGTATCACTTGCCCTCGCCCAGCTATTCCCACAAGGGTGACACAGAGAGATCTGGGTGGATGCTGCACGAGCAGGGGGCTTGCTTCACAGCCGAGGTCCCTCGAGTTCAGGGACCCTGAATCTTTCCCACTACACAATAAGCCATAAGTTCTTCAGATGGAGATGTGTTGTTATCTATCTTCCAAGGCTCCTTGTTATATACGCATCTTGGAAAAGACAGCCCGAAACAGAAGCACAGCTAGTGCCTCTCTCGCAAGACATACATTTAGTTATTTTTAAACGATTTGTATTTATTTATTTGACAGAGAGAGACACAGCGAGAGAGGGAACACAAGCAGGGGGAGTGGGAGAGGGAGAAGCAGGCTTCCCGCGGAGCAGGGAGCCCAATGCGGGGCTCGATCCCAGGACCCTGGGATCATGACCTGAGCCGAAGGCAGATGCCCAGCCATCTGAGCCACCCAGGCGCCCCTCTCTCGCAAGACATTTAGAACCACAAGAATGCCTTAGAGGATTAGCTCTGCCTGGAAATCAAGGAAGGCTTCCTGGAGGAGTTGTTTAACTTAGAGAATAAATGGGAGGTGACCAGGTGGAGAAGTAGGAGGGAAGACACCCGAGAGAGTGGAAACTCGGGGAGCAAAGACCTGGAGACAGAAGGAGGGAAGGACAAGGGCAATTTGGAATTACTAGAGAAGAAAATATTATTCTCCGCTTCAAAGATTTAACCAAATTTTGATCATCATTTCAATTTATTTTTTCTATAAGATGATGTCATTGTGATCACAGTGATGTTTGTGACAAATCATTGAGCTGTGGATGGGGGTGGGGGGACAATCTGCTGGGTTAAATACATTTTGCCTTCCGGAGCCACACAGGATGAATGCCCCTCCACCCACCCAAGTTATGTGGGAAATGCGGTGGCTAACTGAGCACAGCTCCCTCCCCGTGGCCTCAGAGCCTTTGGGTCGGGTCTTTCAGCACCTCCCACATGAGTCGTGGTTTCTAAATCCTTCACCATCTGGATCGTCTTTTCTCTGGGACATATCCTGGGACACCACTCTAAAAGTGTGTCGTGCAGAACTGGACAGAATTTTTGAGTCCCGAGCCCATCCTGTAAACTCCCAAGGATCTGAATGACTGAATCTATTGTTTTTCTTGTTCTGCTAGAATTCGTGTTGCCAAAGCAACCAACTGAGCAGTGAAGGTATAATCCTACCAGCCCCATTAGTATTCGATGTGGCTCTCAGACTGACCTCGCCCAGGAAGGTGCTGACCAGTTTGGAGAAAATAACTCTTGGTCGCCTAATGATCCTTCTTGAATTGGGGCCAGAGGACCCTCAGCACCAACAGAATGGGGAGGGGGAGTGTTATGACATTAAAATGCAGCTTCCTGGGCACCACCCCTAACAAATCAGTCTCCCAGCAAGAGGGCCCGGGAAATCTGCATTTATAACAGACTTTTATGCCCTCAAATATTCCCATGGGCTCAAATATTTAAAAAAAACTCCTGCTTAAGAAGGTCCTTTAGAAATGCTTTCTGTCCTGAAGGAGTTAATAGACGTGTAGCCAGTCACTTTCCATTTCCCTGGAGGAATTTCCCACTTACCCCTGCCAGTGTCCCTTCAACACCTCCGGGGAGGAAGAAGTCAATTTCTTCATCTCACAATTACAAGTGTAGGTTGTGTCCGTTTGTCTTGAGGGTAACTTCCACAAATGACCCAGGAGTGCAGCCCACACGTTTGCAGCTCTGATGTGATAATTCTCAGAAGATGGTGCAAACAGCTTGTTAGGCTCTGGGTGAGGTGAGTGTGAGTCACACAAGTAAACACGACTCAGACGTGCTTGAACGTCTAGAGGAGAATACCATCAAGCAGTGATGGGCACACCAAAAACTATGCCTCACGGCAAGAACCATGAAGGAAATACATGGAGTACGGTGAAAGAAGAAATACAAAATGAATTGGGTTTATTTCCCTTCAAAGGCAAAGAGAAAGATATCTTGGGGATCCTCACAAAGAAATCCCACTCGATCTGTAGCAAATAAAAAGTCAGGCAAAGACAGGTGCCCTGAAATAAACATATTATAGATGATTACACTTGATACATTGTGTTTTTGGTCCTCCCACTATTTCTCTAGGTGAGATAAATTACAGCTGTTTCATAGATGAAGAAACCGAGAACAGGAGCGTTTAAGTTACTTACTTGTTCCACAAACATTTATGGGCCCCCCCAGGCACGACATTGGGGTCCCATAATGGGTCAGCAGCTGGCCTCTGACTTCAGGGTGCAGGCTTCCTGGGATGTCTGCCATCAAATTGCTCATAGTATGGTTACGAAATGTACAAATGTGAGCATGAAAGTCACAGTGCAATTTAAATGTAAGTACAATGCACTGCATAAACCAAAGTAGGAATTATCCCCCCAAAAGTGAATGCCCAAAGGAATTGTATGGATAAGAAATGCCAGTGTCCGTGGTTTGGAGGGTTAGAAAAGGCTTCTTTCAGAAGTATGGACTTAAGAGGGGCTTCTATTTATTTATTTATTTTTTAAAGATTTTATTTATTTATTTGGCAGAGAGACACAGCGAGGGAGGGAACACAAGCAGGGGGAGTGGGAGAGGGAGAAGCAGGGAGCCCGATGAGGGGCTCAATCCCAGGACCCCGGGATCATCACCCGAGCCGAAGGCAGACACCTAACGACTGAGCCACCCAGGCGCCCCTGGGCCCTCAAATATTAATAGAATTTTAGTGAGGGTCTCAAGGATAGAGGGCGTTTGCTTTGAGTTAATGTGGGAAGTTTAAAATGCAAACAAACCCCTGATTATACATTAAAAATACCAGTTCTCTCAATCAAGCAATAGGTATTTATTGAAGATTTACAGTGTGCACAACTTCGCAGATCACTGGGTTCTGGGGCTCCAACATCATAACGACACCCAAGCCCTTATTAAAGAATTTCCAACCCAGTTGGGCTGAAAAGATATAAAATTTTAAAATGATCAGTGAAGAGACCGAACCTCACGGTGGGGTTATGACATAGACCATTCAGCTGTCTACATGAAGGAATATGATAATAAATAATAAGGTAGTGGTTGTTTAGATAGTAAGAGCCAAAGGAATTAGAAGCAAAGTAAATTTGACTTCTCGGTGATGTTGGAAGGTCCAGGAAGACTAAACACTGGGGCAAATTTGTGTGTGTGTGTGCACAATTGTATTTTTCCAGGAAAGACAGCCCCAAGGCTGTGTTTTAGTTTTTCCCTATTGTTTTGTAGTAAATTACTTCCTGAAATTGCAAGGGGGAAACGTGTGTGATATTTTGTCCCTCTTTTTAAGAGTACAGATTTCTATTAATTTTTTATTCCTCAGAGCTTTGCACTATAATTTTCATTTCTTTTTTCCTGGGGCTTTACATCTCAATTTTCGACTTGATTCAAGCTACAGTGAAAAAATCTTAGAATGGAATTTTTGTGTTATGAGTATTTTTATAGTGTTTTTCCCCCCAGGCATATAGTTTTAAATTTTTTTCTTCTATTAAAGTATCTGAAACTAACTTCTAACTTCAGTTTCAGGTTCTAACTTCAGTTTAACAGAAACAAGTTGTATGCAAGTAATAAGCACCAGCCAGAAAACAAGGAGATGAAAGAGTATAATTCCTTATTTTTCACTCTCTCTCTTGCTTACCTTTCTCTAAGTCTTCCAAAACATAAGGCTTAGACCCTCAAAGGGGCATTTCTATTTCAACTTCAGAAAAGCCTTTAGGAACTCAAGAAATGAGGTAACTGAATCTCTGCATAATAGTTTGGGGGCACAGCCTCTGTGGGCAACTCTCTCGAATTTTTTCACACGTAAGTTCTCCTTTTTTCAGCAACTGGACCTGGACTGCCCTCCGAGGTTTCCATTTTTGGAAGTTCTGTGTTTGGAGGACATTGAGCTTTTTTAAATTTATTTATTTATTTTTTGCATTTTTAAAAAAAATTTAATTGTTATGTTAATCACCATATATTACATCATTAGTTGTTGATGTAGTGTTCCATGATTCATTGTTTGTGCATAACACCCAGTGCTCCACGCAGAATGTGCCCTCCTCAATACCCATCACCAGGCTAACCCATCCCCCTACCCTCCTCCCCTCTAGAACCCTCAGTTTCTCTTTCAGAGTCCATCGTCTCTCATGGTTCATCTCCCCCTCTGACTTACTCCCCTTCATTCTTCCCCTCCTGCTATCTTCTTCTTTTTCTTTTTTCTTATGTTGCATTATTTGTTTCAGAGGTACAGATCCGTGATTCATCAGTCTTGCACAATTCACAGCGCTCACCATAGCACATACCCTCCCCAATGTCTATCACCCAGCCACCCCATCCCTCCCACCCCCCACCACTCCAGCAAACCTCAGTTGATTTCCTGAGATTAAGAATTCCTCATATCAGTGAGGTCATATGACACATGTCTTTCTCTGATTGACTTATTTCACTCAGCATAACACCCTCGAGTTCTATCCACGTCTTTGCAAATGGCAAGATCTCATTCCTTTTCATGGCTGCATAATATTCCATTGTGTAAATACACCACCTCTTCTTTATCCATTCATCTGTCAATGGACATCTTGGCCCTTTCCACAGTTTGGCTATTGTGGACATTGCTGCTATAAACATTGGGGTGCACGTACCCCTTCGGATCCCTACATTTGTATCTTTGTGGTAAATACCCAGTAGTGCAATTGCTGGATCGTATGGTAGCTCTATTTTCAACTGTTTGAGGAACCTCCATACTGTTTTCCAGAGTGGCTGCACCAGCTTGCATTCCCACCAACAGTGTAGGAGGGTTCCCCTTTCTCCACATCCCCGCCAACATCTGTTGTTTCCTGACTTGTTAATTTTAGCCCTTCTGACTGGTGTGAGGTGGTATCTCATTGAGGTTTGGATTTGGATTTCCCTGATGCCGAGCGATGTTGAGCACTTTTTCATGTGTCTGTGGGCCGTTTGGATGTCTTCTTTGGAAAAATGTCTGCTCATGTCTTCTGCCCATTTCTTGATTGGATCATTTATTCTTTGGGTGTTGAGTTGGATAAGTTCTTTATAGATTTTGGATACTAGCCCTTTATCTGATATGTCATTTGCAAATATTTTCTCCCATTCTGTCGGTTGTCTTTTGGTTTTGTGGACTGTTTCTTTTGCTGTGCAAAAGCTTTTTATCTTGATGAAATCCCAATAGTTCATTTTTGCCCTGGCTTCCCTTGCCTTTGGCGATGTTTCTGGGAAGAAGTTGCTGCGACTGAGGTCAAAGAGGTTGCTACCTGTGTTCTCCTTTAGGATTTTGATGGACTCCTGTCTCACGTTTAGGTCTTTCAACCATTTGGAGTCTATTTTTGTGTGTGGTGTAAGGAAATGGTCCCGTTTCATTCTTCTGCATGTGGCTGTCCAATTTTCCCAACACCATTTGTTGAAGAGACTGTCTTTTTGCCATCGGACATTCTTTCCTGCTTTGTCAAAGATGAGTTGACCATAGAGTTGAGGGTCCATTTCTGGGCTCTCGATTCTGTTCCATTGATCTATGTGTCTGTTTTTGTGCCAGTACCATACTGTCTTGATGATGACAGCTTTGTAATAGAGCTGGCAGTCCGGAATTGTGATGCCGCCAGCTTTGCTTTTCTTTTTCAAGATTCCTCTGGCTATTCGGGGTCTCTTCTGGTTCCATACACATTTTAGGATTATTTGTTCCATTTCTTTGAAAAAAGTGGATGGTATTTTAATGGGGATTGCATCGAATGTGTAGATTGCTCTAGGTAGCATTGACATCCTCACAATGTTGGTTCTCCCGATCCATGAGCATGGAACGTTTTTCCATTTCTTTGTGTCTTCTTCAATTTCTTTCCTGAGTATTTTATAGTTTTCTGAGTACAGATCCTTTGCCTCTTTGGTTAAATTTATTCCTAGGTATCTTATGGGGTGGGTGCAATTGTAAAATGGGATCGACTCCTTGATCTGTCTCCCTTCTGTCTTGTTGTTGGTGTATAGGAATGCCACTGATTTCTGTGCATTGATTTTATATCCTGCCACTTTACTGAATTCCTGTATGAGTTCTGGCAGTTTTGGGGTGGAGTCTTTTGGGTTTTCCACATACAGTATCAAATCATCTGCAAAGAGTGAGAGTTTGATTTCCTCTTTGCCGATTTGGATGGCTTTCATTTATTTTGTTGTCTGATTGCTGTGGCTAGGACTTCTAATACTATGTTGAATAGCAGTGGTGATAGTGGACATCCCTGCTGCATTCCTGACCTTAGGGGAAAAGCTCTCAGCTTCTCCCCATTGAGAATGATATTCACTGTAGGTTTTTCATAGATGGCTTTTATGATATTGATATATGTACCCTCTATCCCTATACTCTGAAGAGTTTTGATCAAGCAAGGATGCTGTACTTTGTCAAATGCTTTTTCTGCATCTATTGAGAGGATCATAGGATTCTTCTTCTTTCTTTTGTTAATGTATTGTGCCATGTTGATTGATTTGCGGACGTTGAACCAACCTTGCAGCCCAGGGATAAATCCCACATGGTTGTGGTGAATAATCCTTTTAATGTACTGTTGGATCCTATTGGCTAGTATTTTGGTGAGAATTTTTGCATCCATGTTCATCAAGGATATTGGTCTGTAAGTCTCCTTTTTGATGGGGTCTTTGGTTTTGGGATCAAGGTAATGGTGGCCTCATAAAATGAGTTTGGAAGTATTCCTTCCATTTCTATATTTTGGAACAGTTTCAGGAGAATAGGTATTAATTCTTCTTTAAATGTCTGATAGAATTTCCCTGGGAAGCCATCTGGCCCTGGGCTTTTGTTTGTTGGGAGATTTTTGATGACTGCTTCAATTTCCTTAGTGGCTATAGGTCTGTTCAGGTTTTCTATTTCTTCCTGGTTCAATTTTGGTAGTTGATACATCTCTAGGAATGCACCTATTTCTTCCAGGTTATCTAATTTGCTGGCATAGAGTTGCTCATAATATGTTCTTATATTTGTTTGTATTTCTTTGCTGTTGGTTGTGATCTCTCCTCTTTCATTCATGATTTTGTTGATTTGGGTCCTTTCTCTTTTCTTTTTGATAAGTCTGGCCAGGGCTTTATCAATCTTGTTAATTCTTTCAAAGAACCAGCTCCTAGTTTCGTTGATCTGTTCTACTGTTCTTTTGGTTTCTAGTTCATTGAGTTCTGCTCTGATCTTTATGATTTCTCTTCTCCTACTGGGTTTAGGCTTTATTTGCTGTTCTTCCCCCAGCTCCTTTAGGTGTAGGGTTAGGTTGTGTACTTGAGACCTTTCTTGTTTCTTGAGAACGCCTTGTATTGCTATATACTTTCCTCTCAGGACTGCCTTTGCTGTATCCCAAAGATTTTGAACGGTTGTGTTTTCATTTTCATTGGTTTCCATGAATTTTTTTTAATTCTTCTTTAATTTCCTGGTTGACCCATTCATTCTTTAGTAGGATGCTCTTTAGCCTCCATGTATTTGAGTTCTTTCCGACTTTCCTCTTGTGATTCAGTTCTAGTTTCAAAGCACTGTGGTCTGAAAATATGCAGGGAATGATCCCAATCTTTTGGTACCGGTTGAGACCTGATTTGTGACCTAGGATGTGATCAATTCTGGAGAATGTTCCATGGGCACTAGAGAAGAATGTGTATTCCGTTGCTTTGGGATGGAATGTTCTGAATATGTCTGTGAAGTCCATTTGATCCAGTGTGTCATTTAAAGTCTTTATTTCCTTGTTGATCTTTTGCTTAGATGATCTGTCCATTTCAGTCAGGGGGGTGTTAAAGTCCCCCAGTATTATTGTATTGTTGTCAATGTGTTTCTTCGCTTTTGTTATTAATTGCCTTATATAATTGGCTGCTCCCATGTTCGGGGCATAGATATTTACAATTGTTAGATCTTCTTGTTGATAGACCCTTTAAGTAGGATATAGTGTCCTTCCTCATCTCTTATTACAGTCTTTGATTTAAAATCTAATTTGTCTGATATAAGGATGGCCACCCCAGCTTTCTTTTGGTGTCCATTAGCATGGTAAATGATTTTCCACCCCCTCACATTCAATCTGGGGGTGCCTTTGGGTCTAAAATGAGTCTCTTTCAGACTGCATATTAATGGGTCTTGTTTTTTTATCCAATCTGATAGCCTGTGTCTTTTGATTGGGGCATTGAGGCCATTTACATTCAGGGTAACTATTGAAAGGTATGAATTTAGTGCCATTGTATTGCCTGTAAGGTGACTGTTACTGTATATTGTCTGTGTTCCTTTCTGGTCTATGCTGCTTTTAGGCTCTCTCTTTCCTTAGAGGACCCCTCTCAATATTTCTTGGAGGGCTGATTTCGTGTTTGCAAATTCCTTTAGTTTTTGTTTGTTCTGGAAGCTTTTGATCTTTCCTTCTATTTTCAATGACAGCCTAGCTGGATATAGTATTCTTGGCTGCATATTTTTCTCGTTTAGTGCTCTGAAGATATCTTGCCAGTCCTTTCTGGCCTGCCAGGTGTCTGTGGATAGGTCTGTTGCCAATCTAATATTTCTACCATTGTACGTTACATATCTCTTCTCCCGAGCTACTTTCAGGATTTTCTCTTTGTCTCTGAGACTCATAAGTTTTACTATTAGATGTCAGGGTGTTGACCTATTATTATTGATTTTGAGAGGGGTTCTCTGTGCCTCCTGGATTTTTATGCCTGTTTCCTTCCTCACATTAGGGAAGTTCTCTGCTGTAATTTGCTCCAATATACCTTCTGCCCCTCTCTCTCTTTCTTCTTCTTCTGGGATCCCAATTATTCTAATGTTGTTTCGTCTTATCGTATCACTTATCTCTCGAATTCTGCCCTCGTGATCCTGTAGTTGTTTCTCTCTCTTTTTCTCAGCCTCTTTATTTTCCATCATTTGGTCTTCTATATCGCTAATTCTCTCTTCTGCCTCATTTATCCTAGCAGTTAGTGCCCCCATTTTTGATTGCACCTCATCAATAGCCTTTTTGATTTCGACTTGGTTAGATTTTAGTTCTTTTATTTCTCCAGAAAGGGTTTCTCTAATAACTTCCACGCTTTTTTCAAGCTCAGCTAGTATCTTTAAAGTCATGATTCTGAACTCTAGGTCCGACATCGTACTAATGTCCGTATTGAGTAGGTCCCTGGCTGAGGGTACTACCTCTTGTTCTTTTTGCTGAGGTGATTTTTTTCGTCTTGTCATTTTGTCCAGAGGAGAATAGATGAATGAGAGAACAAAATGCTAACAGGTTAACAACGTCCCCAGCAAATATATTCTATACAAATCAGAAAAGACCTAAAACCGGGGGAAAAGAAAGCGAAAGAAAGAAAAAAGAAAGAGAAAAAAAAAGATAAAAACAAAAACAGAACAATACAAAAAAAGTAGAATATGATCAAATATGATCAGGCTAGTGCATAGATCAGTGGCACACACTAGATTTTGGGCGTATTTTGGTCTGTTAGAAAAAAGTGCCTCCTAAAATTTTAAAGGAAGAAAGACATATATGTACAAAATAAGGGTTGATACAATGAAGGGATGGAAGATGACTGTAAAGATGAAAAGTATAAAAGATTTTATAAAAGGAATTGATAAGATAAGTTTGAAAAAAGAAAGAAGATTTAAAACAAAAAGAAAAAGATAAAAGGGAGAGAATGTGATCAGGCAGGAGACTAGAACAAAGCCATACACTAGTGATTTAGGGTATATTTTGATCTGTTAGAAGAAACTGTATCTCAAAATTTTAAAGAGAGAACAACATATAATATATATATATATATATATATATATATATATATATATGCCAAAAATAAGGGTAACTACTATGAAGGGGTAAAATATGACTCTAAAAATGAAAAATAAAAAATGTTTTTTTAAAAAAAGGGATTGATAAGATGTTGGTTGAAAAAGGGAAAAAGAAAAATTAAAAAAAAACTGTTAAAAAAATTAACTTTGATGAACTAATGAATCATGGTAAAAAAAAAAGCCATGAATTCTATGTGCAGTATTCCCCTAGCGCTGGAGTTCTCCACTTCTCCCTGATCAGTAAACTTGGTCTTGGCTTGCTGGCTGTCCGTGCTGATCTTCTGGGGGAGGGGCCTGTTGCCGTGGTTCCCAAATGTCTTTGCCGGAGGCGGAATTGCCCCGCCCTTGTCGGTCTGGGCTAAGCAAGCTGCTCAGGTTTGCTCTCGGGAGCTTTTGTTCCCTGCAAGCTCTCGGCACAGCTTTGGAGGATGAGAGTGAGAATGGCGGCCTCCCAATCTCCGCCCAGAGGAGCTGAGAACTCGGGGCCCCGCTCCTCAGTGCGCCCCCCAGAGAAAAGCAGTCACTCCCGTGTCCCCGGTCTCCGGCCGCACTCCGCGCTCACCCGGCCTGTGACCGAGCGTTTCTATCTCTGGCACCCGACCCCGCGTGGAGTCTCCAAACCCAGCAGATCCCTGCGGTGCGCTCCCGCGCCGCTCCTCCCGGGGGAGGACGGGGAGTCTCCCCGGATCTGCCACCTGTTGGGTCCCTGCTGGAGGAGCAGTGGCCCGACTGGGCCGCGGATCACAGTTTGTGGCCACCCCGAGCTGAGAGCCCGCGCCTCGGCTCCGTCTCTGCAGCCGGCTTCCCCGCTCCGATACCCGGGAGCTCTGCCGCACTCAGGCACCCCCGGTCTTTCTGTGACCCCGAGGGTCCTGAGACCACACTGTCCCGCGAGGGTTCCACCCCCCGCTTAGCCATTGGAGCGACGTCCCTCTGCGGAGCCGACTTCTAAAAGGTCCGATTTTGTGCTCCGCGGCTCTAGCACTTGCCAGAAGCGGCCGACGGAGGCCCCTCCCCCGCCGTCTATCCTCCCGAATATCGCCTCGGATTCACTTCTCCGCACGTCCTACCTTCCAGAAAGTGGTTGCTTTTCTGTTCAGAGTGTTGTTACTCTTCTTATCTTCAATCTCCTGTTGAGTTCGTAGGTGTTCAGAATGGTTTGATCCCTATTCAGCTGAATTCCTGAGACCAGATGAAATCCAGGTCTCCTCCTCCGCCATCTTGCTCCAACCTCTGTGAGCCTTTTTTAAATAAACTCTTCTTTTTTTTTTTATGACAGATTTACAGAAAAATTGAGAAGATCCTGCAGGAAGTTCCCATAAACCTAGCGCCCAGTTTCTCGTATTATTAACAAGTATGGCACATTTGTTATAGTTAATGAAGCAATATTCACACATTGGTCTTAACTGAAGTCCATGTTTTATTCATATTTCTTTAGTTTTCACCTACTGTCTCTATTCGGTCCCAGGATCCCGCCCAGAACACCATACCACCTTTAGTCACGTGTCTCCAGTCGCTCCTCTCAGCTATGGCAGTTTATCAGGATTTCCTTGTGTTTTGATGACCTTGATAGTTTTGAGGAAAGGTAGTGAGGTGTTTTGTAAGCTGTCTCTCGCTTGGGATTCATCTGATGGTATCTCCTGATTAGACTGGGCTGCTGGATTTGGCGAAGGAAGATCACATATGTGAAGTGCCCTTTCGATCACGTCATATCCAGGTTACACGCTATCAACATGCTTAATGACTTTGATGTTGACTTTGATCACCTGGCTGAGGTAGTGTTTGTTCAGTTTCTCCACTGTAAAGTTACTTTTACCCCCCGTATTTCCATACCTTTCTCTTTCGGAGGAACTTACCATGTGCAGCTCACACAGAAGAATTAGGGAGCATCTACACCAATTATTTGGAATTTTTCTGCACAGAGGAGTTGTCTGTTCTCCTCTTAGTTATTTTTATTCAACCATTTGTTATATCAGTGGATTTGTGGATACTTATTTTATTTATTTATTTTAGTATGTATGTATGTATGTATGTATGTATGTATGTATGTATTTAATACTTTGGGCTATAATCCAATGCTCTGCTATTTGGTTGCTCAAGTTGTTCCAACTTTGGCCATTGGGAGCCCTTTATTGGTTCCTGCCTGTCATATATTTTTACGTAAGTATGACTATCTCTGTGAACACTTTAAATTCAAATACTGGGAGGCTAGTCCACTGATTACAAAACTTATTCTTAAGCCTAACTCACAAATGGTAAATCCTCATATTCTATTTATACTGTAGTATTAATTTTCCAGGGTTGAAAATTACTTATGTTAACAATCAGGGGCCACAGAAGAAGGCCTGAGGAAGACGCGGGCCAACAACACCAAGGCCATGAGTGTGCAGACTATCGAGCTCACGAAGCCCGAAGAGGTCAAGCCCACCACGCAAAGCGTGTCAGCTGCAAACTCAATCAACTTGCCAACATTGCCTACCCCAAGCTGGGGCAGCATGCTCATGAGGCTCATGCTCACATCCCAGGAGTCTTGGGCTCTGCTGGCCAAAATATGGGGCCAGGACTCAGATCAAAACTGAAGCTGCCCTGTAATTTTGGCCCAGTTCTAGCTCCAGCTCCAGCTTAAGAAGGTGCCTTGGCCTCCGCCAAGGCTCCCGAATAGAGGCCTCTGCCTGCTGATGTGAGGACGAAGGACTAGGGTGACCCTGGGCTGCTGTCTACATGGGGCTGGTGTCCTCCTGTGGCATTTTAGGAACAAGCCTAAGGCAGGATCTATCAACAAAGGAAGGGAAGAAGGGAGGAAGAGAGGAAGGTGGAGAGGGAGGGAGGATGGAAGGAAGGAAAAGAAACCAGAGTTATTCTGTTTTTTTTTTTAAGATTTAATTTATTTATTTGACAGAGAGACCCAGCGAGAGAGGGAACACAAGCAGGGGGAGCGGGAGAGGGAGAAGCAGGCTCTCCGCGGAGCAGGGAGCCCGATGCGGGGCTTGATCCCGGGACCCTGGGACCATGACCTGAGCCGAAGGCAGACGCTTAATGACTGAGCCCCCCAGGCGCCCCGAGTTATTCTGTTAAGATGAGGTTACCTATAAGATGAAGTGAGGTGGTCAGGATCCCAGGGTCCTGGGATCGAGTCCCGCATCAGTCTCCCTGATCCTTGGGAGCCTGCTTCTCTCTCTCTGTCTCTCATGAATAGATAAATAAAATCTTTAAACATAAAAAAAAAAGATGAACTGAGATTACCTTCCAGGTCAATTGAAGTTCCCATGTCAACAGGTTGCAGTTTCTGGTTTGACAATTGAAAACTTTAATGCAGCTGTCAGTCAAAAGTTGGAACCAGTGTGCAAAACGGGGGCTCCATAATTCCAAGATGAGTCTTTTTGAGCCCCCCACACAGAGAAATGTTAACCTTCCCAAACACACACACACACACACGCACACATACACACACACACACACACACACATTCTTTTTGGGTAATTATGAAGATAATGGAAGATTCCAAGTTAATATTCATCGCAAGGGGTTAGTTTTTTCAACCCTGTCCTCTGGGATCATATCTTTCTTAACTTCTTTCAGATATGTCACATAATGTGATTAGATGATACCCTGACTCCTACCAAGGTTGTTTTATTAGCCGACTGGATTAAATAAAGCTATTTCATGTCAGTATATTCTACAGTCATTTTAATGACAAAGATGTGTCATCTCCTTTTAACTTTTCCTAATTATTTTTTTTCCTTTGCCTCTACATGCTGTGAGAATTTAATTTTCTTTCCCATGAAATGGATTTGATTTTTTTCTTTGTAATCAGAGTTTCTTAAATTAAATGCTCATTATAAACTTCCCTTACCCCAACTGCCTTATGAATTTTTTTTTGGTATAACAGCCACTTTTCATTAATACCCATGAGTGTATTACATTTTTTAAAGATTTATTTATTTATTATTTTAGAAAGAGAGAGAGGGAGAGAGAGAGCACGCTGGGTGGGGGGCAGGGTGCAAAGGAAGAGGGAGAGAGAATCCCAAGCCAACTCCAAAAGAGCTTTAAAGAATTGGCTCATGCAGGGGTGAAGCTGCATGTCTGAGATCTGAGGGCAGGCAGGCAGGCAGGCAGGCATATCTGTTGTTCTGAGTCTGGGGGGGGTGTCTAGGTGCAGAATTCTTTGAGATTTAAGTCAGGTGTTGTCAGTTCCCCGGAAGAAATATTGTTGTTATAGTAATCCTGTTTCTCTGGAGAACCTTGAATAATAGAGTTTGTGTGTGTGTGTGTGTGTGTGTGTGTGTGTGTGTGTGTGTGTTTGAGGATATGAGATGTGATATAGAAATGCCTCTATAAGACTTCTAAGGCTGGCTGGAGAAGAGGTGATAGAACTTCTGCTTGCTCCTTTTGGGGTGTTTGTAGTCGAGACCCAGCCACCATGCTGTGAGGATGGTGAAGAGCCAAACAAAGAAACTGGACATTGGTTCTGTGGTCACAGTCCAGCTGAGGTCCGGTGACAAGCAGCCTCGAGCACCAGACGTGTGAATGAGCGAGCCAGCTTCTGTTCCAGAGTGAGCCATCTTCCATTCCAGCCCTCGGCTGCCGAACTGAGCTGGTTTATGCTTCATGGAGTAGAGAGAAGCTACTCCCAGCACCGCTCCCCCCACCACGCCTCCCAAGGCCCTGTCTAAGTTGCACATTTGTAACCAAATGAAATGCCTGTTGTCCTTTTCAGCCACTACTTTTGGGGTGGATCGTAAGCAGTGACAGAGAGCTCAAACACTCTGTAAAGGAAGGTACGGATTCGCTGAGATTAGGTTCTACCACAGTAACAATCAACCCTCAAGGCGCAGAGACTTAGAAGAGCAAAGGTTCACTTCCCAGTCGTATGACTTGTCCACTGCGGGGCCCCTGCAGCACTACTCCCAAGAACCTCTGTTCTGGACTCAGACCAAAAGAGTAACCTCTGCCTGCAACCTGCTGATCTCATAGTCAACTGGAGTAAAAAAGACAATGAAGGAACCACAGTCTGGCTCTTAAAGGTCCTACTTGGAAGAGGTACATGTCTCCATTCACACTTCACTGGACAAAGAAGTCACGTGGCCGAGGCTGAAAGCAATTCAGAGGGTGCAGGAAATTATAGTTCTGCAGAGAGAGCACTGTGAGTCACATGGCCAGCCATACCCCGCGGGCATGCACCACCCTCACACAAGGAGGGGTGGGGGCTGAGCCATCTTGTGATCTACCAGAGGGAACATCCTTATCTGGAAGAACAGTCAAAGCATCAGTGGTTTGGACTCTGAGTCCACTTTCAGAAAAGACATTGGTCAGATATCAACAGCCCCCTTACAGTGGTGCCCACTTCCCAGCCGGAGTGCAAGACTGTTCCTTTGTTCTCTGTCCCCCCTCAACCTTTATCATACAGTTTTGTAATTACTCTGCTGCTGGAGGAGGGGTGGGTAGTCATAGAATGGGTTTAACCTGAAGGCTCTCCCTCTAAGGCAGTGAGGAGTTCTTGAGGTTTTGTGAGAAGAGGAGAAAGCAATCTGCCTTATATTTTGGACAGACTAATCTGGGGGCAATTCGGAACATGGGTTCAAGTAGGGTGACCCCGGAGGTTGGCTGACCATCATTTCTGAGGATTTTGTCTAGAACATTGGTGATTAGAGTCCAAAAAGTTGATAATGGGACAAAGAGCAAGGAAGTGGTTAAAAACACGTGAGTAAGTCACCGTGACCATCATAAGGTTATAGATGGGATGTGGATAAATAGGAGAAAAAGGGGGGATGCTTGAATTTCGCAGCTGAAAGCATTCCTCAGCAGGGAGGAACAGACAGCTGGGATGTTTCTTTGTTGTGTTACCATTTCCAGCCTCCCAGAGAGCCTAATCTACAAAGATGTGTCCAGGAACATTGGGCTGTTGTTCAAGGGGTGAGTTTTCTGTTAATTTATCACTGCCTCTGTCACTGGTCTTAGCCATTTCTTAACCCAAATCTACATGAAAAAAGGCTTAGACCAAGAAAGACAGTAAGGGCCAGAAAATTTCTACCGGAACTTTGCTGAAGTGTGTCTGTGAACTCCTGGGAAGGAAGGAGGTGAGGTCACCTCAGATGATGCTACCACTCCATGCTCCATGACAAGTCGCCAAGAGACAGAGAGGGCTGCCCCACACGCATGTCTATTTGGGTATTCTCCATTTGAGCGGCCAGAGAAAACTATCCCTTGAGGAAAGAGGAAGGAGGGAGAATTTATCTGCCCAGATTCCTCTCGATTGATGTTTCCCAATGGTCAACTTTCTCCCCACAAGGAGGTAATGTCCCTGGACTTCTGGGTGTGTCAATCCAGCCCTCCCAGTGACCACCCCTGGGATGCTAGATCCCAAACGCCCATAGGTGCTGTTCTGTGTGGGAAATGGTGACCAGAACCAGAAACTCCCAAGCGTGCAAGTGGTCAGTCCGGGCTGAGCAAGCACACTCAGGGCAAGGTTTGGGTTGGCCTTGGGAACAGAATGGGGGACACAAGCAGAGTTTAGGGTTCTACTGGTAGCTCGGGTCCTGGGAGATAGGTGGAGATGAAGGAGTCTGAAAGGATGTATAAGGTCCAGGGGCTTTATTCACATCATTGAATCCTCACGGCCGATACACATCTTAGATGCGAGGTTCCCTGTACTGGCCAACACCATTCTGCTAGGAATGCAGCGAGATTTGGGAGGAACTTCTGCTTGAACTTGACAGGCTTGGATGAAGGTCTCCCCCACCTGACTGTTGGCATCACGGGGTGAGTCCCTGTCTGCTTTGCTCGCCCTACTGCATTCCCACAGATAGGCACAGTGTCTGCCTCATCATATGTATTCGGTCAGTACTGCTCAAGTGAATTTAGGAAATAAGGTGCTCCATTAGCAGGAAAGCAATATTACCTATGCCATTCTTCCTTCTCAACTTTCCTGTTGTGTAATTATTCAAAATCACAGGACTCCAGACACCTTTGAGTGCTGAAAAATACAGCTTAAAAGGAAAAAAAAAAAAAAAAAAGAGTCTCAGTTATGTACACCTTGACTTTTCATTGGTAGGAATACTCTTCTCACCTGCATATGTTAGTTATGAAGAAGTGCTCACTGAAAGCAGTCTGGAATCCTCAGCTCACCAGTTAGAAACAACTTATTTAAATTCTAAAAATAAAACAGCTAGCTTTCTTATCTCAAATGTTAGATTCTAAGCAGTAACCTTAACTCCATGCAGTGATCAGTCACCAAGATGGTATAAAACTCTGAAGTATAGCACTAAGTAAGGTATTAAGCTCCAATAGCTTCGAAAATCCGTAATATTACAGATATTTTGTTTTTCCATCTTTGACTGCTATAGTTAGGTTTTCATTTTGATGATGCTTTGGTGAAAATTGACCATGGGAACATTATTCAATAACATAGCAGCTTGAATAATATATATGTCTGCCAATAATCTATATATTCTGAGTCTAATATCAAACAAGAAAAGGAAGATAAAGTATAAATTTGCTTTGCAATTGCATGGCTTTTTCCCCCCAGAAACTGACAAGCTGATATTAACATTTATGTGGAAATACAAAAGACCCCCAAATAGCCAAAGCAGTCTTTAAAAAAGAGGAACAATGTTGAATATGCATAGTTTCTTATTTCAAAACATACTGGGAAAAGTTGTGTGCTACTGGCGTAAGGATAGATACATAGACTGGTGGGGTAGAATTAGGAAATAGTATGTACACCCTGGCATTTATCATCAATTGATTTTTGACAAAGGTGCCAAGGCCACTCAAAGGGGAAAGAATCATTTTCTCAATAAATGGTACTGAGACCACCGGATCTCCATGTGCAAATATATCAAATTGGACTCCTCTGTCATGCCATATCCCAAAATTAACTCAAAATAGAACAGACACCTACATGCAAGATATAAAACTATGAGACCCTTAGAGGAAAGCATAGAAACAAGTCTTCGTGACCTTGGGTTACACAATGGGTTCTTAGATAAAATATCCAAAGCACAAATGACAAGAGAAGGAAACAGAGTGAACTGCACTAAAATTAAAAACTTTCACGCTGCAAATGATGTCGTTAAGAAAGTGAAAAGACAGCCCACAGAGTAGGAGAAATATTGGAGATCATGTACCTGATAAGTAACTTGCAGCCACACAATGTAAAGAGCTCTTATAATTCAATAATAAAAAGACAAGCAGATGAAAAATGGTAGTGGATTTGCATAGACATCTCTCCAAAGAAGATGTACAAACAGCCAACACACTCATAAAAACATTTCAACATTCTTAGTCATTAAGGAATTGCAAATTAAAACCACAGTGAGATACCACTTCACATCCACTTAGGCTAGCTCTAATCAAAAGGACAGACAGTGACAAGTGTTAGGGATAATATGGGGAGATTGGGACTGCATTCTTGGCTGTAAAGTGTTGTGCAGACCAGTTTGGCAGTTTATCGAAATGGGAAACATAGAGTCAGTTACCATATAATCCAGCAATTCTGCTTACTCCTACGTATATACCCGAGAGAAAGAGAGAAAGGAAAACATCTGTCTGCAGAAAACTAGCACACGCGTGTTCGTAGCAGTGTTATTCCTAATCGCCCCGGAGTGCAAACAATGCAAATGTTCATCAGCTATAAATAAAGTGATACATCCACACAGTGGACTATCATGCATCCATAAAAAGGAATAAAGTGCTAATACATAGTACAACATGATGAACCTTGAAACTAATATGCCAGGTGAAAACGGCCAGTCACGAGAGGCAACATATTACGTGAATGCACTGATGTACCATGTCCACAATACGGACAGGAAATCGATTAGTGCTTCCCTAGGGCTGAGGGGGAGGAAATGAGGACTCACTGCTAATGAGTATGGGTTTTGGGGGGAGGTGATGAAAACGTTCTAAATTTAGATTATGGTAACAGCTGCACAACTCTGTGAATCTACTGGAAAAAAATGAACTATACATTTTAAATGGGTGATTTGTACGGAGGCTTTCTGGGGAGGAGGGAATATTTAATTTTTCTGAACCTCGGTTTCATTATTTGTAGAATACTTAGTTTACAGGTTTTTGTGGGAATGAAATGGTGTATGTAAAGTGCCCAGATGAGGACATGGCACTTGGGAAGGTGCCCAGCAATGTTTACTGTCCAAGGAGGTGGTTTTAACCCATTTTCCACATGGATTTTAAAAGATTTATTTATCTATTTAAGAGAGAGAGAGAGAGAATTCGAGCGTGTGGGGAGGTGAGGGGCAGCAGAGGGAGAGGGAGGGAATCCTCAATTCATTACTGGAGAAATATGTTAGGAGTTCAGATTTTTGCGCTGAGCCTCTGAGTTACACTCTCGGGTGTGAGAACAGTCGTCTAAAATTTAAATGTACCCTGCCAGGTGATTCATGCACACTCACTGCCACCAAGGTTAAATTAAATGACAAGGTCAAAATGCTCTGCCTGACATTCTGAGCTATTTGCAGAAACAAGAGAACGCAGACCATGTGCCCTCAGGATGTGATTTTAGGCACCTGGCTTGTTTTGCCGACTAGATAGCAAGCTTCTAAGCAGTGGAAACTCTGGCCAGTATCTTCCTTTATATTCCCACGCAGTAGGAGTGCCCTGGCCAGTGTGGGTGCTTCATAGAAGAGGCTAGCTGCCTGGTGGTACAGGAAAATTAGCCTCCTGTGATGGCTTCAGTTCATGTCCAGCGGACACTGTCCATTTTTGAGTCGGTAATGGCTATCTTGCAATCCATTTCTCAGAAAAATGAAACATGAGATTTCCTAAGTTCCTCCGTGAACGTCAAATAGCTCCTTACTAAGTCAAAGCTATAAAATCAGAGATACAAAATCAGGATGGTTTCACCCAGCGATGGATTTGACTTGATTCTTCTTGACTGTAACTCTCAACAATGTGTATGTGCCTTATTTGCATAGGCACCGCCTTTAAAATATGCCTTTTGTAGGGGGTGCCTGGGTGGCTCAGTCTGTTAAGCATCTGCCTTCGGCTCAGGTCATGCTCTCAGGATCGAGGCCCGCACCGGGCTCCCCCCTCATCGGGGAGTCTGCTTCTCCCTCTGCCCCTCCCCCTCTGCTCCTGCTCTCTCTCTCTCACAAAAATAAAGAAAATCTTTAAAAAATAATAAAGTAAAATCTACCTTTTGTGGAAGAAAAAGAATAATCCCACATAATTCCAATGCCCCCTACCTGGAGATAATCATCTTTAAGTTTTTGTGAATATCTACTCACATCTATATAGAGATACATTTAGATGTGGAAGGACACACGTTTGATGTCATTTTCTTGAGAAGTCTTTTCCTGATCTTCTACCCCACCTCATTCTAGATTAAGTTTCTCTGTTATACCAGTTCAAAGCACATGTACTTTTTCTTGATATTCCTTATTAGAAAATACATTATTTAGTTAATTACCATAGATGTCTCCTGCTATGTATTTTCACCCTGAGAAGTGTCTATCTTACTTGTTACTGTACCCCTAGAATTTGAGTACCAGGGATATCATGGGATACCTATTCAACACATAGTTCTTGAATTAACAAACTAATATTATAAGGTTCTGTATGCGTGTGTATGGGTGCGTGCTTCTAAAGCCAGTTAGCTGCCACCTCAGTCACTGTGTCAAGGGCAATCGTGAAAGAATCACGTGGACACAAAGAACTCCACTTTAGCTCTCATTAGGAACCACTGCTTTTTTTTTTTAAGATTTCATTTATTTATTTGAGAGAGAGAATGAGATAGAGAGACCACATGAGAGGGGGGACGGTCAGAGGGAGAAGCAGGCTCCCCGCTGAGCAGGGAGCCCGATGCGGGACTCGATCCCGGGACTCCGGGATCATGACCTGAGCCGAAGGCAGCCGCCCAACCAACCGAGCCACTCAGGCGACCCAGGAACCACTGCTTTTGTCGATTTGAAATGGAGTAGAGAATTCACACACGTGCGCACTCGTGCACACACGCACGGTGGATGTAAAGGGATAGGAGGTTCCTGGCTGAACTGAGCCTGGTCTGGTCATCTTTGCTAAGTGCCAGTTGGGAGCCTTCTCCAGGTAGGGGCATTTACTGCTCATCTAACGCTAGATCTCATGCCATGCCGGCACTCAGTAAAAGCTCCCTAGGCTTCCACCGAGGGTGTGACTAAGCGTTCCTACAAATGACATTGCTCATGACTTAGGAATGTCTCTAGGGTATAAAAACTCAGTCTGCATTGTCAGCAGAAAGATGCGTGAATGGGCACAAACTTTGTCTTCTTGGAACCTCCATTTCTTCTTAAAATGGGCCTTGGGCGCCTGGGTGGCTCATTTGTTAAGCGACCGACTCTTGATTTTGGCTCAGGTCATGATCTTGCGGTCCTGGGATCAAGCGGTGGGAGTCTGCTTGAGATTCTCTCTCTCCCTCTCTCCCCACTTGTGCTCTCTCTCTCTCTCTAAAATAAATAAATCTTTTTAAAAAATGAGGGTAATAACACCTGCCTCAAAGTTGGAGAATAAAATGCACTGGTGAAAATAAAAGTAGAAAGGATAGTTGCACGGACCAGTTGATAATACTCTGTAAATGGAAGCGTGAGACCATCTCAAACTCTCGTGCCTCTGAGACGCCCCACCCCATCCCCATTCCCCATGGGAGACCATCTCAGTAAACTTCCCTATTCAAGCGCTGGTTTTTATGGCCAGGAAGGAAGCTTTTACTGTTGTCATCTGGATCCTGGATCTTTATCCAGAGCAAACTGGCTCTAGGATATGCAAGTCTGGCCGCATTATATATGCCACACCCGCTCTCCCCCCCCCCCCCCCCCCCCCCCCCCCGGCCCCAACGCTGAACACATCGGAAAGCCTTTAAGATTGCTACTCTCAACAGTAATTTGCTGCTACTGTATATGCTCTTTGGGCTGTTCGGGGATTAAAACCTGCACCTTCTCTGGAATGTTTGTAGTGCTGAGCAGTGCGCTTTTGTGAGCGAAGCCAGGCATATAAAACCATATATTATATGAGTGACGTGGAATAGTTTTAAACCTGCAGAGACAGAAAACAGAGTAGTGGTTTCCAGAGGCTCAAGGGAGGGGAGAGTGAGCAGCGGCTTCTGAATGGATGCAGAGGTTTTCTTGGGAGTAGTGAAATGTGTTGGAACTGGAAGGAGGTGGTTGGTTGCACAACACGGAGTATGCCGCATGCCACTGAATTGTATACTTCAAAACGGGCCATTTTGTGCTGTGTGAATTTCATCTCAATTAATAACAAGGTGGCAGGGGTGGGGGTGGGGAGGAAGGGACTTTCCAAATTCCAAGTTGTTAAGAAAATCTTTTCTCGGTGGAAAAATGAGTAAGGTATGATGCATAGGCAGAGTCAAGAGCTGGAGGAGTAGAGAAAACACCCCAGAGCAGAGTACAACCTGCACTACACAGACTTGGCAGGATGGGTGTAGACAGCGCCGCGCGGAGTGCCCTTCCGGCACGGATTCAGGGTTCTGCCAATCCAGCAAATGGCCTTCGTGGGCCCTCCAAAGTGCAATCAAGCCCATGGATCGCTTCTTGCTTCCTGGTGCTGGAATCTCAGCTCTACCACGGCAGAGTCCAGGGATATTGCATTAACCTTTTAGTGAAAAGCCTGGAATGGTGCCCGGCTCAAAAATCGTAGTTGTTCAGTAAATAGTTGCTGAGACAAAATCCTCTAGCCCCTTCTTTTCTCCATCCAGTGTGAAGTTTGAACACAATCCTTTGCTAACAGCTCTGTCTGCTCTTACCTAAGACAAGAGTACAAAGAGTCACCTCCCCGTGCTGTGGTTAAGGAATCCGAGCTCTTCCTCCCCAGCCGCGGCCGAGGGGCCAGACTGCCTCTCTCGCCAGCTATCTTCACAGTTTGAATCAGACCTTCTCTGCTGGGGAAATAGCACACTAGGGGTGCACCCTCTGAGGAGTGGGGAGCCTGGGTCTTTGCTTAGAAATTGTGAAAACCTTGCCAGTACTGGTCAAAAGTCCTGGTGGTCTTCCCTAGCCACGGTGACAGAAAATTCCAGGGGGTTCGTGCAACTTCATTGCTAAACTTCTTGTCTCTTCTGCAGGGTGAATGAAGCCATGATCCAGCCATTACCAGTAGGCACTGGGTCATTTATTTGGAAGCAAAAATGAACCTGTAGGGGTCCAAAGGCAAAGCTCAAGACAATTCTAGTGAGTCTGCCAAGTCCTATGACCCAAACGAACCAATAAATGGGGTAAAACTTCTAGAGATGCTCTACGGGCTGTCCCAGGTCTGTTTATCACCAGAGAAATGTTTCAGATACCGGCTACAAACCTAAGGGAATGAACAAAATACAGATTTCTGCCCTCATTAGTTAATCTGTGAGCAGTGGAGATTTTGTCAAGCGTTTATTTAGTATAGAAAGTCATAAATGCCATTATAAGGGAAGCTAAGAATAACTTCTGTGCCTTAGCTTCTCTCCTTCCACTGGTGCGTATTTGCAAAGGGCAGTTTCTTGCCTTGCGGTCCTTTGGTATCACAGTTCCCGAAGGTAGTTGGTAGTATGCAGATTCCCAGGCACAACACTGGACTTACTGAAACATCTCTAGGAGCGGAACTTGCAAATATGCATTTAAAAATGTTCCTCAGGCCATTCTTATGCACCTAAACGGTTAAATTGTATTTTCTTCTTGTTCTTCATAATTATCAAAAGGGCAGGTGAAATGTGTCATTTTGTAGATAAGGAAATGGAAACTCAAGAGATGTTAAATCCAAGGCGATACAGTTAAGTTGGGGCAGGGCTAAAATTTGAACCTGGATTTGCCTGATTTTAGATCTCATCCTTGACTTGCCCCAGGCTGGAAAAAAAAAGGGGGGGAGGAATCAAACTATGAAATGACTAAGATATATTTCCACAGGGATAACAAATCTTTTCCACCAGCAGAGGCCCAGTTAGGACTGGAGAAACAGTGCCATCTGGTGGCCACCTGGGAGCAAAGTGAAAAAGGTGAAAAAAATGAAATTTTTTTATTTTTATTTATTTATTTATTTATTTTTATTGAACAGGGGATCATTTCCTCTTGCTCACCTTGGTGCACCTTTCATGGATGGATTTGTGTTGAGCCGGCCTCATGCATTTGGAGGACCAGCTGACTGGTGTTTTGTGCTTTGGTTTTGTAACTGAGAACTTTTCTTCTCCTAGCTAAAGTTAATTTACTCACACAGAGCGGGACTCCTCAAGGTCTTTAGGACTCCATGTAACAACCAGTAGATCCAAGGGATGCTAGTAGAACACTTTCTGGGGCCAACATACCCTATACCTCTAGAAGCTTAGTCTTCATTTAAAAAATTTTATTCAAAAGTTTTTAATTTTTGTTTTTTAACCATCATTACAAAATCTATTTGACAAAACCAAGGTGTCATCTGAGTGTTAAGGAATAGGACCCTCAACACCCACTTCCAGGAGTACCTGGAGATGAGGAATCCCTCTGGCCCCCTCCACTCCAGCACGCAGATCTCTGCAAGTTCCCATGGAAATCACTATAGGGGGCTGTCACTGGGCAGATGCATCATGCAGACCACAGAACTATCCAGACAACCCCCAAAACAACCAGGGTTATCTGGCCAGGTAGACATGAAACAGTTCGCCTCCAAGATAACAAAAAATCTGCTTAAGCCATGCCAGGCAGCCGTGCAAATTCTCAGTCCTCAGTTCTGGAATCACACGCGCTGGTCCCGTCTCAAATGGCAAACTTGCAAGCTGCCGCCTTGTTGTAGAGCTGCAGGGACCCCCCGGGACGCCCCACTCACCCCTGGGCTCCACCCCAGGCTCAGCAGCCCTGCTCACTCCTCTGTCTCCCACGGTTCTTGCTCGTCGCTGCCACAGGAGCCTTTCACATTCTCTTCCTTCCTCCAGATTTCAGGGCAGGGGTCATTTTCCTGACCTCCCACACGAGGTCACACCCTCCTGTTCTGCTGCCCTCCTTCCTTTTCTCCCAGCGGCATCTGTCAAAGTTGTGATTGGCCATCTGACGGTGGCACTGTCTCGGTCATGTCTGCCTCTAGACGGGAGCCTCCAGGAACTATCAGCGTCTGTAAGCCCGAGCCTCGCACAGTGCCTGGGACACGGGGGGGGGGGGGGGGGGGGGGCATCGCCTGACACGCTCACTCACTCACTGGGCATACCCGTGAGGCTCATCCTGCCCCAACAGCCTCAGCCGACGGCTCCGATCCTATCTTCCAATTGGTGTCTTTGTGACATTGTTTGGTGCCAGAGATCTCAAAGGGGCTGCCCAAACCCTATTCCCCTAAACCCCAACTTCAAGGTGGGGAGAGGTCAGACAACGCTTTTCCAGTCCCGGCAAGGTCCTGAAAGATGGCAATTTTGCTTGACAACACCCTGGCTGGTTTCTTGAGTGATTGTGTAACTTTGGTTGAGTTCACGGGGCTTTTAAACCCTCGCCTCCTTCATCTGTAAAGTGGGGATAACAGAACCATGGGGGGGGGGCGGGCAGGGCTCAGCCAACTACCAGGGGCTCTGGGTCAAAGCAGAGTTTGAAGGTGGCTGCCCCCAGCTGCCGGATGAGGCTCCGGAGGACCCCGCCTGGGGCGCAGTGAAGCCCACACTGCCTCCCGGTGCTCGCGGGGTTCGGCTTCCCGTCCACATCCCCCTGCGCGGGTCTCACACTAGACCCTCGCCCCCTCCTCGCTGGGTGTCTCTGTGCGCCGAGCACGCTGCCCCGAGGGCTTCCCGAGCCGGCATGGGGGTGAGCCAGTGGAGCTCACCTTCCAGAGTCCGCTGAGGGCCCGGTATCAGTCGGGGGTGGTGGGGTGTTCTGTATCGGGCGTGAGAAGCCCCCAAAGGGAAGGACATGCAGAAGCACAGATCGAAGGGGGTCAGGGGCTAAAACCCGTGGAGATCTAGGCCACCACGCCGTGCGGTGGTCTCGCGTCCACGGAAGCCGGGCAAGCCCCCAGCTCATGTTTGGCGGGGGGCAAATGATCTGCAACGGGCTCTCTGGGGAAAATCCCTTCCTGCTGGGCTTTCTCGGAGTTTTGTTTTTTTTTTTTTTTCCCCATAATGTCAAGATTCTGATTTCATATGTTTGTGTATTTGCGTCCTAAGGCTCTCGTTCCTGCACTGGGTTCTCAGGTACACGAGCGAGTTCAGGTCTACACGGCAGGAATACGTCTTGTTTGGTCACGGGGGAGAACAACTATTTGGAAGGCAGAGCCTAGGGAACTACCTCATTTTTGCCGAAGAGAGCCGGCTTTTCGGCCATAGCGTCCTCTTGAAACCCCTCCACTTGCAGTGTTCCGTGGGAAACTAGGTTTGAACTCAGTTGCCCCCTGACTTGATCTCCTTCTTCTGGAAGACTGGAAATTGGTGTGGACAGGAACAGGTGGTGCAGGAGGGCGAGGGAAGTCCGCACTGGGTGAAAGGTGGGGGGAGAAGCCAGGATTAGCGGAGGGTTGTCTATATGTGTAATAGAGGATTCTTGTTCCAGAGTTCTGATCCCAGGGCATGGGACTCACTTTGCGTACCAGATCCACCCTTCAAGGGATAGGGGAGGACCTACCATGCAGAACAGGGTGTGTGTGTGTGTGTGTGTGTGTGTGTGTGTGTGTTTTAAAAAATGAGTGGTAACAATAGGTTTAAGCACAATATCTCTCTATCCATTTTGAGCCGCCCAGGGGTGGGTGTATGAAGCAAAGGCTAAATTTTTGAAACTTTATAAATTCTGCACTTTTCTTTTGGCTTCCGGAGAGACCATAAGTCATGGCTTCTTCGTGGTGCCCAGAGCTGGTCTTCTGCCTGGCTCTGGCGGTGATGAGTGTCCTGGGAGCTAAAGGAGAAAAGAAAGTTTCTTTGACATGCTGTGAGATCCCCACAAACCTGCCTCACTGTGTTGAAACGGGGCAAATGGCACAGAGAGCTTTGGGTGATGTGTGTCTGATTCTGTGTGCTTGTCTCCCTCAATTGCTGCCCCCCTCTAGTTACCATGTCTGTCTGGGCTTTGTAGGACCTCACGAATAGCTGATTGTGTGATTACTAGGTGGCCTGGTTTGTGTAAATATAATGCGTCAGTCTTCTCTATATTCTTTTGGGATTTTATGACTTACAAACTTCTTTTTGTATTGAGAAAAATAGCGAAAGTATCTTTGACAAAAGTTTCTGCACCTGCAAAAGAACCTGGGACACACCTTGGTCACCCCTCTTGAAGTGTGCAGGTCTTGAACAATGCTTTCTCTTGTGTTTCCCTTCCCCTATTTCTTATTTGGGGCCAAATCTTCTGCCCTAAAATCTTGATTCCTACCCTATCCTCTCTTCCCCCCCCAAAAGGCCCCCACACATATACAATTAAATCCTGAAGAAGCGAAGAACGCTCCATCCCTTGTTCCCAATCTCCTGTGTCAAGATCATTCCTTGATGTGATTTGTACTCATACACTTGTATTTGGATGGAGCAAACCTACTTTAATCTCTGTTCTTAGGGTAGAGAGAAGCAGAGGCAATGAGGGGGGGCCTTCTATGTAGAAAGTACGGTCAGGAGACCAAGAAAGGGAAGATGAACGTATATTCAAGTCACTCAGGAACGTTCGTGCAGGTGCAAGAAACTTATATCAAGTGGCTACAAGATTGTTTATTTATTTATTTATTTTTTAACTGAATTTTTTCATATATTTAAAAAAATTTTTTATTGTTATTTTAATCACCATACATTACATCATTAGTTCTTGATGTAGTGTTCCATGATTCATTGTTTGTGCATAACACCCAGTGCTCCATGCAGAATGTGCCCTCTTTAATACCCATCACCAGGCTAACCCATCCCCCCACCCCCCTCCCCTCTAGAACCCTCAGTTTGTTTTTCAGACTCCATCATCTCTCATGGTGGGTCTCCCCTTCCGACTTACTCCCGTTCATTCTTCCCCTCCTGCTATCTTCTTCTTTTTTTTTTCTTAACATATATTGTAATATTTGTTTCAGAAGTACAGATCTGTGATTCAACAGTCTTGCACAATTCACAGCGCTCACCATAGCACATACCCTCCCCAATGTCTATCACCCAGCCACCCCATCCCTCCCACCCCCCACCACTCCAGCAACCCTCAGTTTGTTTCCTGAGATTAAGAATTCCTCATATCAGTGAGGTCATATGATACATGTCTTTCTCTGATTGACTTATTTCACTCAGCATAACACCCTCCAGTTCCATCCACGTCGTTGCAAATGGCAAGATCTCATTCCTTTTGATGGCTGCATAATATTCCATTGTGTATATATACCACCTCTTCTTTATCCATTCATCTGTCGATGGACATCTTGGCTCTTTCCACAGTTTGGCTGTTGTGGACATTCCTGCTATAAACATTGGGGTGCACGTACCCCTTCGGATCCCTACATTTGTATCTTTGTGGTAGATACCCAGTAGTGCAATTGCTGGATCCTATGGTAGCTCTATTTTCAACTGTTTGAGGAACCTCCGTACTGTTTTCCAGAGTGGCTGCACCAGCTTGCATTCCCACCAACAGTGTAGGAGGGTTCCCCTTTCTCCACATCCCCGCCAACATCTGTCGTTTCCTGACTTGTTAATTTTAGCCCTTCTGACTGGTGTGAGGTGGTATCTCACTGAGGTTTTGATTTGGATTTCCCTGATGCCCAGCGATGTGGAGCACTTTTTCATGTGTCTATTGGCCATTTGGATGTCTTCTTTGGAAAAATGTCTGTTCATGTCTTCTGCCCATTTCTTGATTGGATTATTTGTTCTTTGAGTGTTGAGTTTGATAAGTTCTTTATAGATTTTGGATACTAGCCCTTTATATGATATGTCATTTGCAAATATTTTCTCCCATTCTGTCGGTTGTCTTTTGGTTTTGTGGACTGTTTCTTTGGCTGGGCAAAAGCTTTTTATCTTGATGAAATCCCAATAGTTCATTTTTGCCCTGGCTTCCCTTGCCTTTGGCGATGTTTCTAGGAAGAAGTGGCTGCGGCCGAGGTCGAAGAGGTTGCTACCTGTGTTCTCCTTTAGGATTTTGATGGACTCCTGTCTCACGTTTAGGTCTTTCAACCATTTCGAGTCTATTTTTGTGTGTGGTGTAAGGAAATGGTCCCGTTTCATTCTTCTGCATGTGGCTGTCCAATTTTCCCAACACCATTTGTTGAAGAGACTGTCTTTTTGCCATCGGACATTCTTTCCTGCTTTGTCAAAGATGAGTTGACCATAGAGTTGAGGGTCCATTTCTGGGCTCTCGATTCTGTTCCATTGATCTATGTGTCTGTTTTTGTGCCAGTACCATACTGTCTTGATGATGACAGCTTTGTAATAGAGCTGGCAGTCCGGAATTGTGATGCCGCCAGCTTTGCTTTTCTTTTTCAAGATTCCTCTGGCTATTCGGGGTCTCTACTGGTTCCATACACATTTTAGGATTATTTGTTCCATTTCTTTGAAAAAAGCGGATGGTATTTTGATGGGGATTGCATTGAATGTGTTGATTGCTCTAGGTAGCATTGACATCTTCACAATGTTGGTTCTCCCGATCCATGAGCATGGAACGTTTTTCCATTTCTTTGTGTCTTCTTCAATTTCTTTCCTGAGTATTTTATAGTTTTCTGAGTACAGATCCTTTGCCTCTTTGGTTAAATTGATTCCTGGGTATCTTATGGTTTTCGGTGCAGTTGTAATTGGGATCGACTCCTTGATTTGTCTCTCTTCTGTCTTGTTGTTGGTGTATAGGAATGCCACTGAGTTCTGTGCATTGATTTTATATCCTGCTACTTTACTGAATTCCTGTATGAGTTCTAGCAGTTTTGTGGTGGAGTCTTTTGGGTTTTCCCCATACAGTATCATATCATCTATAAAGAGTGAGAGTTTGACTTCCTCTTTGCCAATTTGGATGCCTTTGATTTCTTTGTGTTGTCTGATTGCTGTGGTTAGGACTTCTAAAGTATGTTGAATAGCAGTGGTGAGAGTGGACATCCCTGCCGCGTTCCTGACCTTAGGGGAAAAGCTCTCAGCTTTTCCCCATTGAGAATGATATTTGCTGTAGGTTTTTCATAGATGCCTTTTATGATATTGAGGTATGTACCCTCTATCCCTATTCTCTGAAGAGTTTTGATCAAGCAAGGATGCTGTACTTTGTCAAATGCTTTTTCTGCATCTATTGAGAGGATCATAGGATTCTTCTTCTTTCTTTTGTTAATGTATTGTGCCATGTTGATTGATTTGCGGACGTTGAACCAACCTTGCAGCCCAGGGATAAATCCCACATGGTTGTGGTGAATAATCCTTTTAATGTACTGTTGGATCCTATTGGCTAGTATTTTGGTGAGAATTTTTGCATCCATGTTCATCAAGGATATTGGTCTGTAATTCTCCTTTTTGATGGGGTCTTTTTCTGGTTTGGGGATCAAGGTAATAGTGGCCTCATAAAATGAATTTGGAAGTTTTCCTTCCATTTCTATTTTTTGGAACAGTTTCAGGAGAATAGGTATTAATTGTTCTTTAAATGTTTGATAGAGTTCCCCTGGGAAGCCATCTGGCCCTGGGCTTTTGTTTGTTGGGAGATTTTTGATGACTGCTTCAATTTCCTTAGTGGTTATAGGTCTGTTCAGGTTTTCTTTTTCTTCCTGGTTCAATTTGGTAGTTGACACATCTCTAGGAAGGCACCCATTTCTTCCAGGTTATCTAATTTGCTGGCATAGAGTTGCTCATAATATGTTCTTATAATTGTTTGTATTTCTTTCCTGTTGGTTGTGATCTCTCCTCTTTCATTCATGATTTTGTTGATTTGGGTCCTTTCTCTTTTCTTTTGGTAAGTCTGGCCAGGGCTTTATCAATCTTGTTAATTCTTTCAAAGAACCAGCTCGTAGTTTCGTTGATCTGTTCTACTGTTCTTTTGGTTTCTAGTTCATTGATTTCTGCTCTGATCTTTATTATTTCTCTTCTCCTTCTGGGTTTAGGCTTTATTTGCTGTTCTTCCTCCAGCTCCTTTAGGTGTAGGGTTAGGTTGTGTATTTGAGACCTTTCTTGTTTCTTGAGAACGCCTTGTATTGCTATATACTTTCCTCTCAGGACTGCCTTTGCTGTATCCCAAAGATTTTGAACAGTTGTGTTTTCATTTTCATTGGTTTCCATGAATTTTTTTTTAATTCTTCTTTAATTTCCTGGTTGACCCATTCATTCTTTAGTAGGATGCTCTTTAGCCTCCATATATTTGAGTTCTTTCCCACTTTCCTCTTGTGATTCAGTTCTAGTTTCAAAGCATTGTGGTCTGAAAATATGCAGGGAATGATCCCAATCTTTTGCTACCAGTTGAGACCTGATTTGTGACCTAGGATGTGATCAATTCTGGAGAATGTTCCATGGGCACTAGAGAAGAATGTGTATTTTGTTGCTTTGGGATGGAATGTTCTGAATATGTTTGTAAACTCCATTTGGTCCGGTGTGTCATTTAAAGTCTTTATTTCCTTGTTGATCTTTTGCTTAGATGATCTGTCCATTTCAGTCAGGAGGGTGTCAAAGTCCCCCAGTATTATTGTATTGTTGTCGATGTGTTTCTTCACTTTTGTTATTAATTGCCTTATATAATTGGCTGCTCCCACGTTCAGGGCATAGATATTTACAATTGTTAGATCTTCTTGTTGGATAGACCCTTTAAGTAGGATATAGTGTCCTTCCTCATCTCTTATTACAGTCTTTGGTTTAAAATCTAATTTGTCTGATATGAGGATTGCCACCCCAGCGTTCTTTTGGTGTCCATTAGAATGGTAAATCGTTTTCCACCCCGTCACTTTCAATGTGGGGGTGCCTTTGGGTCTAAAATGAGTCTCTTGCAGACAGCATATCGACGGGACTTGTTTTTTTATCGAATCTGATAGCCTGTGTCTTTTGATTGGGGCATTGAGCCCGTTTACATTCAGGGTACCTATTGAAAGGTATGCATTTAGTGCCATTGTATTGCCTGTAAGGTGACTGTTACTGTATATTGTCTGTGTTCCTTTCTGGTCTATGCTGCTTTTAGGCTCTCTCTTTCCTTAGAGGACCCTTCTCAATATTTCTTGTAGGGTTGGTTTCGTGTTTGCAAATTCCTTTAGTTTTTGTTTGTCCTGGAAGCTTTTTATCTCTCCTTCTATTTTCAATGACAGCCTCGCTGGATATAGTATTCTTGGCTGCATATTTTTCTCGTTTAGTGCTCTGAAGATATCTTGCCAGTCCTTTCTGGCCTGCCAGGTGTCTGTGGATAGGTCTGTTGCCAGTCTAATATTTCTACCATTGTAGGTTACATATCTCTTCTCCCGAGCTGCTTTCAGGATTTTCTCTTTTTCTCTGAGACTCCTAAGTTTTCCTATTAGATGTCAGGGTGTTGACCCATTTTTATTGATTTTGAGAGGGGTTCTCTGTGTCTCCTGGATTTTGATGCCTGTTTCCTTCCCCACATTAGGGAAGTTCTCTGCTATAATTTGTTCCAATATACCTTCTGCCCCTCTCTCTCTTTCTTCTTCTTCTGGGATCCCAATTATTCTAATGTTGTTTCGTCTTATCGTATCGCTTATCTCTCGAATTCTGCCCTCGTGATCCTGTAGTTGTTTCTCTCTTTTTCTCAGCCTCTTTATTTTCCATCATTTGGTCTTCTATATCGCTGATTCTCTCTTCTGCCTCATTTATCCTAGCAGTTAGTGCCCCCATTTTTGATTGCACCTCATCAATAGCCTTTTTGATTTCGACTTGGTTAGATTTTAGTTCTTTTATTTCTCCAGAAAGGGTTTCTCTAATAACTTCCACGCTTTTTTCAAGCCCAGCTAGTATCTTTAAAGTCATGATTCTGAACTCTAGGTCCAACATCGGACTAATGTCCGTATTGAGTTGGTCCCTGGCAGATGGTACTACCTCTTGTTCTTTTTGCTGAGGTGATTTTTTTCATCTTGTCATTTTGTCCAGAGGAGATTAGATGAATGAGAGAACAAAATGCTAACAGGTTAACAACGTTCCCAGCAAATATACTCTATACAAATCAGAAAAGACCTGAAACCAGGGGACAAGAAAGGGAAAGAAAGAAAAAAGAAAGAGAAAAATAAAAAACAAAAAGAAAAAGATAAAAACAAACAAAAACAGAACAAAACAAAAAAACCGGAATATGATCAAATATGATCAGGCTAGTGCATAGATCAGTGGCACACACTAGATTTTGGGCGTTATTTGGTCTGTTTTGAAGAACGTGCCTGCTAAAATTTTAAAGGAAGAAAGACTTATATATGTACAAAATAAGGGTTGATACAATGAAGGGATGGAAGATGACTGTAAAGATGAAAATTATAAAAGATTTTATAAAAGGAATTGATAAGATAAGAAGTTGTTTGAAAAAAGAAAGAAGATTTTAAAAAAAAGAAAAAAGAAAAAAAAGGGAGAGAATGTGATCAGGCAGGAGACTTGAACAAAGCCATACACTAGTGATTTAGGGTATATTTTGATATGTTAGAAGAAACTGTATCTCAAAATTTTAAAGAGAGAACAACTTATATATATATGCCAAAAATAAGGGTAACTTCTATGAAGGGATAAAATATGACTCTCAAAATGAAAAATAAAGAAAATTTTTTTAAAAGGAATTCATAAGATGTTGGTTGAAAAAGGTAAAAAGAAAAATTCAAAAAAAAACAGTTAAAGAAAAACTTTGAAAAACTAATGAATCATGGTAAAAAAGCCATGAATTCTCTGTGCAGTGTTCCCCTAGCGCTGGAGTTCTCCCGTTCTCCTTGATCGGTAACCTTGGTCTTGGCTCGCTGGCTGTTCGTGCTGATCTTCTGGGGGAGGGGCCTGTTGCCGTGGTTCCCAAATGTCTTTGCCGGAGGTGGAATTGCCCCACCCTTGTCCGTCCGGGCTAAGCAAGCTGCTCGGGTTTGCTCTCAGGAGCTTTTGTTCCCTGCAAGCTCTCGGTACAGCTTTGGAGGACCAGGGTGAAAATGGTGGCCTCCCAATCTCCGCCCGGAGGAGCTGAGAACCCGGGGCCCCGCTCCTCAGTGCGCCGCCAGAGAAAAGCAGTCACTCCCATGTCCCCGGTCTCTGGCTGCACTCCGTGCTCACCCGGCCTGTGACCGAGCGTTTCTATCTCTGGCACCCGACCCCGTGTGGAGTCTCCAAACCCAGCAGATCCCTGCAGTGCGCTCCTGCGCCGCTCCTCCCGGGGGAGGAAAGGGAGTCTCCCCGGCTCTGCCGCTTGTTGGGTCCCTGCTGGAGGAGCAGTGGCCCGACTGGGCCGCGGATCACAGTTTATGGCCACCCCGAGCTGAGAGCCCGCGCCTCGGCTCCGTCTCTGCAGCCGGCTTCCCTGCTCTGATACCTGGGAGCTCTGCCGCACTCAGGCACCCCCGGTCTTTCTGTGACCCCGAGGGTCCTGAGACCACACTGTCCCGCGAGGGTTCCACCCCCCGCTTAGCCACTGGAGCGACGTCCCTCAGCGGAGCCGACTTCTAGAAGGTCCGATTTTGTGCTCCGCGGCTCTAGCACTTGCCAGAAGTGGCCGACGGAGCCCCCCTCCCCCGCCGTCTATCCTCCCGAATATCGCCTCGGATTCACTTCTCCGCACGTCCTACCTTCCAGTAAGTGGTCGCTTCTCTGTTCAGAGAGTTGTTGCTACTCTCCTCTTCGATCTCCTGTTGAGTTCATAGGTGTTCAGAATGGTTTGATCCCTGTTCAGCTGAATTCCTGAGACCAGACAAAATCCAGGTCTCCTACTCCTCTGCCATCTTGCTCCTGTCTTCATTATTTTTTAACTGAATTTTTAAAAAGACTTTATTTGTTAGAGAGAGAGGGCATACGGAGCGGGTGAGGGAGAAGCAGGCTCCACTGCGGAGCAGGGAGCCCGATGCGGGGCTCGATCCCAGGACCCTGAGATCATGACCTGAGCTGAAGGCGGACGCTTAACCAACTGAGCCAGCCAGGTAGCCCCACAAGATTATTTATGTAGCTCCATGTTTACAGCTAGAAACCAAGCTCTGTGTGAAGTCTTGAATTTGTGGGGAGGGGACGTAGGGGAGGGAAAGCTTGTGCTTATCTGTTCATTCCCTGATCCCCTCCATGCATTTCTGACCTGCAGGAGACTGAGCCTCTGTGGGCTTGAGTGACTCCCTCTTCGAAGAGTATTTATTGGATGGTTGATGTTGCTATGCTGGGTACTTCCTTTCCCACTTGCTATTGTCTGGTAACACATATGCTGACCCTTTCCCCTTCTCTGTTTACCTTGGGGAAAATACAATGAATAAATAAAAACTTATTGGTACTGGGGGAAAAAAAAAAACCCAACCCAGAACCTGGGTAGCCAGGAGTAGCCAGATAATGTAAATCTAATCCTTCCCCACTATCTATGATGTTAGTAATAAGTTTTTCCTTGATATCCCTCACCAGGTTGAGGAAATTTCCTTCTATTTCCAGTTTTATAGAAATACCATCATGAGTAGATGTTGAATTTTGTCAATGCTTTTTTCACATAAGCATATAGCATGGTGCATAGTCATCACTCAGTAAAGTTCCTTTCTCCCTCTCTATCTACTTTTTCTTTGTTTTCCTCCCTCTAATAACTTCCTCATTAGTTGGTTGCCCAGCATTGAGTGGTGTGGAAATAATCTCATTCTGCTAGGGATAGCTCCAGACCTTGCATCTCTGAACTTGGCTGAGGCTTGCTTTGGGGTTTGAGCGTTGGAAAGACCCAAACCTTGGCAGGGCTGACCCAAATATGTCTACTTAGAGAAGGCCATTTCCAGCACCCACCTGTTCTCCTCCACTCCTTGTCCCGGATTTCCCATTCCTCAGCCACCCGGAGACACTCCATTCACTCCCAGGGTACCGCCTTAGCAGACCCCCAAGTTCTGGGGAACTGTTTCCTTGCACCTCCCCACCCAGTCTTTTTTTTTTTTTTTAAGATTGATTTATTCATTTGAGAGATCGAGAGAGCGCATGCAAGCGGGGAACACGGCAGAAGAAGGAGAGAAAGAATCTCAGGCAGAGCACAGTGCCTGATGCCGGGCTTGATCCCACAACCCTGAGATCATGACCTGAGCCAAAATCAAGATTTGGACTCTTAACCAACTGAGCCACCCTGGCAAACCACCCTCCACAACCAAGCCTTTAGTTCAAGGTTAAGTAAGTCAAGTAGGAACTAAAGTGCTAATGCCCGTAGTGGTTAAATGTCTTCATAGTCCTATACAACACATATATTTTAGCAAAATGAATAACATCTGTATTTTAGTAAAGCATGATACCTCAGAGTGGTAGAATGCTATGCCGCCCAAATGGATATTATATATTTTTAACTATCAAAAAGATATTTTTATATTTATTAATATGGAACAAGATCCATAACCCATCGTTGAGTAACAACCAGGTTATAAGCATATGTGGTAGATCACTTTTATTTAACTTTGTGTGCGTAGATATTCGCAGATTCATGAATGATAACCTCTGGTCAGTGAGATTGGGTTAACTTGCACTTTCTTCCTTACACTTACCTGTATACTTGAATTTTCTAAGTCACTATACTGGCTTCAAAATTAGGAGAAAAAACAATGAGTGCATTTGCTGGCTTGTACTTCACAATCATAATTACAAAAAAAAAAAAACCCATAAGGAGTCATTTGCCCCTTACGTTGCTTCCGCGATGAATTAGGGTTCGACTGGCTCTCTAATTTGTGTGGTCATTTGTGCAGGAAATTTTTCATAAATCCTTACACGTGGGAGATTGGTCAGACAGAATCCCTACCTTTCTGCTTTTATGCTGATAAGCTGTGTATCAATTTCAATGAGAGTGGATGTAGATAACTGTAAAAACAGATTTTATGTTGGAGTGAGCTAGGTGCTGTACTAAGTGCTTTGCACAGTCGTCTCTAATCCGCTCTACAAAAGTGGAGGAAGCATACCAGCCCTGATAAGTGGCTAGGGCCCAAGCTCTGAGAATGTCAGAGTCAGAAAGGCGTCTTCAGCCCGAGACCCTGGGGAGGGTTTCATTGGACACATGGCTTTCATCAAAGCCTCGAGGCATTTGACCTTCGAAAGATGGAAAAGAGAATTCCACGTCCGAAGCAGTCCAAGAAGAGGTGCAGGGAAGGACAGGCTTTAGGTCAGGTGCTGGACAGCTGAGTGTCTTAGCTTTGTTGGGGAGACTTTCAAATGTGATGGGCTGGGCTTGGGGGCAGACTGAGGAGAACGTGGGTGCCAGGTGTCGGAGACAGACCTGAAGTTCCTGCCATCTTGGGGCACCTGGCTGGCTGAGATGGAAGGACAGGTGACTCTTGATCTCGGGGTCATGAGTTCGAGCCCCACATTGGGTGCAGACATTATTTAAAGAAACAAAACACACACACAAAAATTTCCTGCCATTGAGAATGGGAGCCGTACACTCAGCGCAGTGGGCGGCAAGCATGGGAGGATGCCACAGAGGACAAGAAATCCCCTGCTGCCACTTGCTGGGTGGTTAGGACAGGTCTCCCGCACGGGGGGCTCCGCTGTTGCGTCACCCTTGCTGCAGCAGCAGGGAGCGGGGCCTGGCAAGGGAGAGGCATCCTTCTATCTGTGACCACTTCCCCTGGCGTATTCTTTGACTGCCTCCTAGTGGCCACTTCGCTGACTTCTCCTGCATCTCTAAAGCAGGGGCCCCAAGAATCCCGGGGGCTGGCAGCCAAGTCCTTGCTTTGTGTGACAGCCGAGGCATGGCCAAACATCACTGGCTTTGGGTGTGGTCTCCTGGAGCATCCATTTCGAGGGTCCCGTGGTGACACTGCTGATGCACCAGTACTGGGCGCGGCCTGTGCGACCCTGGAGCTTGAGGTCCTCATAGGAGAGCTCTGTCCGGCACTTACCATGTACTGGACACCATTCTATGCGCCCTGGGTGCAAGGAGGTTAACTGACTTGTCCAAGGGGGCCGGGTCCCAAATGCAGGAATGGCAGAGATCCAAATGCCCTGTCTTCAGAGCCTGCTCTCTTAAGCCCTTCTCGATGGCTCCTTTTCTGCCCTGAAGGACCTGACGGATGCATACATATTCGCAGCCAGTCAAATACTTTGGGGCGCCTGCCGGGGTGGCAGGGGAGGTCCTGAAGGCAGTCAGTATGACTTCAGGAGACCTGTGGCTTGGGAGGAGTTGGTGACCGCCCCTTGGAGGACATAGCGCTTTCCCTGGAGCTTTGAGGAGGAACCGAACTCGGGGCAGGGGCAGAGCACAGGGTGCAGCATTTGACTGAGTGATGCTGTGAGCAACAGGGTGGGGGGCGTTGAGGAGGCAGTGGGAGGTGAGGCTGGAAGGACACAGAGGGAGGGAAGCATCTCGAAGGGCCTTGGATACATGTGATAATGTAATGAGGTGATCATTTTTTTTAAGAAAAAGGTCAGCCTCCCTGGAGAGTGAGTGATCAGCCACTCATTATAATTTTTCTACCGAAAGGCAGTCACAAACCAACACAAATGACTAGATATGCATTTATTCCTTCTTTCACTGCTTCAGTCAAAAAATACTGATTGAATGAATACCTACTCTGTGTCGTTCATGATCCGTCCTCAGCTGCCCCAGCCTCGCTCGCCCAGCAAGGGAGACAAACAGCTATCTAGAGGGCATCATATGCGAATACCTCGGAAGTGCATAGGTTAGACAGCATCAGGGTGGAATTCCATAGCAGGTAGCATTTACAGCTGAGCCCCGAGGGCTCAATTGGAAGTAGGGGGACAAAATGGGGAGGAAGCGAAAAGAGCAAAAACCCAGAGGCAAAGACAAACAGCAGCTCTGGGGAAAAATAAATGGTTTGACATGGCCGGGGGCCTTAGACCAGAGAGGGGAAGGTGTTGGGACAGGGTGCTAGAAAGGCACACATGCTCACATCTCACAGGACTTGCAACCCGAGTGTAGACTATTCGAGAAGCAATGGGAGTCACAGAGGATTTTAAGCAGGGAAGCAATATAATCAGGTTGTGGTGGCTGTTGTTGGGAGCATGGGGTGGAGGGGCAAGAGCGAAAGTGAGACCCATCAAGAAGGTGTTGTAATAATCCAAGGAAAGAGGGAGGCCCGGGAGAGGGTGGGGCAGCCAACACTCGATGAAAGTGCTGGATTCCAGAGCTACTTAGACATCAAGCCAACAGGACTGGTGACAGACTGGGCGTGGACAGTAGGGAGGCCTGCAAGGCTCCCCCTCACGGAGGATGTGAAAGACAGAAGGGAAGGAACACGCCAAAAGAATGGGGCAGAGAAAAAGAGAAGGATCTGGGTGCGGAGGAGGTGTGGGAGAGGGAGAGGGCTTCTGGGTGCAGAGCTGAGGAGGTGAGGGTGAGCAGAAGGAGGGGAGTGCCTGCTTTCCCGGTCGGGTCCGGTCCAGTCCGGGAGCTCCTGTGGTGCCCACCTCCACGCGTCTGGGTTTGTGGCCAGGTGAGAGCCCACGGTTGATGACTGGAGGCACCTGTGTCCCAAGGGGGCTGATGTTACCACTGGATTTGTCTCCTCTCGTTACTAACATAAAGAGAAGTGATAGCTGTTGGTGCCTGGAAGCCAGTCTCTCCCTTTAGACACTCCAGGGGAAGGAGAGGAGATACGGATTGGCCTTGACTGATGGTACAGGTCTCCAGCCTGAAGCTTAGCTTGGTGACTAGAAACTAAATGTGGGACTTTAAAGTTGGCAACAAAACCTCCAGAAGGCCCCTTACATTCACTTGCTTACATACTAAGCTGATTTCTTCTACCTAAAAAATGCCAAGCCAGCAGTATCTGCACAATGTAATTAATTCCTCCCCCCTCTGGTAATATCAAGTAATATCTTTGAGCCTCCAGAAACTTCTATTCCAATCAATTTATATTTTGCTTAATTAAGCATCTGAGCTGGGTTTTTTGTTACCATCTTTCAAAGTAAAGAGCCAGGTGCTGTGGTATGTACTTCATACACACTTTATTTAATCCTCCTAAGACACAAAAACATTGAAACATTTTTTCCTATTTTATAGGTGGGGAAAATAAGGCTCAAAGAGGTGAAAGCGTTTGTTTCTACCATTATGGAGAAACTCAGTATTTAACTCTAGATCTGTATGACTCTAGATTCATCCCTATAGTAACTAACACTCAGGTCTACGCAAGAACCCCATAGCCTCTCTTCGTCTCTCCTAATTCCTGCCAAAGGGTCCTATGGAACTAAAATCAACCTGAGTTACAAGTGTAACTCACAAAAATGTAACTCACAAATGTAAAACAAAACAAAACATTGTTTCTGATCTTCTAGTGACAAATGTGGGGCCTTATAATTACCAGAGAAATGTAAGTTCAGGGGCACCTGGGCGGCTCAATTGGGTAAGCGTCTGCCTTCGGCTCAGGTCATGATCCCAGGGTCCTGGTCCGAGTCAAGCTCCCTGCTCAGCGGAGAGCCTGCTTCTCCCTCTGCCTACTTGTGCTCTCTATCTGTCATATAAATAAATGAAATCTTTAAAAAAAAAAAACTGCTCTCATTCCTCCAAAAAAAAAAAAAAAAAAGAAATGTAAGTTCATTTCTTGGGGGCAACTCCCTCCCCATCTGAACAAACAGCAACGATGCATAAAGCATTTAAGAAGGAAAATAAAAAGGCAAAGCCAAGCTAAAGAGTGAGATCATTCCTTCCCTGCAAGACAGTGACCTGGGCACATATGAAAACCTAATTGGGTCGATGCCTGGAAGAAGCGCAGAGCTTGCTCCTCATTTAGGAGAAAATACATGTGCCCCTCTTGAGGCACGATACAGGGGCCAGGCTCCTTTCTTAAACCCAGGGACCGTGGTAAAGCTTTCTTGACTCGTGAAGGACAGCTAACATGAAGCTATTGGCAAACACTGCCCGAGATGTTGGATTACGTGCCATCAAGGGGTGTGGTTCCCAAAACAGCTCTATAAATCCTATTCCAGCCCTGGGGACTCTGAAAAGCCTGGTGAAAGAAACCACAAAACTACTAGTCAGGGAGAGGTGAATGCAGAGAAATAGAGGGGGGAAATTCTCCCATTCAGGATGAACCTACAAAGTTCAAAATTCATACGGGAAAAGCCAAACTACAAGACCAGCATGGACGATATCAGCACAGTTAACGTGGAGATAACAAAGCAGCCCTACAAAGGACTTTAAAATGACGATGTGTAAGATCTCCAAGGACATAAACAGTGCGATAAGATCTGTTAAATTATAATAAATTGTCCATGAAGCAAAGCAGAAATGAACAAGTACAATGGGAAATGTGAAAAGCTCAGAAATATTCAGAATGAAAAACAAGACAGCAAAATACATAGTTCAGTGGGTAGAATACTCTAATCTGACTTAGTGCAAAAAAAAAAAGTTAACTGGGAAAGAGTAGTGAGGAATTCCCCCAAAATGCAACCTAGAGAGACAATTATATTAAGAAGTAAAAATAAAAATGGAGAGACATGAAGAATAATTCAAGAAACTTCACCAGACAATGCTAAGAGTTTCAGAAGAAACCCTTCTGAAGGAGAAAAGAGCTGGGAATTTTCTAGAAATGGTGAAACATTTCAGACTTCTCTTTCTCACGGAAAATTTCCTTACGTGAAGGTAAGTCCGCAGTGAAGCTCATCATAGTGAAACTGCAGAATGCCAAGGACAAGGGCAGGGGAAGCTTTGACAGTTCTCAGAGTTAAAAAATAAAGATTGCCTACGGAGGAGTGATATTTAGTGCCATCATTAGACCCACAACAGACATCTCTTCAGCAGCCATACATACAAGAAGACAGTAGATTAGTATTTTCAAGGTGCTGAGGGAAAACTGCAAGACGCCTGGTATAAAACTCTATAACCAGATAAATCGCCACTCGGGAGTGAGGGTGGAAAATTCTCCAGATTGCATTGATTATATGCCTTATCCAGATGGTTGTACAGAAATGTGATGGTTCAACAGTGAAAAAGGGTCTGAGGCAATCAGACATTCGAGAACTCCCTGTGTATGCCAGAGCATTACTGAGTAAGCAAGCCTCGCCCTACGGTCCGACCTCTGCTTCTACAAAACCTGCAGCACGTGACCGACACTCCTATGCAGGATGCCCACCACAGAGAGGACAAGACCAGGTTCACCAGAATGAGGGTGATTTGGAGCCCAGGGATCACCTCAGACTTGGAAACGTGGCTCAGGTGATTGTGGACGTGTGAGCAGTCATGCTCGGGTGAAACCCTGGGGTAAAGACCCCTCACACCAACACCAAAGACCTTTCCAGCTTCCCCCTCTCTCGCAAAGGAACCCAGAGTTCTTGGCTGGGACTCACTGAGTGGGCATGAGATGTTCTCTAACTGGACTGCACCTTGCGAAGTAAAGCTTCTACTTCTGGCCATGAAGAATAATGAGGACCAGACTTGCCCTTCTGCTCTCTGTCTCCAACCAGAAAACTGGACAACAGGTGGCCCAGACTGTGATCTCTCAGGGGAAAGACACCAATGAAGGCGAGCCCTGTGAGCGCCCAGACTTCCCGCCCAGGGGCACTTTCCAGCCCAGGAGGACACCCTAAGCAGAGCACCGTCATCTCCTCGAGTTGAGGACCAGAGACTGGAGCTCAGGAGGCTGAGGCTCCAGGCTTTGCAGTACAGAGTGTTGGGAAGGAAGGAGCTACCCAGAAACAAGAGCTCCAGAGATCCGTACAGCAATTCTCTGGAGTCTTTGGCTAATCACTTTTTTCTCACATGGGGCTAGGTCTCCAAGAGCCGGGCAAAGACCAACTACCGGGCGCTGTAAACAGCATAATTCCTAAAACTGACAAAGGGATGGACGATGTCGGCGTCCCAACCAATCAGAATGAAGAGACCTCGATGAGCAGACCCAGGAAGTAGCCTGGCTAAACCAGCCATGGGGTTCAAGGGCTTTTCGACCTGCCCTCACAAAGATATGACCTGAGCTAGCTGATACAGTGGCACTAGCCATACTGAACCTCGGAATGTTGGCTAGTCCAAACGGAGATGTGCTTTTAAGTATAAATAAGATACACACTAGAATATGGAAGGCTTTCGTATGAAAAAAATGAATGTAAACTATCTCATTAGTAGTTTTTATATTGATTACATCTTCAAATGAGAAAACTTTGGGAATAATTGGTTAAATGGAATATATTATTAAAATTTAATTTGGGGTGCCTGGGTGGCTCAGTCAGTTAAGCGTCTGACTTTGGCTCAGGTCATGATCTCAGGGTCCTGGGATCGAGCCCCACGATAGTTTCCTCACTAGTCCCCACTCAGCTCCCCCTCCACCCTTGCTTCTTCCTCTCCCTCAGCTCCTCCTCCTGCTCATGCTCTCTGTCTCTCTCAAATAAATAAACTCTTTAAAAAATTAAATTAAAAAAAAGAGGGAGAGTTAGCCCAATGGTCTATCTCTGTAGCCCGAACGGAAAGTATGCAGGAAGGAACATTTTTCAAAATCCCCAATTAGCTTGCTTTTTTTTTTTTCCATTTCTGTAATATATAATTTTATTTCTGGTTATAGAAACAAATGCTAAGAGGAGAAACCGAACTTCCCCATCCACATAGGACAAATTTTAATAGATAAAAGGACAGTTAAAATAAATGAAAAACAAAAAGTAGAAAATTTTTAAACTTCGTTATAGCTTTAAAACATTAATGTCTGATACAATTAGAAATCACATTCAGATCTCAAACTTTTAAAAAAAGTATGGCTCTTTATTAAAAAAAATACTGTATCCCATTTGAAATGAAAACGCAGGCGGGCCCGGCTGCTGTGGGCCTCTCGTCTTTCTGAGGATGGGGCTGCTGCTTCCCTGCCGCCTGCGGGGCGTCTGGGCCCCCCCCCCCCCCGGGCTTCCCGTGCACCGACGGGCGCACAGGTGGAGGAAGCTGGCAGCCCAATTAGCTTTCTTACCAATAAAACCTACCCTTTGAAATATTTGAATATCTCTTATCCACATTCAGTGCCTGACATACAATCCTGTTGTAATATATCCGCCCACGACAAATAATTAGGTCCTGTTTGGGAGGGGTGTTCTTGGCCGTAACAGCCTATGGAGGGAATTATGGAACTACTAAGAGGGCTTTAGAAAGGAAGTACTTTCTAAGAGACCCAAGAGAGAATTAGAAATTCATAAACAGGTTACATTTAGCAGTAGAGGACAGGGAAACAAAAACAAAAAGCAAGGCCCCACCAGAAAAGACATAACCAGAAACGCCCCCAAAACGTGATTTTAATTAAATATTTTATATTTCCAAACATAAGGAAAAGAGATCTTCCATCAACGGAAGCTCTTTAGGTGGTTCTAAATATCTGCCTCAGTTTGTACCCATCTTCAATTTAGATCTATATAAATATAAATAGTATGTACTAAGACTCATATTTAATACCAACTTCCAGAAGTGTTTAAATGGAAAAAGTGAGGAAGGAGCAGTGGGGACAGGGGCTTGTTTGTCTCAGAAGCGACAGGGAAGCGGCCGTCCCCTGTCTGTGTATGAGCTGCATTTGTACTGAGAGAGGACACATTTGTAGTGAGTAGTGAGAGAGTAACTGAGCATTTTGTGAGGAACAGGACAAAATAAGAATCTACGTTATCAACTTTGGTGTGTTCATGGGCTCCTGATGTGCCACAAAACCACCTTCTGGAAGAGCAGTTAGTTTCTCCAAAACAGGCTAGAAGTTTCTACGGGCAGCCTTGGTTTTTAGGGGATCATTACGTGTTTCTTAGACAGCCCTTCCGGGTGTGAGGACGTACAATCAAGACACATATCAGGGAGAAAATGGAGAAGCAACAATGCCCCGTTAACATTTTCTTGATGAAAATGTCTGGACACCTGAGAAATAAGTGGATTATCTCAATCCAGTAAAATGGCATTCAAGTAGAAAATATCCAAGTATTATAAGTCAGTCTGCATTTCCTGTGTGAATTCAAAATTGAAATATTTCACACCAAAATGCCAATAATCTGTGCAAAGATCAGACCCTTATCAAATCCTGCATTCAGATGCACATGCAAGCTTGACTTGGGTCCTCTCCTCTCAGAGCTGCAAAATTCACAAATATGGTACAATCTCTAGAGTCATCACGGAGCTGGAGAGGTAATGCAGAAACCAAGTTGCCTTTCCAGTAATTGTGACATTGCAAGAAAAAGTCACAACTTCTATCGATTCATTGAGTGGAGTCAACCTGCGGGTAGACATTTGTATTCATGTACACCAATTCCGTTCATACCCACACCCTCCTGTTAGATACTAGTGCGTGTTCCTAATCTTTTGTCCTTTGCATGCAATTTGCACACATAACACGACAATCCTTTTAACTGGGTCTGTCTTCCCAACATCCTTGAGATCCGAATCCTGAGAACTTTAGAACCTGTAAACATATTAAAATCTAAAAAATGTAACATATTAGCTCTACAAATCTAACACATGAAATGCACGCTCTCTAAAAAGCCAAGCAATGTTTACAGTCCACAGCTAGTAAGAACTTATTCACACACTAATTTTTCTTATATTGGCTCATATAATACTCAGGACTGAGTTAGTTGTTTTCCACTTTTGGTCAAGCTTTGTCTTTTACATTCATGTTTGAAATTTCCATTTTCAAGTTAGCTAGTAATGTCCCCCTGGATCATTTCTTGAATTCTCTCTGCTAGTGCACAAAGATTAGCTTTTCTGAGGCCTCTAATTAAATTGCAATATGCATCTCTCCTCCCGTGGAGTTGGTACCAATTACGGAGGAGTTGGACTTTCTGTTCCGCTGTGTCTTGGAGATTGTCATTCTTGATCTCATCTATTTTGGCTTCATTGATACCATTCTTCCGAACAAATTCTCTGACTTGAGTTATTGTCATTTGTTCAACAATACTAGTGATATATTTACTCAGGTCGATGTCTGAAAAATAGAGGACAGTCTCTGAAAATTTGTTTTGCAAAACGAAAGTCTCATTATTGAAAACCATGTTTATTTCTCTTCTATACTGGTTAAGTCCTAGAGATTGGAAGAACTGGTTGGGGAAAAATGAAAACAGAACCCCCCAAGTTCTAATCCCAACCCCTCCTGGATCCCCAGTAATTTGCTCTATGACATGGGCAAGATATATGACATCTCTCTATCTTCTTTTCTTGGCTATAAAATAAGAGGGTTGGAAAAGATCACCTCTAATGTTCTTTTATGGATCTGATGATCAGTGACCCACAAACCTAAAAGGAAGGCAAAGGCTTTATGATTTTCTCTCTGACTCACAGGTAGAGAGAAGCAGAACTGAATAGAATCGTGGAATACACCAGAACCAGGAATACACCAGGAATAACCAAGTCTACAATTCAGTTTATTTAGTCCCTAAATCAACTTAAGCAGGAATTCTATAAGACACCTGTTTGTGAAGGAAAATGCTCTTAAGCCTCAGAATATGGCATTTTATTGGTCCCCAACTTATTTTTAACTATGAGTATTAGTTATGCAGTCAAACACAGTCTGATAAACCCTTGATGGTGAGCAGAATGAACTCTAACCTCGAGGAAGAGACCCCACAATATGTCACTGAAATTAGCAATATTGTTTTACTCTGAAATCGGCCTGTTAACTCCCCAGGAAGCCATCTCCGTGAAATACAGTGATAGAAGGCTTACCTGCATAATTTATTGGCATCATTTCCTGGGGGAGACAAAAAATGGAGGGAAGGAGCAAGATAAATAAACATCTATTTATAATATTCCAGATGTAATTGTCTAATTCTTCCTTAATACTGAAGGAAGTATAATCAGTAGCTTGATGTATAAGATTAGCTAGATGATGTGATTCAGGATTCTCTTTCCACTCAAATTTTTATTCTGCCAAGTTCCAGCCTTGCTGGAATACTAAATTAGCACTCTCGTATTCTTTGTTGATTAATTCTCAGGCTATTTGTGTAGGAGCCTTCTATAAACTGGGCACCAAATCTTCGTCCGTTCTTGATGCCCCTCTAATCCATGCACACGCACTCGCAATAAATGTTTGTTTTAAAACAAGGAGCAAATAAAACACTGAATTGCTACTTTCTCCATTTTCTTAAGAAAGCGGATGCATGTTTCAACACCTACAGTTGTTGAGGCTATGAATCCAGGGTCTTCATTCTTTTTATTCCTGCGCCGTCTTGACTTCCCTGGAAGATCAAAGACATTTCTGTCAGACTCAGGTCTCAGCCTTGTAGGAAGCCTGTGAGAACTACGAGAAGTGGGAGAAGGAAGGAGAAATTCACTGAAACTTAAAGTGACCAACACCCCAAGAGGCAGCATTGTCCCGATTTTGGAAATCCCACCCCGTGAGGTCAAATGTTCTAGAGATATGTCCCATTTTAATTGGCCATCCCATGATCACACACTGGCCTAGCCTGAAGCTGGCTTTTGACTCACCATATGTCCACCACGACTCCCTGTCACCAGAATGGAATTGGGGGGCATGCCTGTGGCAGGACTCAGAAGCCACAGGATATGGGAAGTTGGCATTCAAGGCCCAGAAATTCAAGTACATACGCTCACAAATCCCTACAGTATACACTCAGTGCGTGTACGCCTTGAAGTCAGGATAAATGAAAGAAAGGACACTTCTCCAAGCACGATGATCGTGTTTAAGCACTGAGTGTGTATCTTTAGCCTCTAAAAGCAAGGCGACCTCTTATCTTCACCTGATCTGGAGAAGCAGTGATGGGTTCCAACGGAAGAGGAAAAACCGGATGCCTCCAAGTTTTTCTATGGTCATCATGATTATGCCCAATTTGGGCTTACCTGTTGACTTTGCTAAGTAACCCTAGCATAAGTTCTATTGCCACAGTATTTTAAGTTAAGATGGAGAAATAATAGTAAAAACACAAAGACCATGGAGTCTGAACAAGGGAGAGGAGGCACAAAGAGGACAAACTTATAAAGTGTTCCCCACACTCTTTCCCAGGAAGGTCCTTTCTTCTCGTGTTCTTTATGGCGCCATCTCAATGAGCAGTCAAAGATTCCTTCTGCTTCTGACCCACTCCGCTGCTGCCGGGGTGAAAACCTACCCTTGTTCATACGGAGGATGGGAATATCCATTCTGAGCTTTAGAATGACTCCTCAAAAACAGTAGCCGAGGGATGATATCATCTAGTTCTTATCAGCTCTCAGGGGTGCATTCAGCAGCGGGAATTTAACAATATAACAGAGCCACCTACCTGGCAGGAGCTTTCTTATGGGTAGGAGACAGAGGGGAATTCTTGTGAATAACTACTTTCCAAGTTATTTCAATCAGCAGTGGTTTGAACAAAGTAAGAACTTACACCAAAATAGTGCCAATACTACAATCGGGATTAGGACCAAAAACCACAGAAATTTCAAGCTGGATCCTGTAGGTAGAAACATTGAACACGGAATGTGAAAACAAGCAGTCTTTAAGAGTGAACAGAGTACTCTCAAAGAATCAAAAGAGATTGGCTTTTCTTCATATTTTACAGTAGGGGTGAGAGAAAGGAGGATATAATCATAAAAAGAAATAATAACCTTTTCTACATTTGGTGTTGCTGGTTGGTGTGCAATTCTCAAGGATTCCATGTTCACACCTAAAAAAAAAAAACCCAAAAAACAAAAACTAACAGGGGCCACTGGGTGGCTCAGTCATTTAAGCCATTCAACTCTTGATTTCGGCTCAGGTCATGCTCTCAGGGTCGTGAGATCAAGTCCTGCATTGGGTTTCCGCGCTCAGTGTGGAGTCTGCTTGGGATTCTCTCTCCCTCTGTCCCCGCCCCTTACCCCACCACTTGCATGCATGAGTGTGTGTGTGTGTGTGTGTGTGTGTGTGTGTGTGTCTCAAAATAAATAAATGAAATCTTAAAAAAAAATACAGAGGAAATTCAAAAAGCCTGGTGGACTGACTCCTTGATCATCTACAATGACACACTCTAAATCCAGTGCCATTTTATTCATCTTTGCATCTCCAGGAAACATCATCCCTCAAATATTGCTAGAATAAGCATCTAAAGCTGGTACAAATTCATAACATAATTTGGATGTTTGGATGAGAAATATCCTAAAGAGTAACTATGTTCGTTATAAAATATCAAGAGTTGGGGTGCCTGGGTGGCTCAGTCGGTTAAGCGTCTGCCTTCGGCTCAGGTCATGATTCCAGAGTCCTGGGATTGAGTCCTGCATCGGGCTCCCTGCTCAGCACAGACTCTGCTTGTCCGTCTCCCTCAGCCCCTCCCCACCCACCCCTGCTTGTGCTTTCTCTCTCTCACTCTCAAATAAATAAATAAAATCTTTTTTAAAAATGCCGAGAGTTAAAGGAAAGTAGTAAAATACTGACAAATAGGAAAAAGGATGAAAGAGACAAAGATTTAAAATTGGTAGTAAGCTGTGCTCTCAAAATCATAAACTGCCAAAAGCTGTTTCAAAACAGTCCCACTGAACAGTAAAATGACTGGATAACAGCCCCTGCCCATGCTACTGCTTAGAAAGCTACCCAGCCAGCCCTCAGAGGCTTCCCCTCTCAGCATCAAGTGGTGATCACGAAACTCAAGAGGAAAATCCTTGGGATTTCCTCCGGACCGTCAGATTGTTAGATTGCCTGAATGATAGCCTGGTTCAGCCCATTCCCTAACTCTGTGAGCTTGGGTATGTCACTTAACCACCATGAGCCTGTTTTCTCATCAATAACAATGAGATTACATTACAATAACAAGGAGGGTTATGGTGAAAAGAAAATTAAATTGAGTTTAGGAGGTATTTAGAACTATTATTACAGTGGACCTTTGAACGATGTGGGGGTTGGGGCACTGACCCCCCCCCCCCACCGCATAGTTGAAAATCCTCATATAACTTTTGACGCCCTCAAAACTTAACTACGAATAGCCTACTGTTGACCAGAAGTCTTATGATAACATCAATGGTCGATTAACACGTTTTGTATATTACATGCATTCTATACCGTATTCTTTCAACGAACTAAGCTAAAGAAAAGAAAATGTTACTTCAAAATCAAGAGAAAGGGGCACCTGGGTGGCTCAGTCAGTTAAGCATCTGACTCTTGATTTCGGCTTAGGTCATGGTCTCAGGGTCGGGAGATCGAGCCCTATGTCAAGCTCTATGCTGTGCGTGGAGCCTGCTTGGGATTCTCTCTCCCTTTCCCTCTGCCCCTAGCTCCCCACCCTGCTCATGCTCTCTCTCTCTCTCTCTCTCTCTTCAAAAAAAAAAAAAAGTCAAGTCATAAGGAAGAGAAAATACATTTACAGTGCTGTACTGTACTTATTGAAAGAAACCCACATATAAGTGGACCCTCACAGTTCAAACCCATGTTGTTGATGGGTCAATGCATTATTATTATTATTATTATTATTATTTCAGCACGTTAGTCCCTCCCCTGTAGTCCCTACTTATGCCATCATCAGGCACTCTCAGCCATGGGGGGGGGGCTAGAAGGGAAAGACTAGGTTAAGTGCACGTAATTTTAAATTTCTAGTCAATAAGAGACATAAGGCATTGTGTCCCTACTTCTCAAGTCAACTAGGTGAACTCCCAAACATTTCCCAAGGTGAAATACAAGTTTAAGGAGAGGCACATGAATATAATCCTAAATGTTTATATTGGTACCACCCAAAATCTTACGGAGCAAAAGCTACTTTATAACACATATCGCCCAGTCTACACTTCACTGAAATGAGGCTGATAGGAGATGTGAATACTGTTTGCATCCCATGAGTGAGGGAATGGATGCTCGGAGAGGTTCAGTGACCTGCTCAAAATCACCCAATCAATCAGAAGAAAAGTGAGATGCACAATCAGGTTTTCTAACTTTGGGTCCAAACCAAGCTCTTTTGCATAAAAGACAAGGTCCTTCATGATCTGGCACTGGTTCCTTCTCCCTGCACTCTGGCCGGGTACTCTGCTCTCTGGAATGGCCGTCTGTATTTCTGCAGATGCTATCCCCCTGCCTGAGATGTCCTGTCCATGTGTGCACACCTGGGGATGTTCTTTCTTTCCTCTCTCAAGACTCCCGTCATGTGTCCTATCTTCACCCGCCCCCTCAGGCAAAGCTGGAAGGTTCTCTGTAGAAGTCCTAACAGCCTGAGCACATGTCTCTTCTGGTGCTTGACCCCGTAACCATTGCTTGCCTTGACTCTCTCTGCCTCTCGCCTGAGACCTTTGATGCCAGGAATGTGGCTTGCCTGTAACACTTGTTAGCGTAAGCAGCATGCACAGTACAAGCACATAGGAGGTATTCAATAAACGTTTGGAGACTGGACGTTTGAATGAACGAATGGTTATCTAGTGGCTTAGAGGCAAAGCAAGACTAGAACCCAAATTCTTGACTCTCAGCCAGTGTTGCTTCCCTCTAGGAAGACAGTCTGTCCAGGTATATCTAGCATCTTGATCAAAGAAAGATGAAAACTTACGTGGTGCACGGGGTACAATGTCCGCATTCAGAGATGTTACAAAAAAAGTTTGGTATACATCTGCACTTGGTATTGTGGGTCCGGGTACAGTTTCTCTCCACTTCAAAGCCTAGAAAGCCAGTTTGCAGACTATTAATTACAGCAGCTGGTGAGCATGGGCTGTAAGAGGTTTTGAGATCTAGCGCTTAAATCAGCACACGTTTTGCAACATGGGTAGCGTTTACGAGCAAAACAGGCGACCCCAGCAGAGTTTTAAGTGGACAGACAGTCCAGCAGCCAACACAGCCCCACTTTTGCTTTAAAGAGTTCCCCTGTTCCTCTAGAGCCTGGCTGCTTAGGACGTGGCTTGTGGACCAACAGCGTTGGCCTCAGTCAGAAGCCTGTTAGAAATGCAGAATATCAGGGGTGCCTCGGTGAAGCGTCTGACTTCAGCTGGGGTCGTGATCTCATGGTTTTGGGATCGAGCCCTGCATTGGCCTCCCTGCTCAGCAAGGAGTCTGCTTTTCTTTCTCCCTCTGCCCCCTGCCCCTTGCTCATGCTTGCTCTCTCTGTCAAATAAATGAATAAAATCTTTAAAAAAAAAAAAAAGAAATGCAGAATATCAGGCCCAACTCCGGACTTAGACCGATGCCAAAGCCCTCACTTAGAGATTCTGATTTAATTGCTCTGAGGTGGGAACTAAATGTTGACATTTTCAACACTCCCTGTGCGATCCTAATGGACAATTGAGAAACATTCCTTTAGAGCCTGAATGGGGACAAGAAAAGTTTTATGTCCAGGCATTTCTTGATATCAAATGAAACTGGGAATATTTTTGTTACATTTGAATCTGGGCTCTCATGATATATTGGGACGTTCATAAAAATTCAGGTCCCCAGTTGGAATTATCAGGACAAAACTGATCTCTGGAGGGAGACGGGGAGCATCCCACCCACCACCTCTTGGATTCCTCTGTCCTTGTATCAGAAGGCTTCTGAGCTCTTGCTGGCTATAACAAGAGCATCAATCAAGGCAAGAAAAAAAAAATCTCTGCCAATTTTGATGGCAGCTGATGAACCTGTTCACCAGGTTCATATTTAGTCATCTTGGGAGAAATGCCTAGATTTGACCCACAAATGTCTAGACCGGTGATTAGCTCGGTACCTGGTCCTGCTTCACACCAGCCAGCTCCATCTTGTCCTTTCCTCTATGACACATAGCACCAGAGTGGGTCCCAATTTCAAATTGTATATGTATTATGCTCCAAATCGTGGAGTACCATGATTGGTCTTTCTGATTGCTTTTTAAGGCACTTACCGAGCTGTCTATCACAAATTCCACATCTTCTGCATTTATAAGAAAAATGCTCTTGGTCTGTGTACTCCTTCCCTTCCTGGCAGGGCACACATTCTGATTCACCCTCCTCAGATTTGCAGTCACCCACTTTCCGTGTGCCTGCCCGAGAGAAAAATGCAGCAAGCGTTGGAACACGAGGAATGCAAGGGACATGCAACTGTGTGGGAGATATGCACGGATGACAAAGAAATGGGAGTCAGGACTGTCAGACTAATGATACATAAATACAACGGGAAAGAAGGTTATTGTAAAAATCCTGTCACCAGGCAGAAAGTCTCCCAAGACAAAAGCTCAAAGAGTGTCTCAAAAATATGCCTGGAGACATAGGATGATTAGCAATAGGAGTATATATATATTTTTTCAAAGGTTAGAATGACCTGGAAGAAATGCCTCTAGCAACTTTCTTTGCAAGGGAGGGCAGAGGTTCGTATTCATTCCTCTTTCTATTCCTTTGCCATTAAGGGTGCGTTTTCATGGGAAGGCACGAACATATTAATGACAAAATTTATTATCAGGTGGGTTATCTTCATTCACATGATTGTAAATAATATTCGTATTCGCTTCACTTGTCAAATAAGGTGAGTCCCTGTATTGGTGTTCATAAGCAGTTGACAACAATGCTTTCTCTTGAAAATTCATTTATTTAACAAGTGTTTATTAAATGCCTATTGTATGTCAGGCACTTTCTAGGAGCCAGAGATCCTGCAGGAAGGAAGACAAAGCCTAGGTCTGCAAGGGCTTCACGTTTCCAGGGAAGAAGCAGGTCATGCCCAGATCAATGTCTGATGTCAAGTGGTGCTAAGTGCCTTGGGGAAGAGGAAAGCCTGGCTGGTGGTTTTCATTATTCATGGTGTAACTAATTAAAAAAAGAATAGGCTGAGTCTAATCTGCCTCACACATGTGTGCGGCAAAAATAATGTATGCTCTTTCCTGGGTACATGACTTTCTTAACAACTGCTAGCATTCTTTCTGAGAACACATAATACTACATAACCAAATGATGAACCTGAAACAGGTATGATACTGTAGTCCACAAAGAAGACAATAGTGGGTCAGGAGCACAAAGTGAGTTGTGAAAACCCAGAACTAAATTCAAATACGGAGCATCATTGAGCATCGGGGCTGTACAACATCATAGCAGTGTTTAAGAACACCGAGCCAAAGTACAATTTTGTTGGCCTGCCAAGCGTATTATAATGATTTCTACACAAATTGGCCCCTCTAACGAATTACCTTGCAGAATAAGCCTAGCGCAATGCCTACGGCATGACAGTTAGCACAGGGCTATCTCTCTTCCAACGTACACAACCTCAATTTATCAAAATATTTATCAAAATATGTGGTTGTTTTCTTTTCTTTTTTAATTAATTTTTTTTTTTTAATTTAAAGAGAGCGTGGTGGGGGAGAGGCAGGGAGAGAGAGAGAATCTCAAGAGGACTCTCCGCTGAGCATGGAGCCCGAGGCGGGGCTCGATCCCACGACCCTGAGATCATGACCTGAGCCGAAATCACAAGTTGCCGCTTAACCGACTGAGCTGCCCAGACGTCCCTGAGTGGTTGTTTTCCTGAAAATAAAATTTTACAATACATTTGTTTCTGAGTGTAATAGTACACATGCTCAATGTGGAAAATTTGGAAAAGTTCGGGAAGTATAAAAAGCACCTGTATGTCAACCAGGCTGAGAAAGTCACGGTTATTGTTTTGGCACATTCCTATGCGTGTACGCCCATGCATACATGTGAGCATATGTGCATGTAATATGCATGCGTGTGCGTGTGTACTGTATGTGGTGTACCACAGAATCCTTCTGATTAGATAAGGTGATGTGACGAGGCCTTTTTGATGCATTAATCAAAAATGTCATTTCACGTAGGCCATCATTGAAAAACAATACTGTAAGTATTTTAATTTACGAAGTATAACTGTGTAATTATTGGCCAGTCTTGTGGTGTAGGAAAAAGTAATAAAAATTCCAGATTCTTCCTCATGTAGGTGACATTCAAAATGCCTCCCTTCCTGGTTTTCTTTCTCTTCCTCCCTCCCTGCTCCCTTCCCTCTCTCTCTCCTCCCTTCTTTCCTTTCTTCCTTTCTTTTTGATGGAAACAAACCCTTACAGATACCAATAATTTGTATGACAGGCTTTCAAGGGTTTTGTGTTTTTTTCCATTTATTTTGACCTCATCCCATTCAGCAACAATTCTTTTAGCAGCTCACCTGGACTGAAATCCTCCAAGCATTCAAACGAGTTTTTGTAGAAGTAAAATCTGTCTTTTTCTCTGTATTTGTACAGCATTGGCTTATATACTAGTTAATTAAATTACATGTTAATATCACACCACCAATGAGCATAAAGACTCAGAAGCAATCTGAATAGTGATAAGCCTACAATTCAACAAGACAGAATAGGGGCAGAAAGAGGAATAGCGTGTGTTGGACACCACCCAGGATTCTTAGAGATGGAACAGAGAGAGTCAGTGAATCCAGCAGGCAGAGCAGTTAGAAATCCCTTCGTGCGGGTGGGGCACCGGGGGTGGCTCAGGCGATTAATCATCGGACTCTTGGTTTTGGCTCAGGTCATGATCTCAGGGTTGTAAGATCGAGCCCTGCATTGGGCTCCTCAGCGCGGAGCCTGCTTGAAATTCTCTCCCTCCCCCCACCCCCCAACCCCCATTCTCTCTCTCAAAAAAAATAAAATTCCTTCAGGGAATTTATACATTGAGGCTTATGTCAGAAATACATGAGAAAACATGATAGAACTGATGGAGACATTCAACTTTTGCACACTCCAAAATGTACTTCATCAATCCCACATCACTGAGTATCACAATGGAGCGTCATGCATACAATATTTTCCTTTGACTATTTTTAAAGACATCCTCCCCATAAATTTATTACTACATCAATAGGCATGAACATTTTCAAGTTTTTGACCCACATATCCAAATTTCTTTCTTAAACGGTTGTAACAATTTACCTTCCAATTATGGTTAATGAGAGTTCTTATCTCATAAGCAAACCCAGGGTTGAAAGCACTTCTTCAGTGAAAATAAAACAAAGCAAAGAGAAAAGGGAAAAGCAAACAGACAAAAATCTTTGACAGTTTGAAGGGCAAAGCATATTCTCTTTGTTTGAATTTGCATTTTAAGTTTTACAAATATGAGGAAGGACCTTAAGTCCTCGGGCAAATAGATGATGTTTGGCAAGTTATTAAAAGGCCAGGAAGCCATTCTCTCTTTCCTTTTGGAGAAGAGTAAATGTAAATAGGCTTAAGTATAAATGGTTTGGATTATAAGGTAGATTTTCCGTGAGGGTTATTCAAAACCACAGGAGGAGGCCAAGGGAGACTGGACCTAAGCCTGTTTAGCTGCTTGAGTGCTGGAAGCCTGGGATGCTCACCACAAAACCTACTATGTACAGTCCTTTATGGTTCTATTCATCTACAGCTGCACCCCACGTGCTTTTCCCCTTTATCTTCCTCTCGTACTTCACAAGGCAGCTCAGAGGGAGTCACATCTGTATGAGATGGTAAGTCAGCTCTACTCCATGTTGAAAAAAAAGGTTTGCACCACTGCCTTTCACGAAGCTTCTAATTTGCCAGTGTTTGAAGGATTTCCGATCTGAAATCGGTTTGCATTTCAAGATACTGGTGTTAAAAATTCGTTGAGTTTTGTCCATTGCTTTTCTAGCTCATCTAATTTCAGCTGCAAAAATGCAAATGTATTTTGCAGGCCTCAGAGACCTTCTGACTAAAGGGAATTGTTAGACACATCTCTTAAGGGGCTGGGGGGGAGGTCCCTCGCTTTCAGAGCTCCATGGTTATGCAGATACATTTTAATCAGTTCTGTTGGAGGTGGAGCAAGATAGCGGAGGAGTAGGAGACCTGGATTTCGTCTGGTCTCAGGAATTCAGCTGAATAGGGATCAAACGATTCTGAACACCTACGAACTCAATAGGAGATCGAAGAAAAGAATAGCAACAACTCTGTGAACAGAAAAGCGACCACTTTCTGGAAGGTAGGACCTGCGGAGAAGTGAATCCGAGGCGACATTCGGGAGTATAGACGGCGGGGGGAGGGGGCCTCCGTCGGCCGCTTCTGGCAAGTGCTAGAGCCGCGGAGCACAAAATTGGACCATTTAGAAGTCGGCTCCGCGGAGGGATGTCGCTCCAGCGGCTAAGCGGGGGGTGGAACCCTCGCGGGACAGTGGGGTCTCAGGACCCTCGGGGTCACAAAAAGACTGGGGGTGCCTGAGTGCGGCAGAGCTCCCAGGGATCGGAGCGGGGAAGCCGGCTGCAGAGACGGAGCCGAGGCGCGGGCTCTCAGCTCGGGGTGGCCATAAACTGTGATCCGCGGCCCAGTCGGGCCACTGCTCCTCCAGCAGGGACCCAACAAGCGGCAGAGCCGGGGAGACTCCCCTTCCTCCCCCGGGAGGAGCGGCGCGGGAGCGCACCGCAGGGATCTGCTGGGTTTGGAGACTCCACACGGGGTCGGGTGCCAGAGAGAGAAACGCTCGGTCACAGGCCGGGTGAGCACGGGGTGCAGCCGGAGACCGGGGACATGGGAGTGACTGCTTTTCTCTGGGGGCGCACTGAGGAGAGGGGCCCCGAGTTCTCAGCTCCTCTGGGTGGAGATTGGGAGGCCACCATTTTCACCCTGGTCCTCCAAAGCTGTACCGAGAGCTTGCAGGGAACAAAAGCTCCTGAGAGCAAACCCCAGCAGCTTGCTTCGCCGGGACTCACAAGGGTGGGGCAATTCAGCCTCTGGCAAAGACATGTGGGAACCACGGCAACAGGCCCCTCCCCCAGAAGATCAGCACGGACCGCCAGCGAGCCAAGACCAAGTTTACCGATCAAGGAGAACGGGAGAACTCCAGCGCTAGGGGAACACTGCACAGAGAATTCATGGCTTTTTTACCATGATTCATTAGTCTTTCAAAGTTAATTTTTTTTAACTTTTTTTTTTGAATTTTTCTTTTTCCCTTTTTCAACCAACATCTTATCAATTCCTTTAAAAAATTTTTTTTTTATTTTTCATTTTTAGAGTCATATTCTATCCCTTCATAGTAGTTACCCTTATTTTTGGCATATATATATATATATACATATGTTCTTCTCTGTTTAAAATTTTGAGATACAGTTTCTTCTAACAGATCAAAATATACCCTAAATCTCTAGTGTATGGCTTTGTTCAAGTCTCCTGCCTGATCACATTCTCTCCCCTTTCTTTTTCATTCTTTCCTTCTTTTTTTTTAATCCTCTTCTTTCTTTTTTCAAGCACCTTATCAATTCCATTTTTAAAATTTTTTATAATTTTCATCTTTACAGTCATATTTCATCCCTTCATTGTATCAACCCTTATTTTGTACATATACAAGTCTTTCATCCTTTAAAATTTTAGGAGGCACTTTCTTCTAACAGACCAAAAGACACCCAAAATCTAGTGTGTGGCACTGATCTATGCACTAACCTGACCATATTTGATCATATTCTGTTTTTTTTTTGTTTTGTTTGTTTTTATCTTTTTTCTTTCTTTTTTTTTCTCTTTCTATTTCTTTCTTTCCCTTTCATTTCCCCTGGTTTTAGGTCTTTTCTGATTTGTTTAGAGTATATTTTCTGGGGATGTTGTTAACCTGTTAGTATTTTGTTCTCTCACTCATCTATTCTCCTCTGGACAAAATGACAAGATGAAAAAAATCACCTCAGCAAAAAGAACAAGAGTTAGTACCGTCTGCCAGAAACCTACTCAATACGGACATTAGTACGGTGTCGGACCTAGAGTTCAGAATCATGATTTTAAAGATACTAGCTGGGCTTGAAAAAAGCATGGAAGTTATTAGAGAAACCCTTCCTGAAGAAATAAAAGAACTAAAATCTAACCAAGTTGAAATCCAAAAGACTATTAATGAGGTGCAATCAAAAATGGGGGCACTAACGTCTAAGGAGTCAGGTAATTAAGAAATTTAAAAACAAAACCAGACCATTGATATCATTAAGCCCAACATCCTTTCACATTCAAAAAAAAAACAAACAAAAAAAACATGGCCCAAAGAAGTTCAAAGACTCACCCAAAGGCACATGATAGTTCATAAAAGAACAGGGGCCTAGAGAGCTTGTACTACACACTTTTAAAACCTGAGATTTTAGAGAAAGAACTATATTCTATGTAAATCACAAGCCAGAAGAAAAATGAAGTTGGGATAAAAAGGGTAAAGGAGATAAATTGAATATTGTGTAGAGTTCAAGAAATTAAGGAAATTAACTATGTGGAAAATAAAAAAGCTTTTAACTTGCCATTTGCAACGACATGGATGGAACTGGAGGGTGTTATGCTTAGTGAAATAAGTCAATCAGAGAAAGACATGTATCATATGACCTCACTGATATGAGGAATTCTTAATCTCAGGAAACAAACAGTGTTACTGGAGTGGTTGGGGGTGGGAGGGATTGGGTGGCTGGGTGATAGACATTGGGGAGGGTATGTGCTATGGTGAGCGCTGTGAATTGTGCAAGACTGTTGAATCACAGATCTGTACTTCTGAAACAAATAACGCAACATATTTTAAGAAAAAAGAAAAAGAAGAAGATAACAGGAGAAGAAGAAAAGGGGAGTATGTCAGAGGGGGAGACGAACCATGAGAGATGATGGACTCTGAAAAACAAACTGAGGGTTCTAGAGGGGAGGAGGGTAGGGGGATGGGTTAGCCTGGTGATGGGTATTGAGGAGGGCACGTTCTGCATGGAGCACTGGGTGTTATGAACAAACAATGAATCATGGAACACTGCATCAAAAACTAATGATGTAATATATGGTGATTAACATAACAATAAAAAATTAAAAAAAAATGGGGGCACTAACTGCTAGGATAAATTAGGCAGAAGAGAGAATTAGCGATATAGAAGACCAAATGATGGAAAATAAAGAGGCTGAGAAAAAGATAAACAACTACAGGTTCACGAGGGCAGAATTCGAGAGATAAGCGATACGACAAGACGAAACAACATTAGAATAGTTGGGATCCCAGAAGAAGAGAGAAAGAGAGGGGCAGAAGGTATACTGGAGCAAATTATAGCAGAGAACTTCCCTAATGTGGGGAAGGAAACAGGCATCAAAATCCAGGAGGCACAGAGAACCCCTCTCAAAATCAATAATAATAGGTCAACACCCCGACATCTAATAGTAAAACTTACGAGTCTCAGAGACAAAGAGAAAAATCCTGAAAGCAGCTCGGGAGAAGAGATATGTAACCTACAATGGTAGAAATATTAGATTGGCAACAGACCTATCCACAGACACCTGGCAGGCCAGAAAGGACTGGCAGGATAGCTTCAGAGCACTACATGAGATAAATATGCAGCCAAGAATACTATATCCAGCGAGGCTGTCATTGAAAATAGAAGGAGAGATAAAAAGCTTCCAGGATAAACAAAAATGAAAGGAATTTGCAAACACGAAACCAACCCTACAAGAAATATTGAGAAGGGTCCTCTAAGCAAAGAGAGAGCCGAAAAGCAGCATAGACCAGAAAGGAACAGAGACAATATACAGTCACAGTCACCTTACAGGCAATACAATGGCACTAAATGCATACCTTTCAATAGTTACCCTGAATGTAAATGGGCTCAATGCCCCAGTCAAAAGACACAGGCTATCAGATTGGATTAAAAAACAAGACCCGTCGATATGCTGTCTGCAAGAGACTCATTTTAGACCCAAAGGCACCCCCACATTGAAAGTGACGGGGTAGAAAACCATTTACCATGCTAATGGACACCAAAAGAAAGCTGGGGTGGCAATCCTTATATCAGACAAATTAGATTTTAAACCAAAGACCGTAATAAGAGATGAGGAAGGACACTATATCCTACTTAAAGGGTCTATCCAAAAAGAAGACCTAACAATTGTAAATGTCTATGCCCCGAACATGGGAGCAGCCAATTATATAAGGCAATTAATAACAAAAGTGAGGAAACACATCGACAACAATAAATAATAGTGTGGGACTTTAATACCCCCCTGCTGAAATGGGCAGATCATCTAAGCAAAAGATCGACAAGGAAATAAAGACTTTAAATGACACACTGGACCAAATGGACTTCACAGACATATTCAGAACATTCCATCCCAAAGCAATGGAATACACATTCCTCTCTAGTCCCCATGGAACATTCTCCAGAATGGATCACATCCTAGGTCACAAATCAGGTGTCAACTGGTAGCAAAAGATTGGGATTATTCCCTGCATATTTTCAGACCACAATGCTTTGAAGCTAGAACTCAATCACAAGAGGAAAGTCGGAAAGAACTCAAATACATGGGGGCTAAAGAGCATCCTACTAAAGAATGAATGGGTCAACCAGGAAATTAAAGAAGAATTAAAAAAAAATTCATGGAAACCAATGAAAATGAAAACACAACTGTTCAAAATCTTTGGGATGCAGCAAAGGCAGTCCTGAGAGGAAAGTATATAGCAATACAAGCCTTTCTCCAGAAACAAGAAAGGTCTCAAATACACAACCTAACCCTACACCTAAAGGAGCTGGAGAAAGAACAGCAAATAAAGCCTAAACCCAGAAGGAGAAGAGAAATAATAAAGATCAGAGCAGAAATCAATGGACTAGAAACCAAAAGAACAGTAGAACAGATCAACGAAACTACGAGCTGGTTCTTTGAAAGAATTAACAAGATTGATAAAGCCCTGACCAGACTTATCAAAAAGAAAAGAGAAATGACCCAAATCAACAAAATCATGAATGAAAGAGGAGAGATCACAACCAACAGCAAAGAAATACAAACAATTATAAGAACATATTATGAGGAACTCTATGCCAGCAAATTAGATAACCTGAAAGAAATGGACGCCTTCCTAGAGATGTTTCAACTACCAAAATTGAACCAGGAAGAAAAAGAAAACCTGAACAGACCTATAACCACTAAGGAAATTAGAGCAGTCATCAAAAATCTCCCAACAAACAAAAGCCCAGGGCCAGATGGCTTCCCAGGGGAACTCTATCAAGCATTTAAAGAAGAATTAATACCTATTCTCCTGAAACTGTTCCAAAAAATAGAAATGGAAGGAAAACTTCCAAACTCATTTTATGAGGCCACCATTACCTTGATCCCAAAACCAGACAAAGACCCCAACAAAAAAGAGAATTACAGACCAATATCCTTGATGAACATGGATGCAAAAATTCTCACCAAAATACTAGCCAATAGGATCCAACAGTACATTAAAAGGATTATTCACCACGACCGTGTGGGATTTATCCCTGGGCTGCAAGGCTGGTTCAACATCTGCAAATCAATCAACACAATACAATATATTAACAAAAGAAAGAACAAGAATCCTATGATCCTCTCAATAGATGCAGAAAAAGCATTTGACAAAGTACAGCATCCTTTCTTGATCAAAACTCTTCAGAGTATAGGGATAGAGAGTACCTACCTCAATATCATAAAAGCCATCTATGAAAAACCTACAGCGAATATCATTCTCAATGGGGAAAAGCTGAAAGCTTTCCCCCTAAGGTCAGGAACGCAGCAGGGATGTCCACTGTCATCACTGCTATTCAATATAGTATTAGAAGTCCTAGCCGCAGCAATCAGACAACAAAAAGAAATCAAAGGCATCCAAATCGGCAAAGAGGAAGTCAAACTCTCACTCTTTGCAGATGATATGATACTGTATGTGGAAAACCCAAAAGACTCCACCCCAGAACTGCTAGAACTCATACAGGAATTCAGTAAAGTAGCAGGATATAAAATCAATGCACAGAAATCAGTGGCATTCCTATACACCAACAACAAGACAAGAGAGACAAATTAAGGAGTTGATCCCAATTACAACTGCACCCAAAACCATAAGATACCTAGGAATAAATCTAACCAAAGAGGCAAACGATCTGTACTCAGAAAACTATAAAATACTCCTGAAAGAAACTGAGGATGACACAAAGAAATGGAAAAACGTTCCATGCTCATGGATTGGAAGAACAAACATTGTGAAGATGTCAGTGCTACCTAGAGCAATCTACACATTCAATGTAATTCCCATCAAAATACCATCCACTTTTTTCAAAGAAATGGAACAAATAATCCTAAAATGTGTATGGAACCAGAAGAGACCCCGAATAGCCAGAGGAATCTTGAAAAAGAAAAGCAAAGCTGGCGGCATCACAATTCCGGACTGCCAGTTCTATTACAAAGCTGTCATCATCAAGACAGTATGGTACTGGCACAAAAACAGACACATAGATCAATGGAACAGAATCGAGAGCCCAGAAATGGACCCTCAACTCTATGGTCAACTCATCTTTGACAAAGCAGGAAAGAATGTCCAGTGGAAAAAAGACAGTCTCTTCAACAAATGGTGTTGGGAAAATTGGACAGCCACATGCGGAAGAATGAAACGGGACCATTTCCTTACACCACACACAAAAATAGACTCCAAATGGTTGAAAGACCTAAATGTGAGACAGGAGTCCATCAAAATCCTAAAGGAGAACACAGGCAGCAACCTCTTCGACCTCAGCCACAGCAACTTCTTCCTAGAAACATCGTCAAAGGCCAGGGAAGCCAGGGCAAAAATGAACTATTGGGATTTCATCAAGATAAAAAGCTTTTGCTCAGCCAAAGAAACAGTCCACAAAACCAAAAGACAACCGACAGAATGGGAGAAAATATTTGCAAATGACATATCAGATAAAGGGCTAGTATCCAAAATCTATAAAGAACTTATCAAACTCAACACCCAAAGAACAAATAATCCAATCAAGAAATGGGCAGAAGACACGAACAGACATTTTTCCAAAAAGACATCCAAATGGCCAACAGACACATGAAAAAGTGCTCAACATCGCTCGGCATCAGGGAAATCCAAATCAAAACCTCCATGAGATACCACCTCACACCAGTCAGAAGGGCTAAAATTAACAAGTCAGGAAACGACAGATGTTGGCGGGGATGTGGAGAAACGGGAACCCACCTACACTGTTGGTGGGAATGCAAGCTGGTGCAGCCACTCTGGAAAACAGTATGGAGGTTCCTCAAACAGTTGAAAATAGAGCTACCATACGATCCAGCAATTGCACTACTGGGTATTTACTACAAAGATACAAAGGTAGGGATCCGAAGGGGTATGTGTACCCTGATTTTTATAGCAGCAATGTCCACAATAGCCAAACTGTGGAAAGAGCCAAGATGTCCATCGACAGATGAATGGATAAAGAAGAGGTGGTATATATACACAATGGAATATTATGCAGCCATCAAAAGGAATGAGATCTTGCCATTTGCAATGACGTGGATAGAACTGGAGGGTGTTATGCTGAGTGAAATAAGTCAATCAGAGAAAGACGTGTATCACATGACCTCACTGATATGAGGAATTCTTAATCTCAGGAAACAAACCGAGGGTTGCTGGAGTGGTGGGGGGTGGGAGGGATGGGGTGGCTGGGTGATAGACATTGGGGAGGGTACGTGCTACGGTGAGTGCTGTGAATTGTGCAAGACTGTTGAATCACAGATCTGTACCTCTGAAACAAATAATGCAATATATGTTAAGAAGAGAAAAGAAGAAGAAGAAGAAGACAGCAAGAGGGGAAGAATGAAGGGGAGTAAATCAGAGGGGGAGATGAACCATGAGATACGATGGACTATGAAAAACTGAGGGTTCTAGAGGGGAGGGGGGTGGCGGGATGGGTTAGCCTGGTGATGGGTATTAAAGAGGGCACATTCTGCGTGGAGCACTGGGTGTTTTGCACAAACAATGAATCATGGAACAGTACATCAAAAACTAATGATGTAATGTCTGGTGATTAACATAAAAATAAAATAAAAGAACATTAAAAAAAAATCAGTTCTGTTGTGATAAGCTTTAATATCCACAAAGGAGTCTTCTTTGGCTCCTGAAAAATGGAGCTGAAGAGAGAAAGCCTCTCACTTCAGGGGCACATGTCATTTGTAAATTCCGTTTCTTCATCTCTACTACAAGCAGAATAAAGCTGAACTCAACTAGTCTTGGGAAAGTAATTTCCTGCCTGTTTTTCTTCCCAGTAAAGCTATAATGCAGAACCAAGCACTGTAAACTATTCTCTCCATTATTACTGTATGCTGTTCCTCACCCGGATTGTCAAGCTAATTGCTGGATGTTGATGGAACATACCAGGAGGACATGGCTGACAGCAGAATGTGCTCTCACGTTGCAGGCCTTCCAAGCACCCAGCCTCCCTTATGGTGATGTTCTTGTGCAATCTCAACACCTTGGAGTTGATAGCAGTTGCTTGAGCATTAACACCTCTAGGCCACGGTCCCGCGATAGAGGTAAGTATCTGTTAAAGAAAAGCATGAGGAGAATTGTATTGACTTCCCAACTAGACAACGTGGACCACAGGTGTAAGCTGCCTCAGATGGCTATGTTTGCGGTTGCATAGGCTAAAAGCATGGGGCCCCGTCCTTCTGCTCACACATCTCCGGAAAAGGAGGATGCTGATTACGTGATAGTCCAAACTACTCCAGAAACAGCATCATGGATGGTAGGAGCCAGGGCTCTGGCCTCAAAAGCGAACCCTGACTCTCATTTACCAGCCTTGTCACTGGGTGAAGTCACTTAAATTCTCCGAGTCTCTGTTGTTTTATCTATAAAGTGGAAATCAGCTCCTCTTCATGGGTTTGTTGTGACCATTAAAGGCACGTAAAGCTCTTAGCGCGATTTCTGGCACATAATAAATAGGTGCCCCATGAATGGTATTATTAATTTATTAATTATTATTATTGTTATCGTCACAATGTTCTAGTGAGGAACAACATAGTCAAGTAGGCAAAACCATGAAATTTCAAAATGACTGCAGTGTGAATCCCAGTTCTGTTGCCAACATGGTGACTTTAGGCAAATTATAGAACCAACTGACCCTCAGTTGCCTGACCTGTAAGTGCCAGTAGCGGTTTCTGTCTTGAAGGGTTATTATGAGGATAAAAAGTGATAATTTCTCCCAAACCTGGTACTTAGCTTATAGCATGTTCTATTTCTTCTCTTTTTATAGGTAGCCGCAGAATAAACAATTTTGGTGAAATCCTGTCTGGTTAACCAAGCATACACTGAATCTCATGGGATTTTCTTCACCTTTGCTCAGAAAAAAAAAAAAAAATAGAACTTCTTTTAGTGGAGAACCAATCTTTAATCTATTTGGGGTTCTTTTCTTCTGGAGGTAAAAGTGATAGCGGTCTAAGTGATATCATGTCAGAATTATCTCATGAGTTATAGACTAGAATTACTTAGAAAAATGAGCCCTCTAAAATGTATGGGAGCATTTGGGGATGATCTCTGATTGATTTTCTCTGGTTTCCTATTTTTTTGTCTCTCTAACCATCAGTATAAATAGTCTCTCATTTTAGGTGGAATATGTAAATTCTATTGCTAAACATCAAAGAAATCTAAACTATTAGTACTGAGGATTTTTCTTAAGGTCATTGTTCACAGTTTTCACCGCATACGTTATTTTTTTTCTCCTTTATGGTATAGTAATAATACTGGCATGTTTTGAGTCAAGGGAACTAAGTGTTCATCATGTGGAAACCACTACCATGGAAGTCTCTCCCCAGGCCTTCCAGCCCTTCTGCCGTTGTCACCCAAACCTGTATCCTTGTCAGGCCACAGGATATGAAGGGACCCCCAAGAAGGGAGGGCTGAGGGAGACGTGGCTGCCCAATTTTCCTCCTGGGACGGATGTCTTTAAAAATGCATCCCTAAAATTCAGCCTTTCAAGAGGGAAAATGACACCAAAGCATCAAGAAAACATCCCACTTAACCAGGGACATGCACCGGCAAAATGTAGAGCTAGTGCTTATCCGAGGTTCCAAACAACTTTCATAGTGTTCTTTCCCTACAGCCAAGAGAACTTACCAGGGGCTATATGCTCTCTCTCTCAATATGAATAATTCTACGTATAGAACACCTGAAACTGGTACCCAGATCAGAGGAATAATGTCTAAATATGCTGGCTTCAGTGCCTCTTCAACCCAACAGACATTTCTTGAGCACCTACTATGTGCCAGGTTCTGAGACTACAAAAGACAAGTAACATTGACTGTAATAGGAAGGGAATATTAAGTTTCTTTGAACGTAAGAACTTTGAACAAAAGGTCTTTATTAGCATCAATCTCTCTTTTCATGGCGACAGTGCCCCACTTCTTACTTTATCTGCAAGGAATTCTCTTATCCTGTTAATATCAGCTCCTCTTCTAGATCAGAGAATAATAGCTAATGCGTAGTAACTGAATTGGGCACGCTAGGAAGTAATAATGTAATGGAAAGCATACCAAAGTGTGAACTACTAAGACCGGAAGGACTTTCAAATGAAAATCCTTCAAATTGTTAGGATCCTCATTCCATAACTATCTTGTTGTTCTATCAGGGATTACGCATACCGGCCAGCTAGCATTCCAGATATTGCCAACATATGAAAACTATAAAAAAAATCTCTCCAGGGGTGCCTGGGTGGCTCATTCGGTTAAGCATCCAACTCTTGGTTTCAACTCAGGTCATGATCTCAGGGTCCTGGGATCAAGTCCCACCTCGGGCTTCACACTCAGCAGGGAGTCTGCTTGAGATTCTCTCTCTCTTTCTCTGCCCCTCCCCACCATGCTGTCTCTCTCTCTCTCTCTCTCAAATAAAATAAGTCTTAAAAAAAAAAAAATCTCTCCATAGTTGGAAGAGACCAGTGAGTCCTGTTTGCAACAGATAATGGAAAACTGAACCTAAGCAATCTGACTGAGTAGAAGCAATTCTTTTCTATTGTCAGCCACCCCCACTGCTGTGAAGAGGGGGTTAACAGGGAGATATTACTTCTTCTCCTCTTTCAATTCTGGTGTCTCACTAGAAACTGAAGAAAATGTAACAGGTTTAAACTCAGAAGAGATTGATAGGGATCGAGCAGGCCAAAATTGACCAGTGGAAAAAAGCACAGAAAGTTGACACCCAATCCTCTGTGTGTGTGGGTGGGTGCACGCATGTGTATCTCCTATGGCCCGGGGGGCCCTATCCTCCCTGGTACTCTAATTGCATCCAGGATTCCTGAGACAGTATTATGAGCAGGTCCACAATTTCTGGCTTAGGTGATGAGTGCTCAAGACAGTAGCACATTTTACATTTGCAGATTGTGACACTGATGCTATTTCTGGAAAACTCTGCATCCAGTCGACCTTCTCAGGCTAAGATAAATGTATACTCTCCCTCGTTTTGTTTTAGTTTTGAAGTTTTTCAGAGGGAATCAAAAATCCTCTGTCCAAAATCCAACCAGAATTTGAGGAATTTCCAGAATTTCAGCAGCATGCTGAAAGACAGGAGCATCACTAGCCACAAAGGGCAGACACCAGCACCAAGCTCGTCTCATATCTGACCACGTCCGCTTCACGGAGCTGAATTTCTGGAAACATTTTTTTACTTAGTTCAGCATCAAAAACTCACTTCAAGTATGAAAAAGAAAGCTGGTCCAAAGAGCACGTGGTGCCTGTTACATAAGGTGAGGCAGGCGGTGCTCCACAGAGCTTGTATTTGCTTTGTAATTGTTCCATTAACTCAAGTTTGCAATATGCAAAGATTTAACCCAAACCGTCCAGGCAGGAACCGGGGCAATTTGACTGTGACAAGGCAGGAAACCCACAAAGGATGAAATGATCTGAATGCTCAGAAAACTTGTTTTCAGAAAAGCTGAAAAGGCCAGAAAATTGATTAAACTAAAGATCTGAAAAATGTAAATAAACTAAGTCAGATGATCACCCAATGGGAAAAAATGAGGAATAAATAGTTTTACATCTCCATCATCCTAAAGATGAAAAAGTCAGAGAAACCTCAATTGTATATTCTGCTGGGAATATTCACTAATCCATTAATCAAATTAATTAATTGAGTGAATACTTTGTTGGGCACCTACTATGTGCCAGACAGGTGCCTGGGAACAGCCCACTGAACAGATACAGACTCTGCTCTCATAGAATTTATATGTAAGTGAGGTACGTGAGGGTTCTCACGAGAAACAGGACCAAAAGGGTGTGTGTCTGTGAGAGAGAGAGAGAGAGAGAGAGAGAGAGAGTTGGGGGAGAGACTCGGCAAGTCCAAAATCTTTTAGGATAGGCCACCAGGCTGGAGAGTCAGGAAGAATTTCAGTTCCTGTCCAAAGACAGTGTGGAAGCAGAATTTCCTTTCCCTCAGGGGAGCCCAGTCTCTAGGCTGTTAAGGCCTTCAACTGATTGGATGAAGCCCACCCACATCAGGGAGGGTAATCTGCTTTACTCTAAGTCTACCACTTTAAATGTTAATCTCATCAAAAAACAACAGCACCAAAAAACAAAAACAGAAACAAAAAACGCCTTCACAAAAACATCCGGGAGAATGTTTGAGCCAATGTCTGAGCTCACGTCTGAGTTCACGATGACACATGAAACGAAGCATCACGTGCAGGGAGATGAAGAACCAGAGAAATAGGCACCCTGCCCCGGAGGGATACAAGCTGGGTGAAGCAATAAAGCAAGCTTAGGGGGCATGGAGAGTTTGAAGGGTGGGGCAGGGCTGCGTTAGAAAGCATGGTCTGGAAAGGCCACAGAAAGAGAGGATGTTTGCGCACTGCCCTGAAGGGAATGTGGGTAAGAGCTGGCTTTCGGGAAAGGGTTTTCCAGGAGGGTCATACCCAGAAGAACTTGGCCTGACCAAAATGGGGAAGAACCCCAGGTCCTCAGCAAGACCATCATTAGCAACTAGCTGTGAAGATTATTTAAATAAAGATCTCCGTCTCCCGAGCCGCACAAGTCATTCGTATCTTGCCGATGGAAGGCATGGCAGGATTATATGGCCAACCTTAACCCTAGATGCCACAGTCTCGTGGACTCCTGGAATGTCAGAGCAGGGGAGGGACCTGTTCAGCTGCAAGATAGATTTTTTAAAAAATGGACCGTCGTGGGTCTTTTGTTATCTAGAGGATGTTAATATTTTCTGCAAGTCAGAAAATGTGCTTCTCTCTCTCTCCTGACTCACCCATGTAAATGTGAAGTGAGAGCACCAGGCCCCCTAGGCCAATTTTCCCTTTCCCCCAGTACGTGTGCCTGGCCTGTTACAAAGTTCCTTAATGTGTGTCTCTCCTTGTGATAATTACAAGAAGCCTTTGCATGAGGAATTCTTATTGTCTTCTTTTACCTGAGGAAGCTGAGCACAGAGTACAGGAAATGACTTGCCCAATAATCCACAATGAGGAAAGGCCAGGGGAAAAGTCGGCACCTCTGACCCGGACCTGGGCTCTGTTTTAGGTTTGTAAATTAGTTTCCTAATTATTTCCATTCCATTTAGGCGCACAAACAACTCAATTTGTTTTCAGACAGTCAGGTGTTGGCAAGAAGCCTGAGTGTTAATTATACAAAGAATCTTTCATGGGGTGCCTGGGTGGCTCAGTCAGTTAAGCGTCTGCCTTTGGTTCAGGTCATGATCCCAGGGTCCTGGGATTGAGTCCCACACTGGGCTCTTTGCTCAGTGGGGAGTCTGCTTCTCCCTCTCCCACTCCCCCTGCTTGTGTTCCCTCTCTCGCTGTCTCTCTCTCTGTCAAATAAATAAATAAATCTTAAAAAAAAAAAAGAAGAACCTTCAAAGCAAATGCATATTTTGGGTCTGGCAGGTACTCTCTGAGAACCAGAAATCAGTCCCAAGTATAAGAAGGCTGCAGCAGGGCCCCAAGGCTGGGGTTCTGGCTGGCACGGAAGGGATGTGGAAACTTTGCACCCCTGGTCTGCAGCTCGGTTCTAAGTGGGGTTTACACTTCCCTTCCTCCAATCCATGTGCTGAGTTCCTGAGAACAGCCACGACGCCCGCTGGAGCTGCAGGCTCTTGCAGGGGTGGGGGTCTGAAATGCACAAATAGAAACCCAAGTCTTCCTAGACTAGAGTCTCGGCACCGGCTCCCTTTGAAACTCGGTGACAGAGCTGCAGGAGAGTTTGTCCCTTGTATCAGTTGATGAACTGAGAGAATAACTGGATATTCATTAGCTATCTGCATCAGGAATGGGTCACTTTTCAGAGCCAACCAGCTCACTCAATACAAGAAATGAAGCAGGCAGAGCCAGACCCCAAAATTGAAGACCGCCCCCCACCATGTACCTCGCCCTGGGTTGACAAGCTGTCCGCCCGGTCCTAGGACTCGAAAGCGCTGGAGCTCTCACGTGGCAGTTACAAATAGAGTAACATCTCAGTGCCGGAATTAAGCAAACTATTGGAAGAGGTTGAGACTACCTTTGGATTACACCAAAGAATCAATTGCCTTGAGAGATGAGCTAGGATTTGAAAGGAAGTAAAAAAAAAAAAAAAAAAAAAAAAAAAATCACTTTTTTTTCCTGTTCTTATTGAAGCTCGAAGCAAACAGGAAAATAATTTTTAAAAGCAGCAAATTAAAAAAAAAAAAAAAAAACCAGACACGAGGCAGTGAAAAAATGCAAGAATGGTAAGAATGACTAACAGGTGCCTGAAGAGTCAGTGAATTTTTTTTTTCAAGACTGAGCCCTGTCCTCTGCTGCTGAGGACATAAATGAAGAAATGAAGCTCAACAAATTCTTCTTGCTTGCTTGCTGTTTGGACTCTTAGTTATTTAGAACATGTAAGAAGAAAGAAATTCTAAAAAGACCATTTCCAACTATGAAAGGCATCTCTACTGTATGTGTGTCAAATGTAAGGAAACAGTAGTGACATTTCGTAGTAGGTACATTATTGAAACACTGAAATACAGAGAAATAAAAGAAATTTTTCTACATGAAAGAGATGAGTGAAGATTCCATTCCTTCTTATTTTTTTCAAAATGTGTAAATAAAAATACGCATGGTAATCTTATGCCTGGAATGTCTTCTTTCTTTCTTAAGGCCAGTTTCTGGGGACACCAGGAGAGACAGAGCTGAGGAGGTGGGCATAAGGGACCGGCTAGACCTCTGAGTTACCAAGCAATGCATAAAAGAAAATGAGGGAATCTAGAAAATTCTACCTGGGATTAGATTTTGAGTTTGGTGCCAGAGTTAGAAAAATCATCTTCAAAACTGTGACAGACCTCAGAATCATGTAGGGATGCATTAAAGAAAAAAAAAAAAAAATAGTGCAGGTTCCACCACAGACATAGAATCCAGGTGTCTGAGATCATCTTCAGCAAGTCCTCAGTTCTGTGGATGTTCACCAAGGTTGGAGACAGCCCAGCTGGAGCAAGATCTGAGGGCAGCAAGCCACTGTATTTACATGTGAGGAGTTGAAGAGGTTTACAGACCAACAGCCTCTGTGGTCTGCACTTGCAAATCAGAAGTTGACTTCTCATGAGAAGTAATGACCCTTCCCAAAAATAGGCCTGAAGGAAGAGAAGTCATCTTTGGTGGAGGAAACAGATAGTGGGGGGGCTACAAAATCCTAAACTAGAGCCTAGAGTCCTTCACTGCCCCGGGGGCTGGGGGGCCAAGAAGTAGCAGAGGACCGAGGTGTCCATGCGTCATAGGCAACAGGGGAGGAGAGGCTCGTCGCAATGGAGAGGGCCACCTGGGCCAAAGGGCAGGCGGGTGGGGGCCATGTGGCATGTGGGCCCACGTCTTCCATTTTTCAAGAGAAACCAAAAGATGGCAACTAATATTAAAAACAGGCACTCACATATATATTTACTGTATGTATCAATACCATGAAGGCTAAAAACAAAACAAAACAAAACATAGTTTGGGGCAGTGTCTGCTCAATGTTTGAAATCAGGCCTAAATCTATTAAGACACCCATATGAAAAAACAGTCTACTTTGACCAAGGATTCTCTTGTGAGGATGGCTAAAAACCCAAGCTCAGTCATCAGCCAGGGGCAAGAGCACAATCTAGTGTGCTCTGAGTACATATTCTCTTTCTCTCCCAAGATCTCTGGCCTCCGAGATCAAAAGTATCGATGTTTCTCACATCTTATATTTTTATGGCCTCCCGAAACACAGAAGTGAGTAAATCTAGAATCCTGCATGACTTGACCAGAGGACAGTCTGTCATTAATGACTCCATGGCCAAGTTTATTCTAATTTTGCAAGTTTATCCCAGTTTGCAGCTTAACCAAACCTACAGTAAGCTTGCTTGCCTCACTGGGCTGAGGATATCTGCCCAGTGAGCTGCAGTCAGATTTGCTGATTTATCAGGCTGACCTTGCTCAAAATGCCTAAATCCACAGTGAATTCACTATCATCCTTACACTTAGTGGAACTTGGGCCAGTCGCCCAACACAGACCGCCGTTTCTAAATGCCCAAGATGGGAGTGGCTTGGTTGCACAAAAGTCCATTCCAAAACAAGAAGGGAGAAGAGATCAAAGGGAAGAATTCGCTCATTCCCTTCTAGGGAAGGTGGAGCTACCAAACCTACAATGATCAGTTTCTTTCTAATTAGAGCTTTACCACTTATATCTCACTTCAAAGAAAATAGAGGTTGGCAAGTAGATTGAATTATTTGTTCCTGCTTAAGACTGAATTCAAGAGACTTACTTAAGAAGCTAAAGGGGCTTTGTTTCTCTTTTTAAAGCAAGGGTCTTCCAGAAAATGAAAAGGACTTTCTAGGTAGTTAAATGCTGTTTTCCCACTTTTGTGAACAGATCCACATAGATAGCAAAAAGAATACAAGACTATGCACTAAGATACTGACAATGGTTCTACAAATAATTTTTTTTTTTTTGGTAATAAGATATACGTAGACAGATTCCAGTACAGTTAGAAATGGGTTTCTTTAAAATAATAGATTATTTAAGAAAAAGAATAAATAAAATAATAAATGATAAGAATTCTAGAAATTCAAGTTCATTAAATAAATGCCCTCTCTGTAAATGCATCCAATAAAAATTATAAAATAAAAATTGTGTCCCTGAGAAATGACAAAAAGCAGACTATAAACAGCACTGAATAAACATGCAATTATGTACCAGTATAGACAAAACTAAGAGGCCGTAAGTAAAATACAAAATGCTTGTTTTAGGTGATAAAATAAGGAACGACTTTATTTTTTTCAAGAATTACTTTTTATTTCACATCATTCACATCTCTCTTTATAGCTATTTAAAGAGAAGAAAGAGATTCACCGTCCTAAATTTGGTTTCGACTTGCTTTTTATTTCTGGATCCACTTTTTATGTGTGGCCTTTTATTATTTTTCATCATAAGGGAATAGTCTTCAGTACCTATTACGAAACATGTGCTCACTGAGGGACTTTTGGGACCCAAGATAATTTACCAAAAGGCACTTTGCCCACTAGGGGTTTTCAAGTGGGGGATTTCCTTATTCAGGTTTTTAAACATCTCTTAAATGTTGGCTATTTTCTCCAACTGCTGTTTGTATTATAGTCATCTGGTTTCCCGTTAGCATTCTGGAAGCCTTTGGAGAGATTCCTGAGATACTGACAGGTCCACTGTAAGAACTATTTAGAAGTAAATTACTTGCCTAGCATCCCAGAGAGACTTATATCCAAATCCTGGGTCCCCTTTGCCTCTCACTATTTCACCTTTCCCCCTCTAAACTTAGGGCGAGAAATAAAACCTCTTTTTCTAAATTAAACTCTCATTTACCACTAGGGGTGGTAAGCGGATGTCAGAGACGGACACCAGGAGACTTTCTTCATCTCCCTGTGGCCCTGCTGGGCTCCAGTACCAATTTCATTTCTGCCTCCCCATCTTGCCATCACTTACAAATTGGTGTTTTCCCCTCCCTCCAGGTTGTTATTGTTTTAGATTACATTTCACAATTTTGTTTCAGTTTAAAAACTTTTCAAGTCCTTTGTGATAGAAGTAAAACCCATTAAAAAAAAAAACAACCATTTCATGTTTCTGAGGCCGGTTTAAGGAAAAATGATTAAATTAGACATTAAACAGCCGTTCTTTGTCCACTGAAAATCTTCGATAGGATTCGTTATAAATACACTGGTTTCTTTTCAAATGCCCTCTCCTTTCCCTTGGCCATAAATTGAAGACAACTGCTTTAAGAAATGGAGAAGAAACTGAGTTTGTACTAACTGCCTGACCACAGACCTCAACAGTATAAATAAAAACCTATCAGAGCCATGTGCTGAAAGGAAGGAAGGAAGGAAGGAAGGAAGGAAGGAAGGAAGGAAGGAAGGAAGGAAGGAAGAAAAGAAAAAGAAAGAAAGAAAAAGAAAGAAAAAGAAAGAAAGAAAGAAAGAAAGAAAGAAAGAAAGAAAGAAAGAAAGAAAGAAAGAAAGAAAGAAAGAAAGAAAGTAAAGAAGGAAGGAAGGAAGCATTGGCCATAGCTACTTCTCACACAAATTTCTATATTAGGTCTGACTCTTTTTCAAAGTCTCCTTTAGACATTTGTGAGTTGTTTGAGGATTTCAGACATTTCTTGTAGGTATCACAGACACAACAGGTAGAAACTATAGGAGAGAAAAGGGAAGGCGAAGGGGGTGGAAAGAAGAGAAGCACAGAAGGAAGAGACACAGGAGGCAACAAAGACAAGGGCACCAGAGCCCAACAAGGAGGACAAGAGAATGAGGTGCCCCCCCCACCTACTTGCAGCCCACTCACCTGGTCACACAAAACCTGCATCTGTGTTCCCTGTAATTAACACTCCCACCCCCATTTGATTATTCTCGCTACTACTAAGTAAGCACTGCTAAGTGCAAAGGCACAGAAGCGAGTGTTTGTGGGAGACACACCAGATGACACGACAGACAGCGTGGAAACTTCTTTAAGAATACAGGTGTGCTATTGGGCAAGTGGTGGGTGCAAGGCAGGATTCTGTGTAACTCAATTTAAGAGTCACGTTAGAGGGGCAGAATGGAATGTACCCTACGAAACGTAGACAGTGATTATCTAAGTGATAGGGTTATGTCAGATTTGTTTTCAGAAGAAAGAATTTTGTCTGCATTTATAAATTTTGTTTAATAAACCTTAAATTTCTTAATCTCCTAGGCCATATATTATATGTAAACATAATAAACAAATATTTAACTTATTACAGATATTATAAGTATATACAAATAATTACATATACATACGCGTGTGTGCGCATGTGCATTCTTTCAGAAAAAACAAAGTGTCCTTGGTGCTTTAAATATGCATTTCTGGCAAAGATGCTAAGTTAAACAAGTGTAACTCCCTCTGGGCTTTGATAATTTTCCTACGCTGACTAGTACTTCAGTCCCAAGAACTGAGAGAGATTTTTCAAAGCAACCAACACTGTAATAATGCAATGGTTAAGGATAGGACAAAAAAGAGCGTGGTCTGAGTTGAACAAATAGTTCGATTTTGAATATTAAATTTTCTCTAAGAGTTTCTAAACGAACCCAGCTATTGCACATTACTTCCAAAAGAGTCAGTGAGATTTTTTTTTTTCTCCCCTCCCCCCCATGGTAAGATGGTTCCGGGCACCACTGCCTCTTTCCTTTCAACTTTTGGTGTAGTCTGGAAGCCAGGTGCCATCAACAAACGCGCCTGGACTTTGGAAACAGGTCTAAGTCAAGTCCCAGCTCTGCCACTTAACACTAGCTGTGTGATCTCAGCTGAACGACTTGAGCTTTCTGGCCTCCATTTCGCCATCTGTGAAATGGAGCTGAAGAAGGCATCTCCCTCACCCCGCGGCTGCTGTGACTTTTGCCTGAGGTGGCCTTGATACACGGTCCCATCACGCTGCTCGGAACTTGGGGTCGGTCCCCATAAGATGAAAATCCACGGACCCTCGGGGGCTTCGGCACTCAAATGAACCGAGTCTCCTGGATTGGCCACCAAGCGGACAGTTGTGCGCTAGGGACTCTCCCCAAGAGGGGCTGCGGCCCAGGCTTCCCGGCCAAGTGCAGGTGCGCGGGGGCGTGCGCGCCGGGAGCAGGTACCACCGCCCGAGCCGCGAGGCCCGGATTCCCCCGCGTCCGGGGCACAGAAGCCACCGCCGGGGTGCGAGCGAGGGAGACGGCGAGAAGAAAAGGGAGGGCGAGAAGAGAAGGCAAGACAAGACAAACCTGAGTCAGTGACTCACAGTCTTAAGGAGAAGTATTCCCGGAAGGGAAACAAGAACAGTTTCTTTTTCTGCGTGGTGATAAGAAGGTAAACAAGCCTCCTGAGGCTCATTCAGCCCCAAGATAACTTTTTCGAGAAAGAAACGGTTTGGTCTGAAGCCTCAACTTTCCCCACTGCCCGGGGGCCGCTTTCTTCCCTAGATCTGAGAGCGAGTGGAAAATGTGCGCTAGGGAGCGGCCGGAGGTCCCCCCGGGGCTCCGTCCCCGACGCCCCCGCCCCCCAACTCCCGGGCGCGCACACCCACCCGCCCCGGAGCCGACGTGCGGCCGGACACGCAGCGCTGCCCGCGAAGCCCCCCTCCTCTCCCGGCCCGGCCAGCGCCCCGCACAGCGGTCCCCGGGGAGGGGCGCCGGGAGGGAGCGGCTCCCGGACCCCGCGGGCAGGGAGAGCCCCAGCAGCCCGCGGCCTGGGGCCCGCCACCCGCCCGCCGGCGCCGGGCAGGAGCCGACTCACCAGACACGGGATGGCCCAGGTCCCCCACATGGCTGCGGAGCGCCCCGCCGGAGGGCCAGCGCCTCTGCGCCTGCGAGCGCGACCGGCCACCGGCCCTGGGAGGAGTGCCAGCCGCGTGGCCCCTCCCCGAGCCCCGCCGGCCGGGGAGTCAGCTGCCCCGCCCGACCCGCCCCGGCCGCTCTTCCCGCTCCCCGGAAGTCTCGGGGCACCTGCGCGGGCTCCGCGGGTGGGCCCCGGGGCCGGGACGCAGGGGGAAGCCCGGCCGGGGAGCGCCCGGGAAGGGGGGGGGAGGCGGAAGGGGCGCCCTCGGACGGCGCAGCCCCGCGCGGGGCAGAGGGTGGGGGTGGGGGCGGCCGTCAGGCTTTGTTGCACAAACGGGCATTCCCCGTGCGGAGGCGTTTCCGCGGGCGGCTGGCGGGCGCGGTTCAGGTGAGGACCCCGGGAGCGGGCTCGCTGTCCTCCGGACACTGTGGTGGCGCGCACCCTGGGACGCTGCGGGGAGCCCCCCGCGTCCTTCTGCGCGCCCGAGCCCGGGCGGCTCGCTGGGAACGCGCGGGGAAGACCCAGCCCCGCTCAGCTCGCGAGTTGTACCGAGTGACAGTCCCCGGACTCCTGTACCAAGTGACAGTCATCCAAGGAAAGGTCCGGATATGGCGCTCTGGGGATTCTGAAGAGGGGGGATCCCTTCACCTGTATCACTCAGGAGGAGGACAAAGCTAGCGAGTTAGGGCCCATCCCGCAGCTCCAGCCGCATTAAATGTTCACGATGACTCCCCCTTTGTTACTCATTATTTCCTGGGCAATTTTCGTTTTTAACAAAGTTGTAATTCTTTAGTACTTGGGTTAACGCGGCTCAAAGCCACTATTGTTTTGGAAAAGTAGACCTGTCTGTTCAGATGGTTTTGCAAGAATTCTACCAAAGGGAAGTTTGTGTAATGACACCGCTAAAGTGCGATTCTGAAAGCAGTTCCCAGGCCGGGTCAGGAGTGAAGTACTCAGTATTTCTTTACAACCTTGGTCAAGTTCTGAGCCTCCATCAGCTGCCTCTCTTCCTTCTTCCTTCCAGTTGGGTTCATCCCATCAGGAACACTCCATGCCTCTTCCCTTTGGCCCGCTCACTTCTCTCTAGCTTCTTTTGGAAGATTTTTTCAGGCCCCCAAAGCCTGGGGTAAGTCACCCTCTTGGCGGGCCTTCGCTCACCTTAGGGTTTGCACTGCACTTAAGGCCCAGGCTTGTAGGGGTGGATTTGCTTGTTTCTGCCTCACCTTGCAGTGTTGGGTGAGTCCTGCGCAGACCCTGGTGGGCCAGGCCCCTTCCTGCCACTGTTCTGACACAGAACAGACACAAAAGAAGTGAATGGGGGTGGGAGGTGGCATATAGGGGACTCTTAGCAAAAACATTCTTAAATAAAAAGTTCATTGAAATAAAAAAAAAAAATACCGTAAGAAGAAGGAGGGAGGAAAGGAGAGAGAAAGAGAGAAGACAATTGATAAAATCAACATCTCCTGAGTGTGAATTATGAGCCAGCAACTTTCATATACGGTTCTCCCTCACTTAACATTGATCATTTTAGTCCAGGGAGGTGGGTGCTTATTAAACTAACTTTACAAATAAAGCACTGTGGCCAAAAAAGTTTAAGCAACATTGGCAAAGTTGGTTAGTTAATCAATAGCAGAGCCAGGAATTAAACAGGTATTTTTGGTCCTGGGCCCTGCTCTTTCTACCCACCCCACCCTCAACCCCTACCCCAGCAATTACCCTCAGCTTCAATGAGATAGTAATAGGTGCTTTGTGGGGAGACGTGTGTTTCATGGCCAAATGATTTTAGGATATTCTAGATTTTAAAAAATTTAAACAGGTCTCTTAACCAAGACTTCTCAGAGCCTTTACTATGCTCATATGTATTGCCTAGAGGGGGTTTTGATACAGACTGTTGCCCATGCTTGTTTGTCTTCTTAGCGGATCCTTTCAAGAACACCTGCTGGATGAACACCTCACGAATGCTGGTGTTCTAGGGAAAGCCGTTTGGACATTTCTAAAGGTTATTTTTATTTTAACAACACATTCCTAAGGGCCTCCAAGCCTTCAGGGGCAAAGAAATACAATTTTAATAATAGAATTTCAGGCCCTCTCCCAGATGTGGGAGATGTCTTGGACAATCATCCTGGTTTCACTCAAACCATACCATATAGGTTAAAGCTTGTTTCTTCTCCTCTAAAGATAGCCTTGCCACTCAGCAGCTCATGCTGAATAACACTTAAACACGTATCTGACTATAGAAAAACCTGGGGGGAAAGAAAACCTTCAATACCTCTTCACCACCAAAACTACTTTTATTCTTTCTCCCCATGGGCTTGATGTTTTAAAAATTGTTGTCAACCAGATTGCTCTTACTAAATAGCAATAAGTTGATTGTAATAGTTCCCAACTGTAGTGAGCATCCCTGATTCTTTATCTATGTGTTTTCTCCTTCTTCCTAGTAATAGCACTTCCAGGTTGCCTTTAGAAAAATTGCCGTTCTTTCTTCTTTTCAACTGTTTGATGTGGGTGACTGTGTTAGTCAGAGTTCTCAAGAACAACAGAAGCAATAGGAGATAGCTATCTATCTAGTGAGAGAGAGATGTGTTTTAAGGAACTGGTTTATGTGATTATAAAGCCTGGCAAGTCCAAAGTCTGCAAGGTAAGCTGGCAGGCTGGGGCCCCAGGGAAGAACGGCGGTTTGAATCGAAAAGCAGTCTGCTGGCCGAATGCCCTCTCTTTCTCAGGGGAAGGCCTTCACCTGATTGGATGAGGCCCACCCACATTATGGAGAGCGCGGCTTTACTCACAGTCTACGGATTTAAGTGTTCATGGCATCTAAAAATACCTTTCCAGAAACATCTAGAATAGTACCGAATAGTTGGGTCCTGTAGCCTCCCCAGGTTGACACATAATTAACCATCCTCCGGCCTGGGTGTGTGTATGTAGGTGGGAGGAGGGAGGGGCCAGGGAACTCCATTTGGTTGAGGCAACCAGCCCATCACATTCTGTTGCCATGAACCCTGTGACCTTTGCTGAAAACAGGAGGACACAAACCTTTTTCCTCTCCACTTGAAGTGGGAATATGTGACGGAAGGAACTGATGTGGTCGTGAAGAGGGCTTGTGGACCCGCCAGGGCTGAAGGCAGAGTCGACTCCTGCAGAGCAGAAACCACGCTGAGAGGCGGAGCCTGGGTGGGTCGCCTGAATCTTGGATTGATTTTGGAGCACCCAGTTATCCAACTCCGTACATTCTCGATGTTTGCTTAAGCCAGATTCTTGCAACTAAAGGATCCTGAATGACGCATCATCAGAGCTTATGATCAGCATAAGAAGTCCTCTGGCACCCAAATTAGTTGTTACAAATTAACTGTTAACATTTTCAGCTGCAGATCAGGATAATGGCCTAAAGCATTAGCCTTTGGAGATGGCTCAAGATATAGACGTTCCACGCCACCAAAGCACTTTCTACCAGCAGAGGGCCCCAAATACCACATCCGTCAAGTGACAAAACTGCTGTTTCTCTCAATTAATGGAAAGGTATTTTGGTTCTTGGGCGAGGGAAGAGAGAGGTAATCCGTGAACCGGATCACATAGACGTTTTCCTCTCCCTGAGAACGTATTAGGTCTTACAGGGTTAAAGAAATAACAAGATGCACAGCTCCTGCCATGCTCAATGAATACCAGTTAATATTTTCCCGTTGCCCTTCCTAAATGAGGTGTGCAGGTTGCTAATTTGGGGTCAAAGTTCAGATGGAAAGCAAAGACAAGTTAAATGGCTTGCAGGGCCTGTCCCTCACTACTTCCTGTAGGAATGTGTTCACGGGCCTGAAAGTGCAGCTCAAGGCAAAGTGCTTGGAGCCTGGGGGGACAGAGTCGGAAAGCTTGACCACAGAGATGTGAAACATGTTGTTCAAGCTCCCAAGTTCTCCCACTGAGAACTGTGGCATCGTAGCCTATCTCTTGAGCAAGAACCTGAAGACTGGATTAAAGGACATTTAGACAGTACTAGCCACGATGCAGGGAACATGTGGGCGACAAAGGGGTTGGAGAAATAGCTCCTCCGTACGCCTGGGTGTGACACGGTGGGGACAGTCCTCTCCTGCTGTTTCTGCATGGGGCACCCTACAAGCACACTTGAGAAGCCTGATCGCCTCTTGCTGTCCAGAACTAGCCCATGGCAAAATAGGGACCCCAAAACATTATATTGTAATATTACCGTAAATGGAAAATCTGCATTCCTTCCCACAGATAGAGGGTATCCATAAAAAGAAGTTGACAACTATTGAAATAAAATATTTGTCTGTGTGGCACTAGCAATCGTTTCCCAAACCAGCCGGCGGTAAGGCCAAGGTACTTCTGGAGAAGTTGACTGAGGGAGCAGAAGTGACTTCTGCCTGCTTTGATCTTCCAGCCTGCCCTCCGGTGACTGATGGGAAAAGACCCGCAGTCTGGGCCCCAGACCCTCCCCGGGGAGACTGGAAAGGAGGCGAGGTGCAGGAGCCCGAGGAGGTGTCATGTGGCGTGGGGGGAGGGGCAGTCATTGCACGGGGGGGGGGGGGTGGTGGTGGTGAGAATGGGGGGACCCTCTACCAGGCACCCACGTTTCCCTGTTAGAAGGGCTGAGTCAGCTTAAGGGAGACAGTGGGTGGGGAAAGGGGAAAGTGAGTCCAGCGGAGCCAGAAGGAGAGGGAGCGGGGGTGTTGGAGGAGAGAGCTTTGTGGGGGGCGGGGGGAAGGGCTGGAGGCCAGTGGAGAGCACACGTCACTTGCAAAGAAGGGAGAAGTAGATGGTTTTCTGCACAAGGCAGTCTTAGTCAACGAATGCAGAATAGTGTCAAGGATAGGCCCATGGACTTAAATCCTACCTGGGAGAAGCTTTGCCTAATAATTTAACCTCTCTTGGCCTCAATTTAACATAAACCTTTTGAGTAGCGATGATTTGCCTGGGAACTGATCTTGCGTTTTATAATTTCATTTTCTTTTATTTTTGCAATTTGCAAATGGTCCACGCCAGACTCTGTGGGTCACCAATACATTCATAGGTGACAAGGTGTGTGGGCCCTGCCCACGGTTACCAGTATCAGTCCATTTGTTTCCTGATCAGATCTGGTCTGAAGATGCAGAGATGCTTCTCTCTCTCTCTCTCTCTCTCTCTCTCTCTCTCCCTATACGTAATGCGACCGTTCAGACAGGCCCAAAGTTTTCAGGAGAAGCTAAAAGCAAGCCGCACACCCAGTTAGTGCTCTCTGGGTCATCTATTTGTTCAGTTCCACCAAATGGGTATCGATGAAGAAAAGAACAAATATCTTAATAATCTGCTTTGTGAGGTGCCCAAATGATTATTATAAGATAGTTCAAAACGATAAGGAGAAACGCCCCCCCCAAAAGGGAGAGAGGCATGGATATGGGATTTAAAATTGTTTTTAAATTTCTGAGCACCCCCTCCTCCCATATACACAGCACCTTCTAGGAAGGATGGTTCTCTGGAAACTCTCATGACCATCCTGCGGTAGGAGTCTGCTGGTTCGGAGGGGCTAGCCTTGCATGAGAAGGTATTGGGAGATTGACAGTGAGGGTGAGGACCTTTGGAGGGGAGAGATGGGTCAAGGCAGCAGTCAGGGAGGTGATATCAATGTGGGGTCAGGAGGAATGACTTAGGAAAAGACTTGTCCAATGAGGTTTTTTTTTTGTTTTTGTTTTTTTTCCCCGAAGAAAGACTCTACATCGAGCCCTGTTTGAAGGATCCTCTCTTTATGGACAATCACAATATGCTTGGTTGGATTGGATTTCTTATAAAAGAGTGAAGGGGCCGGACAGAAGCATGGATCAAGGGGACAGCGGACCCCAGAGATTGATTTACACGTATCAAGAGAGGTCTGGCTCAGAGAACTTGGGCCCTATCTGCCTTTAGAAGTTCTGCTAGTGCAAAGCCGAGCGAAAATCAACACAAATATCAAAGCGGGTTGGCAAAAACTGTGGGGCATATTAAAACTTCAATGCAGAATCTCATTTGTGTCAAGAATCTAGGTTTGAGGTCCTTCACGGGCGTTCTGACCCATTCCCAGCCTCAGACCTGCGGTCACAGAATCTCGAGCGGGAGAGCCCAATGGGACTCCAGACTGGTCCTTTCCATTTGAACCCAGCCCCTGCTCTGGAGCCCCAGGCTTGGCTTGAATCCTTCCATCAGCGCTGGCTCTCGCTGCCTCCCGAGGTGGCTCATTCCATTTTAGAACACTTTCCAATGGTTAGAAATAGCTCCCTGCCATAACAGCTTCCTGGAGTTTGACAAGTGTTTGCTCAACATCATTATCCAAAGAGCACTACTTAGAGACAGAGACGGACCAGCTCCATGAAACACGGCTGACAGTAACCCTCCTTCAACGAGAGGTCGGGAGAGGTTTTTTTATCATCCCAAACCTCCTCCTTCATGAACCCGTGTTCTTGAGACTTTTTTTTATCCAGGCAACAGGGTCAATGAGTCAGCCTGACTCCCTGATCATAGCACACTGCAGGAGACAGATGTTTACAGCAGCTTTCCCATGGAGGAAGGATGCGAGGCAGGTATTCCCCAACCGCCACCCCCCCCCACCGCTTTGAAATCCCCTTGGAAACTCCAAGCCATCCAAGGGGTTTATCAAAATTCTTTAACATTTTTCTTCGAATTTAGTTTTACTTAAACCCTGAAAAGGAGAGGTTGGGAGGAATTGTTTAGGGAGATAGGAATTGTGAAATTAAACAAAAATGAGGTATCTCCAGTAGTAACATTTAATACTCACATAGTGCTGGGGACCTTGGCATGTTCTTTGCGTACCTGTTAACTCATCCAAACCTCCCAGCTACCCCATGAACTAGGTCCTGTGACCATCCCAGTTCACACAAGCAACTTGTAACAACTTGCCCAGAGTCACGTGGTTACTAGGTGCCCGAGAAAAATCTCTTGAAGTCCCCGCTGAATCTACTTCCTCTTCAAGAAAGTTACATCAATGGCCTTATGATTGAGACATAAACTCCCCGAGGAAGTGTCAAACCTGTTTTGCTGTTCTCTTGAACACATGGTTTCCTGTTGATAAATGTCACACATTTATCATTTTATTCGCTTAAATTTCGGGCTTTATTTACTAAGACCATGATTTCATGAGCTAAGGGAACTCTTTATTGTGCTGAATAAATCGATCAAGTAAATTTCGCTGTGTTTATATCTATTTTCCCTTCTAAAAACCACCACACTTGCTTGTGCAAATTGTACTGAAATAAAGACTCAACTAAGACTGTGTGGCCATAAAACTCCACCCTCTAATTCAAAGCTTTCCAAACCTTAATATGAATGTGACTCACCTGGCGGTGCTATAAAAATTCAGATTCTGGGGGCACCTGGGTGGCTCAGTCCCGTAAGCCTCTGCCTTCATGACCATGGCAGGTCATGATCAGGCTCCCTGCTCAGTGGGGTGTCTGCTTCGCCCTCTGCCCCTCCCCTGCCCCTCATGCTCCCTCTCTCTTTCTCAAATAAATAAATAAAACATCCTTAAAAAAAATTCAGATTCTGATTCAGTAGGTCTGAAGAGGAGCGTGAAATCCTGTATTTCCACAAGCTCCCGTGTTGACGTCAGTAACACCATCTGGAAGGGGTACTTGAGTTGGCGAGGGACCAGCCAGCTCGGAGAAACCACCCATCGATCCAGTTGTTTGATCTACAGATAAAAACAAGCTGAGTCTACTTTTACCATTTTGGCCAGTTGTATTATTATTCGAGTATACCTCTTTTATGGTATTAGATGGGGCATCTAGGAAAACCAACAAACTAAATGATGTCATAATAAATTAATTAATGTATTTCTATCCAGTTTCCACTTACCTTAATATTATACTACTCAGGCCAAACTTTTACTTAGAGGAACGTGTCTGCCTTGACTATATAAATAAGTTCTTCCTATCAAGAAAAACAAAAGCAAACCGAGTTCATTTTCAAACAGGCTGAGCTTTTATTTTTGTGAACAGTAAGAAAACTGGCCAGAAGCCTGATGATTCCCTCAGCCAATCAGAATAACGTGACCATAAATGTCCATAAATTCCCCCCTCCGTGAATCTCTGCCTTCTTTACTTTGTTGTGGGGACGTGTATCTTGTTTGTGCCACAAACTCTGCCTTTTATGTCTTTACTCTTCTCAAAAAAAAAAAAAAAAAAAAAAAAGAGAGAGAGAGAAAGAAAGAAAAGAAAAGAAGAAAATCATTTAAGCGTCTGCCTTCAGCTCAGGTCATGATCCCAGGGTCCGGGGATCGAGCCCCGCATCAAGTGCCCCTGCTCAGCAGAAGTCTGCTTCTCCTTCTCCCGCTCCCCCTGCTTGTGCTCTCTCTCTGTCAAATAAACAAATAAAATCTCAAAAAAAAAACCCAAAACTAAGCTCAGTAGAATCTCTCATCTAAAAGTCCATTGTCTTTTACGTTAAAAGGTATTAATGTACATGCAGGTTTTGATCACTTTGTAATAATATCTAACACATTTAGAGCACTTAAAATGAGCCAGGGACTCTTCTAAGGGCGTTATAAATATGCTTTCATTTAATTCTCACACAAATCCAGGCAGGTAGGTCTCCTTGTACCTGCTGCAGAGGGGCGGTGATTGAGGTCCCAAGCCGCTAAGGATCTAGTCACTCAGCGTGTAAGTTGCAGAGCTGGCTCTGAACTGAGACAGTGAATTGCTTCTTGCATCTGACAAGGGGCCACCTTCTTCCTGAGCCGGCATGTGCTAACTAATTGAGCCTTCACTTTTCCAAACCCTATTACGTGTAAGATCTCATTCAGTTCTGATATCCACACCTATGAGAGAATTACTTTTCTTATTCACATGCACAGGTAACTGCTTTGTCTCTAAAGCCTGTGTTCTTTGCACAATATCTTGGTATCTCCACCTTCTTAGTGATCGAGATGGTTGGCTGCATGCTTTTTTTTTTTTTTTTTTTTTTTTTTTTAACAGAGAGCCCGTCTGAAAGCTTTGCAAAGCACAACCTGGAATACTGCGCATACCCGTCTCACTGGGACACTCTCTAGAACCATCTAGTCTGGCTCCTAATTTTTCCCTCTGCCAAGTGATCCCACTCCCACTTTGATGGTATATCACCTTGCCCTTTGCTTAGGCACACTTCCTCACAGTCCGCCTCCCCACACCCTGTCCCCACCCTGTCATCCAAACTGTCCTTCTGGAAGGACCTTCTTCCTCCGCTTTGAGAATCCAGCTCCCACTTTTCCTATAAAGCAAAATTAAGAACTTGGAGCCTTCCCTGACTGGCTTCCGCCCATCGAGACCTTTCCAAACTTAGAACTCTCTCAGCACTCTTGAGGAGTGAGTTCGACAGATTTTTCTATTTGGAGTCTCCAAAACCTATCTCTCTCTTCAAAAATTTCCACTTCAGCTAAATCCATATGGATTTGGAATTGAACTACTCCACTCTTACTCATCATTGCCCCCCAGCTACCCTTGACTTTAGATACTGATCAGGAAGCAAGTTACTTGAAAAGAGGCCATTATCTCTCACAGTCTTTGAATGGAGGCTTGGAGCTTAAGTCTGGATCTCAACAATCTTCCTTAATTAAATAAAAATTTATGAGTGCCTACATCGTGGCGTGGACTGAGCCAGGCCCTAGGAATAGTGGTGCGCAGGACAGGCATGGCCCCCGTCCCTGGGCTCTACGGGGCCAGTGCAGACAACACGGTAGAGTGGTTGGTGGCAATAGTCAGCTTTGGCCTCTTCTTGCCTGGAGAAAAGTTTCTCTTCTTTGGTTCCCCAGACACTTGTGCTGGGGTTCTCTCCTTCCCTGCATCTTCAGCCTAGTGATGCCTGATGCCCCGCTCCTTACTTAGTGCCCTTGGACTTAACGTTTACACTTTCAGTGCGCCATTTTTAATTTTTGCCCATTTCCACTTATCACCTCAAACTCTTCGTGTGTCTAAAACTGAGCTCTTCCCTTTCCATCCTAGATTGGAAGCAGTGAACAAAACAAAAGACAAAATGAAATTTCAAGTGGAAAGAGGTCCACGTTGGACTTTTGGGCCCATCTGGCCATTTTCCGAACTCAGAGACTTAGCAACTGTGCTGTGCTGCTTCTGTGTCTGTCCATCTTCATAATTAGGTTGGAAGCTCCTTCAAGGTAGGGAGCACATCTTCTACCATTCCATATTTCCAGGGCCGACTCCAGAGTCTTACAGGAGCTTTGTACACATTTGAAGAGGTGTGTGACAAGGACACAGAGCTGGAAATGGCCTTTGTTGTTTCTGTGTGGACTCACCTGACACTGGACTGTGGAGCCAGGGCTAGGTGGCTAGCAAATTACAAGATCAAACATCTTTAACCTTTTCTGATGGAAAGGAGTTTGAATTTTGCCCTGATGGTTTTTTTTAAGATTTTTTTTTTTTTAATTTGAGAGAGAGAGAGAGAGAGGAAAGGAGGGAGAGCACAGAGGGAGAGTAAGAGGGAGAAGCAGACTCCCCTCTGAGCAGGGAGCCCGATGTGGGGCTTGATCCCAGGACCCTGGGATCCTGACCTGAGCTGAAGGCAGACGCTTAACCCACTGAGCCACCCAGGCGCTCTGTCCTGATTTTTGATAGACAAATCGAAACAGTAACATCCATGCTGCCCTTCCCCATCTCTTAGGAATGGCAGGTGTGTTCAGAAAAACAACAACGGTGTCATCATCAACAATAGAAAGGCAGAGAGAGAGAGAGAGAGAGAGAGAGAAAGACAGAGAGAGAGAGAGACATTAGCCTCAGCTTGAGACCATCACGTGTGCTTTCCCATTTTTTTTTTTAATTAGGGTTACTGCCACCTACACTAACCAGAGCTTAATATCATCTCAAGATGAGTAGCCTACATTTGAAGGGTTCTTGACAATTATTTAGCCAGACTGTCTTCCCTTCTGAATGCTGGCGTGTTCCATGAACATCTCTCTTTGAAGTCAGCAAGCATCTGGTCCGTGATGAATCACAAGGCCTGGCTTCCTTAGGACACGGGGCTGCCAAAGCTCTCCCTGCTGCAGAGCCTGGAAACTCGCTTGACCCCATTTTTTCCTTCCCTTTATTTCAGCTCTTGCCTCCCCCAGGCCCCGCACCAGTGTGGCGTATTAGCACCAAATTCATAGCAGCTAAAGGATCTATGGTTTGAATGGTGCTTGGTGTTTCAGCGTTGCGGGCAGAGGACCCTGTTCCTGAACGTAGAACAACGTGGGATCGTTGATGCCTTTCTCACCGATGCGCATTGCTGGGTGAACATCAATGCTTTACTTCTTTTTTCTCCCTGCTTCCACTCATCCTACTTTTTCCTCCAGTAAACAGAGGAGACAGAGGGGATGACTTGCTTCATGTGGCTGTAGGTCAGGACAAGGGGAGCACTGTGTGCACACATGTTGTCGCGGAGGTCGCGGGGCTCCCGATCCTCGTAGGACCGAAACTTCTGTCTGTGGGAGCCACGCTTCCACGCACTGACTGCTCTCTTGCATTCAAGTCTTTCTCCGCTGTTATCTTATGGAAGATGGTAGGATTCTGGGTGCCAGCGGTGGGGCGGCCAGACGAAAACAGAGGTGGCTTAGTAAACAGGGTGAGGGACAAGAGGAGCTCTCCAGGTCACCCTGAAAACCAACCACAGTTTGCTTTTCCCTTGGGTTATAACTCTGAAGGCATAGGTCTACGGAGACAACTTTCTCATCTTTCATTCTGTGCCCAAAGAGCTCGCACGGTTTCCTGCCACGTTCATATCCCTCAGTGAGGAAGCCGGGACACACCAGTCCGTTCTGGTTCAGGCGTGCACCTGAAGACCGATTCTCTCCTGGGCTCTCATTTCAAAAATAATTATTGACTTTTGGGCAAGTCACTATCGTTGCAGTGGCAAGAGAGAAGAAAGATTTAGGATACAGTGATGAAGGGGATATGGGTCCCATCAACTAGAAGAATGCAGGCAGGCAGGTAGAATCTATGGGCTAACAGCATGGACTCTGGAATCAACTTCTGGCTCCACACACATTAAGGATGTGGGCATGGAGCAGTTACTTCATTTTTCTGAGCTTTTGGCTTCCCGTCTGTAAAGAGGTGGTAACAACAGAATGTACTCTATATGCTTCTATGAGGATATAGGTGATTCATGAAAAGGATGTCCCACAGTATCTGACACAGAATTTCTGGATGAATATCAGTTCCTACTGGTGTTATTATTACTATAAGCAAGGCAAAATTGCTAAGAGAGCCAAGAGCCTGAGGGTTGCTTCTAGCTTCAGGTGTCATGGAAAAGTTTAGGGAGAAGCTGCCTCTTGGGGTGGAACAGTTTAGCCTCTGTTAGTGGGAGAGAAGACTCACGTTGACCACCTGCCCTTCACAGGGTGGTCGTGGGATGCCCTGGATTTGGCAGGTTTCCTGGCCGGAGGGTGAGCTGGTGTTCTAATGCACGGGACCGAGCATTGATTAGACCCAGCTCTCAGTGTGAGCCCAACTGGGCATCATTTCTTCTTTCCTTTGTGGTTGGGTCCCCATAGAACAGAATTCTTTCTCTCTCCTACCGTTTGCTGACAGGCTGACGTGACAGAGGCTCTCCCAGTGTCCACCGAACACAAGATGGTGCAGATCTGCGGAGTTCCGACAAATACCTTGACAGTTATGTTTTTCAGCTTCACCTCTTTATGTGAAAGGGAGAGTAGGGGCTTCTTTCAGCTTTTTAGTAATTCAGCCCACGAAAGTACAATTCACTAAGGGCCAAAGATGCAAGGAATACATTTTCTCCTCTAGGGTCCATGGGAATACATTTTGCTACTCATCCAAAGGAATCTGGGGGATGTAGGCAAAAATTCCCTAAACCAGAGGTAAGCATCTCAAATAATGTAAAGATCTTCCACGAACATGGTATTGGTTTAAGCCTCTGAGCGGGTCTAACAATGTTTAATAAAAGCAATAAGTATTCAATATTCAACCCTCAACTCTACCCTAGTAGCTGGAGAGTTCCATTTTGTTTTATTTCGTGAAATATTTTCAAGGATTCTGTTCAAAATTTTCTTTCTAGTATAGCTTCTTCTTTAAGAATACAGATTTTGAAATGTCAATAGAATATAATTCCTTTGATTTAAAATTACAGTCTCAATCCTCAGCATATATTTTTAAATGATACAATACAGTATCACCGAATTATTTTTCATTACAGACGAGATTTGTTACAGACACGTTAGTTGCTTTCAAATCACTGAAGAAGAAGTGGATTTTAGCCTTAGAATTACAGAATTTGAGAGCCGAAAAGCTTGAATTAGATCAGTACAACGGAACAGCTATTTAAATGTGATTAATATACTGTCTTTCTCCATTTTATACCACTCTCGAAATGAACCAATATGTTGAGACTAAATGTAACCCTCCTATCTTTACTCTGGCCTAGTAAGAATATCACTTATTAATATACTAGCTATATATTATCTATAATACATTATATAATTACTATATTTAATTTATGATAATTCAGAGTAATAATAATCTGTGATAGAGTCTTAATCTAAAAAGGACACAAGATTCTGTGGCTGGGCCATTTGGCCCTGGCCTCAAGCTTGAGAGGGATCTCAGATTTTGGCCACAATTAATTTGAGAATTGAATGAAGAGGAGCCAGATGAGACCTCTGTTATAAATGTTGATTCTAAGTGAAACTCACTGTATTACACCTGTATGGTACTATGGTGTAGTACTGTAGTATTAGTACTATGTGTTAGTACTGCATGTTACTACTACAATTAACACTCCCCACATCGTAGGGGAGAAGACAGATCCAAGGACGGTGAGCCTCACAAGCTGTAAGTGGCCAAAGCCTTACTAAGGCTCTCACTACCTTAACATTCTCGTTTCCCCCAGGTTGTGGCCTTGTTTTTATTCTAGAATATTTATTGAGAGCCCACCAAATGCCAGGCACTGTTTTACACCCTGGAGATGCGGTAGCGAACAAAACTGAACAAAAAGTGCAGTTTACAATCCAGGCCTGGCCCCAGTTTACAGAGCCTGGAGCCCACAGGCTGGTTTTCCAAAGGCTGACTTCTCTAGCTCCACGTCCCTTCCGATATTCGCCCTGCCTTACCACCTGAGATCCTTGACTCACCAAACCTCGGGGAGACCAGGGGCGATGAGAAAATTTTGTCCTGTCTCATCTGTAACGAGATCAAACCAGAAATACCTTCAGTGTTTTTAGTTTCCTAAAAAATAAATCACAGACCTGGTGTCTTTCTCATCTCCTCCGGACAGGACTCTTCTTCAGCCTCTGATTTATCAACGTCCCTTTTTATAAATTTAGCAATCTTCTTCACAAACCTTAAAATGCCCAAATGTTCAAAGATTTAAACAATGTAAAGGCAGTACGACTGTTCGCTCTCGCTTGATGTCTTTTTTTTTAAACTGATGACTTAAAACACTGTTTTATTTTGATTTCAGTTGGTATTTAATGTGATACTAACACAATCTGTAATAATAGTTAAATGCACTGAGCACTAATTACATGCTAGACGTTACACTAAACAACTTGCACTATCTCGTGTTGCAAAATAACCTTAGCATTTTCCCCAAGTTAAAGATGCAAATTTTGAGAGGTGGAGTAAATTGCCCAGGGTCACGGAGCCAGCAGATCGTTGATCTGGGGTTTGAAATGAGCTCAGCCAACTCCAGAGACTGAGGCCTAGGCCACATATAACCCTCTGCTTTCTGTCCCGGAAAGTTACCCTGCTCCTGGCAGTCACTGGGAATATTATTTCACAGGGCAGGGGCAACATTCCACATACTTTTTGACCCCACGACATTAGGGCATGGTCAGCTTCCCAAAAATGCTTCCTAATTAGAAGGAGAGAGATTTCATTTTAACCAAACAGAGTCTTAAGTGAGCCATGAATGCCAAGGTCAATGGTCAGGTGGAATTCACAAAAATATTTTTATTACTTATTACTTAATAACCATTAACTGTCTACCAGAGGAATTCATCTTGAAAAAGACCACCAACATTTAATAAGTTATACGCTATGGCAATTGCTTTTTCCGTATGTTCAAATTAGTTGGGTAGGGTCTTAGTTTTCATCTGACTTTTAATACATAAAGCATAAAACAAGCATAAGGTTCAAAGTGCAAATTCTTTGGACATCTATTTTTGGGGAAAAGGCCAAGAACATTTTTCTCTCTGCTAAGGGTTTCCTAAATAGGGGTCTTGTGAGTCTGTTTCTTTACCAAAGATTCAAGCCAAATGAAATATTACTTTAGTCAGGCTATATTTACAGTTCATCTCACTGCCTGGTTTAGTCCCACTTTGAAAGTTTAACAAAAATCGATAGCTCAAAAGGTCTGTGTTTAAGTAAATGTGCAAAACGTACAGGTCACTGTGCGTGTATGTGCATATATATTTGGTTACATTTGGCCTGACAAAAACAAAGCTGCCCTGTGAATTTGGTTCAGTTGCAAAAATGAATACAGATTTTATTCAAACGTCTGCAAATTAATAGGGGCCATTTGAGGTTCATGCAGTTCACGTGCTTTGTACCGGAAGAGAGAATAGCCCATGTTAGAGAGGCTTTGGGGGGGCACAGGGAAAGCACAGCAGTGGATCCCAGACAGAGCCCACGGGGCGGGGGCGGGGGCACAGTGTCTCAAATCCATGAGTACTTGCTGAATCGATGAACCAGGATGATACAATCTATTTCTCTTTAGAAAGGGGGAGGTGGCACCTGGGTGGCTCAGTTGGTGGAGTGTCTGCCTTCGGCTCAGGTCATGACCCCAGGGTCCTGGGAAGGGTCCTGGGATTGAGCCCCCCCTCCCCCCTCCCCCCCATTGGGCTTCCTGCTTAACAGGGAGTCAGCTTCTCCCTTTCCTTCCCGCTTGGGCTCTGCCTGGCTATCTTTTGAGCGTCTCTGTCTCTCTCTCTCTCAAATAGGTACACATCTTTAAAAATTTTTTTAAAAATTTAACAAAATAGAAAGAGGGAGGTTTTGATAAGTTTCTGATAAGAAAGTGCGCTTTTTGCTGTGAACTCTATGAAAGGATTTCACAGTTTCCCCCCAACAATCTCTGGGACCGCCTTGTCACTCCCCACTAGGACATCCCACTTCCTGTTTCTCTTAAACCTGCTCAGATGACAATGAGCCAGAGGTTGCGGAGAGTGGGGATCCAGTAGATCCAGGCAGGGACCTCAAGGGTCAATCTTGGTGGATTCTGCCTCCAGAGCAGTGCCAGAAATTTTCCCGCTAAGGAATTTCTGACTCAGTGAGTCTCACGGAGCAAAGGGGGTTAGGGGCTGGGGCGAAGGGAAGGGAAGGAAGGTCCCGGCGAAATGCAAATAGGAAAATGAAACTTAGAAGTTTCATTTATTTTTTCCACAAACTTATTTTTGGAAAAACTAAGGACTTACGAATTTAGCTTTTAAAATAAAACAACCACAAACTCCGTATGGGTACAATCTGCTTTAGTATTCTGTGTGGCACTTTTTTTTTTTAAGGTTTTATTTATTTATTTATTTGACAGAAGGAGACACAGCGAGAGAGGCAACACAAGCAGGGGGAGTGGGAGAGGGAGGAGCAGGCTTCCCGCCGAGCAGGGAGCCCGATGTGGGGCTCCATCCCAGGACCCCCGAGATCATGACCTGAGGCGAAGGCAGATGTTTGGTGACTGAGCCACCCAGGCGCCCCTGTGTGGCACTTTTCAATAGCTACACACACACACACACACACACACACACACACACACACACACACAGTCTTTGTATCAGCCACCCACAATACCTTGAATGCTACAAAGCTGCCTTTAGGGTTCTCAGTTAAAATGGGTATTGGGGCCATAGTTCTCTGTCAAATAAATAAATAAAATCTTTTAAAAAAAGAAATAGATCAAAAGCTAAATAGGATGCTCACTTTGGCAGCACGTATACTAAAGTAGAAATAACGCAGAGAATATTAAAGCAAAAATTCTACCACTGAATGGGATCTGTCATGTACATTGTAACAGGATGAGGGGGTAAATGTACTTAGACACTTGTCAGATTTCAACATTTCCCTTGAAGTGGTACAATATTAATAGAAGTGGATGGAGAATATGTAAGGATGTATATTGCAAACCTTGGAGCACCAGCTTACACATAATGCAAAAAGATACACTAAAACAAAAGTAGAGAAATTAAAATGACATTTAGGACATATTCAAATAGTACAAAAGAAGGCAGGAGAGAAGAGAGAGAGCAAACAAAGGCAACAAACAGAATAAATCCTAAAATAGTAGATTGAAATCCAACCATATCAAATATGACATTAGAGGTTAAGGGACTAAAAAAAATAAACGGGGATTGATTGCTCTTCCTAAATGCTCTGTCCCCCAAACTCCTTTTTGACATCAATCACTATGAAAAATAATAGTAGCCAATCTCTTATTTTCCTGCTGCCTGAAGACCAGCTGAATTTAAACTCCTCTCTTGTTAGTTGCTAGCAATTTGTTTCTTGTCACTAGAAATGGGTAATTACTAAGTGGTTCCATCGGGCAGCAGCCTTCTGGTTCTCCAGAAACTAGAAATCTGGCTTAAATAAACTGTTGGAAAAGCTACAGATCTGAACAACAAACAATTCTTCAAGTGGTTAATGCTGTTGCCTCTTGCTTCTTGCAAACCCATCAGAAAAATATCAAACCCACATGATCTGGAGAGGAAGGAGTTAGTCAGATAACGAGATTTGGAGCTAAACCTTTAGCAGATGGAACTTAAGGAAACACGTCTCCCACTCATTCTTAGCTTATTCTGTTTACCCAAACACTCGGATCCTAACTTAAATTTTAATGGGCTGCACTGAAGAATTAAAACAAAATCATATGGCGCCACCCCACTGAGTCCCTCTGCAAAACATCCCACGTGAGGTGTGCTCATTTTGTGTTTGTATTTGTCCTTAGCTGTTCTTATTTCATCGAGTGAACAAGATGAAAAAACAAATATGCCATCTCTTACCCCATGCACTTGGAAGTGACACACTCACCCATCCACACAACTGAAGTTTTAAACTGTAGGGGAAGGGAGGGTAAGAAAATTATGTGTCTTCTCGGGCTACCTAAGAGTAAAGATTTTTCTTAAGCATGGTATCTTACATCCTAACATTAAACGTGAGGGATTTATGGATTGTCTGAATACTGGGGACAATGTTCTATCTCTAAAAACTCATCTCAATTCATCATTCTTTTCAGTTGTGGGTGCATTGACAGCTCAGGTGTGTCATTAGCATAGTTTTCAAAACGTGTGTGTTTTCTGAAGGATTGGAAGCATTCATTCATCATAAAAGCCCAAGCAGAGTTCATCGCGTACCAACATCCATGTGAGAAATATTTACTGGGCACCTGCGAGCCCCGGGGCATTGTGATAGACGCTGGAGATACGATGGTGAGCAGTCAGAGTCCCTGCCCTTAGCCGGGTGAGTGAGAGAGGGGGCTGTGGATGAAATGATCACACATACACACACTACTACAGACGCAAGGAAGTCCTACCTGAGGAAGGTTGGATGCTAGTAGAGCGTAGTTGGGAGTGGGTCAGGGGGTCAGGGAAGGCTTCTTTGAGAAATCCACCATCCCAGAGATCTGAAAAATCTGAGTAGGAGTGACCCTTCCCCCGACAAAGGCTCCTGACAAAGGAAGCCCAAAGCTCTGAAAGTCTCTGTTGCACAATAGACAATATGCCCGTCTGGGTGTGTTTTTTCCTTTCAAAGACACACTGAGGCAGAGTGGCTGCTTAGATTACAACAGGAGTTTAGGCACGGCTGATGCCACAAACGTGCCAGAAGGTAAAGATGTTCATTTCTTCCATAGCAGTTTTGGGTGTTTTTTTTTGTTTTTTGTTTTGTTTTGTTTTGTGGTTTTTGGTTTCTGGGGTTTTTGTTGTTGTTGTCGTTGTTTGTTTGTTTTTTTGAGATGGATTATTGACACTAAAGTCAGTGGAGTTTTCTGGGAGATGAGAGAAATGAAGGCCAACAGGGCATGGGAAAAATCTACTTTAATCTTATGGAAATAACCCCGTGCTCCCATTTCCCCCATCTCTACCATTAAGATTTACCTTTTGGTCAACAATCAAAATCCTACTTACTGAGTAGGATTGAGTACTGTTTTGTGTGGGGCAAAACAAAAAAACAAAATAAAACAAAACAAAACACAAACAACACAGAGAATAGCTTTCCAAACCCCTAACACTTCATTTTACTGGGATGTTTCTCCTCGTCCAGAAGGATCCTCTACCCAGACGCATTTTCCATCCGCATGGAGTCTGGGAACAAATAAAATAATGTAACGCTTTATCCCAAATTCCAAACCCATACCGAGTTCTGGTGGATGGAAACTTTTCCTTCTCAGAGTCTGAGAAGCCTTCCTTCCATACGCCACTTTCCAAAAAGAGGGCTTTAAAAGGCATGAGTGAGGTATAGGGACCTGCCGAACTTTGTACCATGTACACATTCTGTTACTAGAATAGAGGGCAGAAATTCCTACACCAACAGTTGCCTGAAACATTTTTAGCAGAGCCTCATTCCAGGAAAAGCCTCTCTGTGACTCAGAAGCTGCCTTCCCTTATAAAGTCAAGGTTCTCCAGAGTGGTATTTTGACTACTTTTGGAGGAGGAACTGCCTGCATCCAGTTGTCTGAAGAAGCCAGAGTTTTCTGTCCCTCTATACCAAAAAAGCCCTCCATGGACAAATATGTGCGCAAAATGCAGCCCTCGCCTGCATTCCTTCAGGTCAGTGGAGAACCCGTGTTACCAGCATCCATGGCGGGTTTTTGGATAAAGTTCTCGTTGTCATGGACTCAGGAAGACATATTTTCAATTGTTCTATTGTGAATGTTAAGCCTAAGGTGACCAAAGACTCTGCATGTAGATTTGGCGGGTTCCTTCCCTGAAAGAAATCACCTATATCATAAGTTCTTGCTGCAGAATCAGAAAGTTCATTAATTGCACAGATCTGATCGCACAAATATAGAATGAGATATTGTGGTTAGTCCAGTATTCTGGATAAATGAGAGTTGCTAAATCTGACATGTCTGAATGAACAGCTTTCAGAGACTTACATGCAAGCTTAACATACAACATATGAGTTAAATACAACTTATTATATATACAAAGGTGCTGAAGTGAATATTTGACTTCAGAAGCACTTGGCAGGATCATGCCATGCCTTCAGGTCACAACTGGAAAAATCCCAATTACTGTTGTATGTGACATCAAAAAAGCAGATATTATCTGGGCACTCTGGTCGTTTGAATTCTGGGTAAAACATAAACTTGCAGTATGATGATCATCCCGACAAAATATTGAGATATCTCATTCAAAAAACTCCGATTTAGGCATATTCCAAGTAGTTTCCCCAAGTGGGGGTCAGGAAGAAGGAAACCTTGTCAACCGTCTTCCTGTGTGGTGACAATTAAAATGTGTGCAGGTGTGGTGTGTGGACCTTCAGTCTTCTGGCCTGGCTGAAGTAATTCATAGAGATTCAGCCCGCTCCCTCATATGGGCCTTTACGAGACGTGACTTTAAAGGGAGAAAATCATGAAACAAAATGTTTTACTTCATATGTTCATCTTCCAGCTCTGAAAGCTTAAGACACAAAAGCTCTTATGTTTCTTTTTGTTTGTGATTGCCAGGATGTGCTGCATTTAGCGATTTGGATTTAAGCAATGTGGGCTGCGGTGAAGATGCACACAGGGATGGAGCAGTGCGAAGGGCAGAAGATTGAAAATTACTAGAATCTGACATTCTTCACAACGGCCCAATGAAGTGGATGTCACATCGTTCCCATCTTTGCAGATGAAAAAGAGCTGGCATGCTGGGTGATTGGTCCAAAGGATGAAAAAGAGCTGGCATGCTGGGTGATTGGTCCAAAGGATGAAAAAGAGCTGGCATGCTGGGTGATTTGGACCAAAGATTGGTCCGAAGTAAGTTGGAAAACATGTTTGAACCTACCGAATTCCAGAGCTTCTCCTTGATGATGCCTGTCATCATGGAGAATGAGAGTCTTGGCCTCTTCCGACTAGCTCGAATTTCCAACCAGCCTTTAAAGAAGGGGGAGCTCCTCGGCGTGAAATTACCCTATAGGGTCTCAATTTTGTTGAAAAAGGAAGTGAATGCCTCGAATTCCACGTTGCAGCTTTTGGAATTCTTGAGGCATCCAAAGAAATCTCCCAGGGTTCTTCCTGTTTGCTTTCTTTTCTAGGAGCTAAAGTATGTTGGATGCTAAAAAGAGTGTTGTATACACTCTGGGGCCATCCTGGCACACAGCCTGCCCTCCCTCAGTACCTCCCAGGCCACTTTGCTCCTTGTAGGGTCTTCTCACTCAAGCCCCGGGATCTTCTAATGGAATCCTAAGTTCCTAGTGCCTCCCACCTCTCTCTGGACGGCGACCACGTGAGCATCTCCTGACACCTGAGGCACGCCTGAATTAATCCTAATTTAGGTGACAACAGGTACTGTGCCCCTTGACTGCTACTTTATAGTTTTTGAAACACGTGAGCAGTTTATGTCTTTCTGTAAGTGCTATAAGCTCCGGAACCCCACAAAGTGGTTGAGCGGAAGTCATGGTCATTTTGAGAATGGGGAAACTGAGGCACAAGTCACGTGCCCCACACTTTCCTTTTGTGAAAACTATCAACCTCTCTGGCCCATTACCTCACAGAGGCCATCAGGAGAGTTTATATTTTAAAAATTTAATGGTCCAGAGATTGGCAGAGGGAAAAAGGACATTAAAATAGGTGGGTCCACACACTTATACTTGTGGGTGACAAAACCAAGGCTGGAGGGGTGAGCGAACTGTTCAAAGCTACACAGAGAGCTAGTGGCAGAACTGAAATAGAAGACAGGCCTCCAGTCTTGTCCAGAGCTTACCTCCCCATGGCTGTGTGTCTCCTACCCGCTCTGTTCTCTGAGGATGTATGCCTGGGACCCATAACCAATGAGAGACAATGATGATTGTAATGACAAGCTGAGAGGTAGCTGACCCCTTTACAGGCTTCCTGGGGCCCCCGTTCATCAGAGACATCAATCACTTGGCCATTTTCAGTTATTTTTGCCCCTAAAGGCATTTGAGTTTGCAAAACTTGCCCTGGATTTTGAGACACAAGATAGATGACTGGCACCAGGCAGAAATGTCATGTATAGGTTATGCAAGTATAAGGGTCCATTAATGCAGCAGTGCTAATCCCGTTGATTATATTTTCTGGAGCACCATCAGCAAACCCTAGTCTCCAGGCTTTTGTGCTTTTCACCCAATGGTAACGCCTGGTACTTCCTCGCTGAGATGTGGGAAACACTGTTTGAAGGTAAGGACAAAGGGAAGGTGGCATAGAATGTCAGGACCGGACGAACACAGGCGAAATCACTCAAACTTTCACTTTAGAAACAGGTGATTGAGATGCAGAGACGTACAGATCTTGCCATAGTGACTTCCTGGTGGCAGAGTGGGGACTGTGGAATTCCTGCCCCAGGGGTCTTTCTTTCACACTGCAGGTGGCTGGTTGTTCTCTGCTCGCCTGTACTAAGTTTTCGCCTGATGTGTGTGCAAATCAGCCACACCGAGAAAACCATCCCACTGTTAGAGCTGTATGTTGCGTATTGGTAGTGGCGGATTTTGATCAGTCTGATTTTTTAAGGAACGGAGATAGGCAAGAACCCTCATCAGGACACTTAGTACAGGGTCACTCATACTGTACCACAGGTTGGAGAGTCAAGTAGTTAAAGGTACTCAAAGGTCTCTGCAAAGGTTCTCCATAGCACGGGAACTCATTCTCTAATAGCCCCGATGTCATCTTGCTTCCAATTAATTAATTCAATGGACAAGACACTCTGTCCTCTCTGTTGTTGGGTTGTTAGAAATATTTCAGTTTCTTGGTGACAGCAAAAGAAGTCTGTTTCCTTGTGACCCATGGGTGCTGGTTCTACCTTCACAAGGAACACGAAGATGCCAGCGGTCCCCCTTCATAGTGCATCATCTGGGCTGCCCCCAGTTTCCCCGAGGTCCTCACTCCCACTGTGTCTTCTGTTGCTCAGAGCCGTGCTCCTCTGTGTGGCCAGGCTTCTGGGCCTCTCCCAACCCTTCCACCCATCACTGGTCATTTCCTTGACTGTTAAAATAGAACACTTCCAAAAACTAAACTAAAATAAAATAAAATAAAACAAAATAAAATAAAATAAAAGGAACACTTCAGGGATCCATGACTTGAGAAACCGATAGGGTTAGTCTCTAAGCTTAGCTTTGCTGAAGCCAAACAAGGATCCAGTTTAGAGAAACTTTCTGTGGCTTATAAACAGCAAGAACTGAATGCTTTCCTCTTGGTGAGACTGCTCTGTGACTAGTCCACGACTTCCATTAGTGGGACAAATGAGTTTCAGAATTACATTTTATGCCACAAAGTCTGTCAACAGTTCATGTGTCCACACTCTGGCTGATGGTTCCATCTTCGGCCTGCCTTTCCTATGCTGTTTCTCTGAAGTCAGGGATGTGAATAAGGCTACCTCCTTCTTCCAACTTCCTGAGGGGGAACATGGCTACTTCTCTCCTGCTGTAGGTGTTCTACCTTCTCCGCATGTCTTTGGGAATATCCTGTTCCTCTAAGAAGGCAGCTGGCCTGATCCTTTGTTTTCACCTCAGGTCTCAGGTCACGCAGACCTGAGTTTGAATCCTACACCCATCCCTCAGTAATGGTGTGACCTTGGGTAAGTTATGGAAACCCAGCTTCTGCTTCGTAATTTAAAGAATGGGTGTGTTATTAGTCCAATTGATGCCTGCTGCGTACTAATAGCTTAATAAATCTTTGTTACTGTTGTTCTTCATGCTAGAGTAGCTCTGAAGTTCCCCCAGACCGCTCCTCTGCCTCATGACCCTCCTCATGTGGCCTCCTACATCCCAGGGTCCTTTGCTCCTCCATAGCGCCCTTTCTCCAGGGGGCGAACACTTTCTGTTCCTTAGCTGGGTCCACAACAGTGTCTGACTCTGGCCCAAAGCACTGTCTATATATATCTATATACATATCTATATATATATATATATGTGTGTGTGTGTGTGTGTGTGTATACACTGTATATATATATGTATATATACATATACATACATACACTAAAATCACCTCCGGGGTTTTCAAAAACCTCAAATGTATATATCCTCCACGGTGTGGCTTTTTTTCTCCTCCAACATACCGGGTTCCAATTCCAAAACACTCCATGGTGGTAATATCAACAATTCTATATTTATTCGCTGTTTTGTGTCTAGAGGATCCACGACTTGGTTTCTAGACTAAATAAGTGACTACCAGTCTCCACTGGAGTCCAGCAAATCCACCCATTCACCATGTCATCCACACTCAGAGAATCAGAGAGTTACCAAGTTGGAAGGAACCCCAGGACATCACGTGATTCTGCCCCTTCAGCCCAGCGATTCCCAAACTCCAGCATGGATACAAATCATTGAGGATCCTATCAACAGTAGATTCCATTCTAGATGATTTGTGTAGATGCCCAGCCCTTAAGGAGGTGGAGTGTGACTCCCCATTCTTTAAGTGTGGGCTGTGCTTGGTGACTTCCTTCTGAAAGGTTTAGTATCGAAGGGGCTGGGAGGAGAGTAACTACAGGAGAGAAACCTGACAGACCTCAGCCGGGTGATTGAGACTAACATCAACAGTGATAAGTTCTCTCGATAGCACGTACACTTAATAAAAAGTGATGAGAATGGCACTTGACCTCTGGAATCTTCCTCCCCAAACATATAACCCCAGTCTAACCATGCAAAAAACATCAGACAACTCCCAGCTGAGGGACTTTTTACAAAATACATGACTAGTACTCCTCAAAACTGTCAAGGTCATTAAAAATAGGGAAAGTCTAAGAAACAGCCAAGAGGAAACTCAGGAGACATGACAACCAATTGTAATGTGGTGTCCTGGGTGGGATACTGGCACAGAAAGGGGACTTTAGGTAAAAGCTAAGGAAATCTGAACAAAGCATTGACTTTAGTTAATAATAAGGTATCACTATTGGTTCATTGAGTGTGACCAATGTACCATACTAATGTAAGATGTTAATAATAGGGTAACTGGGTGTGGGGTATGTGGGAACTCTCTGTACTGCCTTTATGACATTTCCATAAACCTAAATGTGTTCTAAAGTGAAAGTTTATAGGGGTGGTGCCTGGTGGTGCAGTCGGTTAAGCATCCGACTCTCGGTTTCGGCTCAGGTCGTGATCTCAGGGTCGTGAGATCCAGCCCTGCATCGGGCTCCCCACTCAGCCACGAGTCTGCTTGAGAGTCTCTCTCTCCCTCTCCTGCTGCCCTTCCCCTTACATGTGCGCTCTCTCTCTAAAATAAATAAGTAAATAAAATCTTAAAATAAAGTGGAAAGTTTACTTTAAAAGTGTTATTCTGGGATCTTCCCCGGGGATTTTGATTTAGAAGATGTGTTTGAGTGGGAGGGGTTTCAGTTTTTGTGTGTTATTAACACACTCTCTTGATGATTGGGATGCAAGCCAATTATCTGTAATTTGGATACTTTGAGAACCCTGGGTTCCTCTGAAGGTCCTTGTTTTTGGTGGCACTTTGGACGCTTGTGTCCCTCTCCAGATGCTCTGATTTAATTGATCTGGAATGTGGCCTGGGCATTTGAGGTTTTTGAAAACCCCCGAGGTGATTTTAGTTCAAGGCCATCAAATTTAAAAATCACTTCCTAGACGTGTGCTGTCTAATATGGTAGCCACGCACAGATACTGAACCCTTCCATCACAGCAGAAAGTTCTGTTGGACAGCACTGCTCTGTATCATTGGTGTGAAGGGGATGCTTGTGATCTTCACCAAGAGCCTCTGAGGGGAAGAGTCCCTAAGGATTCGCTATGAGTAATGCATAGGAAAGGCCATGTTGAACCACTAATGAAGATCAGAGTAACCAGCTTATCCTGGTTGGCTCAGGACTTTCTCAGGCACTGAAAGTCCCGCACCCTGGAACCCCTTCAGTTAGAGGCAGTGATCCAAGACTTCTGTAAAGAAGGGTTTCGGCCAGGAGGACTCTGCGAGGTTCAAGCCAAGTGGGGATAGGAGGCAGGAGCTGGTGTTGAGACGTTTCTCTCATTGGAGGCAGTTGCTGCCACCAGCTTTGTCCTGGGTGCCCAGGATTTCGTGACGCAGGGACGTTGAATAGTGACGTCACCTGCCTTTGCGTGATGATTTAACCTCTTGCTCCCCACTGTCATGGTTGATGCTGACACAGGCCACTACCCACACGTCTGGGTATGTGCTTGAACTCAGTCTCCGGTCAAACTCAGATGTGTCCGGTCTGAATCCCAGCTCCACCACTGACGAGCTCTGAAGCCTTTTGCAAGAGGTTTAGCTGACCCGAGCCTCCATATACTCTCCTACAAAAGGGAACAGTGACATGCCTTGAGGCTGCTGTGATGATCAGATGAGCTCAGGGATGTAGAGAAAATAGCTCATAGTACTATGCGATAGCAAGCAAATGTTATTCGCCCTCTCCTCAGAATGCTCTTGACGTTCAGTGTTTGAAAACCCATTGCTAAGCATTTTCTGTGCTTGATTCGGTTCCACTCAAGAAACATTTACTGAATGTCCCAGGCTCTATGAATGCAAAGATGAAATCAGCTTAGTCTTTGCCCTCAAACGCCTTAGAGTCTAGCCTGGGAATGAGGTGTGTTGTTACAGAACAGCGTGATGAGTCCTGTGAGGGAGGTAAGTGTAGCGTGGTACGGGAGCTGGGGGAGGTCTGGGGGGCAGGGGTGGGCACAGGAGACCTACAGGGCCGGGACACCTAACTGAGCTAGGGAGGATGCATAGTGTAGCAGAAGAAGACCTGGGGTGGGGGGTGGGGGTAAATGTAGAAAGGTGAACGGGCGAAGGTCGCCCCAGGGAGAGAACAGCGTGAGCAAAGGTCCTGAGCTGGAAGCTGGTCTGATCCGTCAGTGGAAAAGTCTATCTATCATTCAGTATCATCGGGGCAATGTTGGAGCATAGTACTTGTGAGGAGGGTAGAAAAGGGGGAAGAAGCACGAGAAATTAAGTGCTGTTAAGAAAGACACAATAGAGAGTGTCCTTCTCCTCCAGGGATTTAACTCAGCTCCTAAAGCTCTCTGTTATGCACGGGAAAGCCGCACTTCCCGAGTCATCTTTTGGTGACAACGAGAATGTTGAAGTTGTTCTGGGTCCAAAACCCAGCAGGGTGCTATTCTGCAGTCCAGCAGGTATTCTGTGCTTTCACAAAAGCAATGCAATGAAATAAACATAAAATAGAGCACTCTCTTAACCTTGAAACAGATTACACATTCTAGACACTCTGAAAAGCTTCTAGGAATCCACAGGCTGCCTCCGTTTTCCTCGCTGGCTTAATGGGATCATGGAAAGACAGCTTTATAAAGTGCTCAGATCCCTCTTCTAAGACAGGACCTGGGCACTATCTCCGAAGTGTCTATTAAATGTTAGTAAGTATGCTTAATGTTAACATCATGCATGGAAATCCTCTTTTTTTTTTTTAACTGAGAAACTGTTACAAATGCCTTGGCGTGCAACAGGAAACATCTGTGTGTGTGCTGGGACAGGCTTGCCACACGTGCATGCTCCCATCCTAATCCCAAAGCCTAGGGGCTTGGTAGCTGAGATGAGGAGAGAAAAAAAAGGAACTTTGCAGATGTGATTAAGTTATTAATCTTAAAATGGGAAGATTATCCTGTGTTATCCAGCAGGGCCCAGTGGAATCACAAGAGTCCTTCCAAGAGCGAGGCAGGATGGGTAGAGTCAGAAATTGAGATTTGAAGATGGTTCGTTGTCAGCCTTGGGGATGGAGGGGCCACGCACCAAGGAATGCAGGCCACCTCTGGAAACCAGATGGCTGGGAAATTTTCCCCCAGAGGTGACTTGACCTCAGCCTCGTGAAACCTCATGTGGACGTCCAACCTCGAGAACCGGAATATGATAAATTCTGTTGTTTGAAGCCAGTCTGTTTGTTGTGGTTTGTTAAAGCAACAGGAAGTGAACACAGCGTGTCCTCTTCTTCTGGTCAGGTTTTCCTCTCTGCCTTTGTTGTCTGAGAAAGAGTCTTCCTCACCTGTAGATCCAGGTTCCTCTTACGGAACATCCGAGGGCAGGGCGGTGTCCCAGGCTCCGCCGCTCATTTATTCTCTGCATCTCATAACCTTGTGATAACGTAGGATTATTAAAGGAATTTTTCCTGTAAGAAAGCTAAGGCAGGGGCTCCTGGGTGGCTCAGTCGGTTAAGCTGCTGCCTTCGGCTCAGGTCATGATCCCAGGGTCCTGGGATCGAGTCCCGCTTCGGGCTCCCTGCTCAGTGGGGAGTCTGCTTCTCCCTCTCCCTTTGCCCCTCCCCCTCATTCTCTCTCTATCAAATAAATAAATAAAATCTTAAAGAAAAAAAAGAAAGAAAGCTAAGGCAGACAGAGGACACGGGGCTGGTAAGCAGTAGATCCAGAACTTGATCTCTGAACCGAAATCCCTCCAAAAATGTTTGCCTTTGTATAAAGCCAAGGTGTGAGGGCTGATTGTCACTGCATTCCTTCCTTATGCTGCACGTTATTCCTCTCGTGTGTAGCGTGCGAAGTGTCCTCTCTTATGGGAGAGTACTTGGGCCTCTCAGATTTTGAATTAATGAGAAACCTACTAACATTAAAGCCATCTACTGAGCATTGGCATGACCTCCAAACACCAGCCCTTCCACCTCCATAGGAGGCGTCAAATCAAATTTGCCATGAAGATCCTGTGATGCTCAAGTGAAGAGCAGAGCAGAGCAGAGCCCGGCGAAGGCCTGCAGGTGAAGTGAGAGGGGCTGTGTGCAGGTATGGGCTCCATGCCTTTGTCTGCTTGGGCTGTCTTAAGACAACCCAGCCTTTGGATCTGAGATTTCCAGAACCTGGAGAATGTCAAGAACGGGAGACAGGTAGGGTGCCTTTCTCTCACTGTGTCTTCTCAGATGAGATGAACTCTACGAGCTGATTAAAATACAAAATAGCCAGTGAGTGTGATCAGTCTGGAGAAAGCAATTCCTACAGCCCAAATTTTCAATAGCAGCAGAAAATCATCTTCCTTACCAGAATCCGGATGGTATAGCTGTTTGCCAGGATTGACATGGTCTAACTGAAGTCAACAAGGTGATGGGGCTAGAGAATAATCTAGAACTTGTTAGGCAATTATTGAGCACTCACTGTTTACTCAGCTCTAGACCGGGCCCCCGAGAGGATGAAACTTATCCCACATCTTCAGGGATTGACAATAATAAATCATCATCAGATAATGTCACCAAGATGGTGTGTGTGATGTGTGTAGAACAGTGCATCTGGAGAGGATTCTTGACTGTGTGCTTAGGGTTTGGAATTTATTTTAGAGTTTTCCTGAATTGCAACCAAGTCATCAGACACTTCTGTTTTGCTAATTGCCTCATAACTCCTTGGATACAGAAGGTAACTGGCCCCTTGGCTGGAGATTTCTTTGTGCACACACATACTCAGGCGGTGCTGCTTTCTCTCAGTGAAGGGACTTGGATGGGGCATGGAAGTATAAATCTCAGACTCAGACAATGAGACCATTTAATCACTTGCTGAGAAATTTATTTTCAGTTATAGGTCCTCCCTGGTTAGTATCAGAGATGAAGAAAAGAAAGGAGGGGGGACGAGAAGAGAGAAGGAAGGCCGGAAGGGGAGAGGGGTGGGAAGGAGGGGAAGGAGAAAGGGGAAAAAAGGAAGAAACTCATAAGGAAAACTAAATCTTGAGTCTCCCGGTATGTCTGTTTACATCGTAGTCTGGTTATGGTCAGGGCCGTGGATGTACTGCACTATAATCAAGGCAGAAATTGATGTAAGAACTAGTAAGGTGAATACCACAACTCTTGTCTTTGGTGTTTAAAGGAATATTCACTTTACCAAGTGACCAAGCATGACACAGACACTGCCCGAGATGGGAAGACAACCTCTAGTCAAATTGCCCTCTAACCAGGAAAACAAGGAACTTTTGCTTCACCTGGTCCCCGGGATCAAAAACCACTGGCTTGGTGCCCCAAACCCAGTTTTATGTTATATCGTGAAGTCTTCATACTTGAACATTCAAACCGTTGTGTGTCCTGGTTGATAAAAACTAGACACGGTTGACAGATTCTGAAAAACACAGAGAAACCTGTTATTATTTATGTAGTCTTAAGCCATCTGAAATTTTCTAATAATCAACAGTGCCATTTCTCCAACATGAATACACGTGCATGTGCGTGCGTGCCACAGATCCAAGGTACCAGACCCGGTAACGTAAGTGAATAGCTTGCCATAGCTGTAAAATAAAGCCATTCATTCTGGGACCGTTCTCACGTATCAGCCGTCCAGAAACACTCGTGATATCCATCAATAAGATTTCTATTACGAATGTAGTTAGAGCCCTGGCTTGGAGGAAGGGAGCAGACAAATGTCAAACGCTGAGGCTACCCACTCACCCTTGGGAATGAGAGCTTAAAGCCAGATTCACGCCCGTTGACTCCCTGTCTTTGAGAAATGCCTGGGTCACCTGCCTCTCTCTGTCACCTGTCAAATGGGTCAGCAGGTAGAGAGGAGGGTTGGAGAGACACCCCCCCCACCCTTGAACACGCCCCTTTCTCTCTCAAACTGCTTCTGTAACAGGGCGCTGTGTGGAGCCTGGTCAAACGGTGGCCCCTCATCATTCTGCTAAATCACTCGGTGACATATGGTGGACATTTCCCATGTGCCCAAGGACTAAAGTGGTTAAGGTCATGCTGACTCCCAGGCTCCTCTGGGAAACATGGGCCCATCAACCCTGTCTGCACTTCAGTTCCTATTTCCATTAACACCACATGTGGACTCGATTTAGAAACACAGCGTGACGCCCATTAAATCACGGCGCTCTCTCTCTATTTATGAACAGTTGAAGCAATATCTTCATTGCAGTCCACCTTTGTAGAGGAGTTTTTTGCAGTCCCTACTTCTCGAGGCCACTCCTCTCCGTGCTCAGGTCGTGAGGAAATGCCCTGGAAGGCCAGCGCAACAACAGGAATGTGCAGCCCGGGCCTGCCTCCGCCCCGGGTGCACAAGCTCAGTGTCTCTGGGCATCTCAGCAGGTGCTCTGGAGGCTTGGGCTGTTTATCTCCCCGCAAGCAGCTGAGCTGCCTCCCGTTCCTTGAGCAGAGCAGTGGAATGCAGTGGAAGAGACCCAGACCTCGGGCCACACAGATTAGAGAGTTTTGCGCTGAGGTCCCTATATGGTTGTGTTAGCCTGAATGCCGGGCCCAAGTCTGTCTTCGTTCCTTGTTTGGGAAGCAAGTGGGAGGGAAGCAGGCCAAGGGGCTATATAACCCTTCAGCGTTCAGCTTTCCCGAACACCACCCAGAGCGGAGGAGCCCAGCCAAGCATCGTCAGGGTAAGTGGCACGGACCCAGGGATGTGACTTCCCCGATCCCAGCAGCTCTGATATTACTCAGGACAACCAGACGTCATCTACGGAGATTTGGCTGGGCTGGTGCGCTCTGAAATTTCTGAATGAACACTGTAGTAGTGAAAGACTGTAGCTCTTAGCTTCTAATTACCGAACGTTGCAGGTGGGTGTGGGGGAGCAGGGCAAAAGGAGATGGAATGGAATCTCTGTGTCACTCTCTTGATACTAAGTCAGCAGCCCAGATCTTGCAGGGCGTTTCAGAGATGCAATCTAGCTATTTCCAGTAAATCATACATTTATTTATACTGAGACACTGGAAACTCCAGCACTTGTTTGCAGTTAGGTTTGGTGTGGGGATTTCTCACTGGACTGTGTTTTGGGGGCAGCCAAGGTGCCTGGAAGTGGGTTTTAGAAGTGAACAGAGTCTACTTGCCTGGTCTTTGCTGTTGACTATTTGTGCGTTTGCCTCTGGGTTCCTAGGCTCTGACTGGTAGTGGCTTCTGTAGGAAAGGCACGTCTCCTGAGAATGTCTGTGCATTTATACTTCAGGATGTGCATCGCACGGTTCCCTGGTCATTTGTCACAGAGTGCTGCAGGAAACCCACTGCATCTTTCTCTGTGAATAAAGAGGGAGGGAGCAGGGCGTGCATCTGACAACTGCTCTCGCATCTCAGCCTATGGGAAGTCTGGTTTGCATTTCTCTCACCCTGGTGAAGCGGGCAGGACTGCGGAGCCAGCCCTGCCGCCCCAGGCTGAGCTTCAACTTCGCTGTAAATCAGGGCTTGACTTGCTTCAGCCCAGACTGGAGTTTTCACGCTGAGATTTTCCTTCCATTTTGTGATCCATGACTAAATATGGTTTGCTTTTCAAGATGGATGAGCTGGGAACTGTAGTGTTCTCCCCAACCCCCCACCCCCCTCCCCCGCCCCGCCACTAACTACTCATTTTTGGCACAAGATGCACTGGAGGCAGTTGGAGCAACCCCCCTGACCAGGGGGCAGTTCCAAAAGCAGACACTCGAGTGTGTTTTACCTAATTAGGAAATGCTTTGCTCCAAACCTCCAAACCGAGCTGCTCATTCAGGTTATAGATAAGGGTTGTAAATCACTGAGCCAACTTCCTTCTGGGAACACAGAGACTTCTTCTCTAATGACAGTGCTCATCCGAGAGATTAGAAAATCCCTTCTGGACATTTTTTTTGCCAAATAAAAACTGAATTTACTGAATTTTGAGATTTTTTTTCTGCATGCTTGCTGATGCTGAGGGTCAGCCTCTCTTTTCTGCAGTATATTCAGACACTCCCCACCCCCCTCAAGCCCTCCTGGCCAAGAAGAGAGTTAGTAAGGACATGTGCACTCACGGTGATCGTCTCGTCACATTTTCAGAGTGTCTGTCCTATTTCCAAATAATTCATCCTGTTTTCAACTCTTTTGGTTTGGAAAGTCTGCTTAGCACATCCACAGACAGCCTGCCGCTTGGAGCCGGCTGCATCTCATACATGCCTCCAACTCTTACTGCCTGTTTTGTCTCGTCTCCTCTGCATTTCTCACTTCTCCTCCAGCTTCTTATTCTGCAAGGACGGAAGCCAGATCACACGAATGCCCAACGGAATCCGGTGTCTGGGAAGGGAAGAGGTGGGTGGGGATGGAAAGAGCATTCTCACGAGTGGAATCCAGAGGTCAAGCATCTCCACACTATGCTTGGAAAGAAAGCAAAGACTAGAAATACAAAGGTGTGGATACCGAGGGTAATTATATACTGATACCAATCATCATAACTTTAAAATTTATCGAGAACTCATAGTGTGTATGCCACCACAATTTATTTTCAATGCTTTTTTAAAAAAAATCTAACCCCCCATCATAAGAACTCCATGTAGCATGTACTGATTTTCTTGCTGTCTTACAGAGAAGGAAACTGTGATTTAGAGATTTAAATACTTTACTAAGTCACCCGGCTTCGAAGGGATTGGAGTCCGGACTCAAACCCAGGCAGTCTGACTGCGGAGCACAAGCCCCTAATCATCACGCTCTGTCATCTCCGTGGTCCTACCTTTACCAGTGTTGGGATCTTGGACAAGTCACTTCAATTCCTTGAGTCTTGATTTCCTTGTTTGTCAATTGCAGAGAACAGCACCCGTCCCAGATTTTAAAATGCATGGTCTCAGTTGAGGTTCATGCTCTTTGCAAAGGGTTACACGACAATTGGAAAGATACAACACTGATTTCCTGGGAATGATCTGGAAGAACTCCAACTGCAAAAGCATTTTTTTTTTCCTCACACCCCAGAAATTTCCTTAAAGGAATTGCCTTTTATATCTGGGTCTGGGTGTGCAGGGAGTTCACCAACTTAGAAGAATCTTCCTCAGCTTGAAATCTTAAAAATCTCGAAGTCGAGCAGAGAACTCTGGGTGTCCCTCTCTTTACGAGATATTTCCACCTAATTCTGCTTGGAAAAATGCAAGGGAATCTAAACTGAAAGTCAAGGAGGTAGCCAAAGGGACCTGACCTCTGATTCAACTCCCTTCCAACCGCCCTGCGTGCCCTTGAGCAAAATACTTCCTCTGGGTTTTCTCATTAATAAAAATGAGGGCGGTGAATGAAAACGGTCTCTCTAACAAACCTGCGATTTCCCAAATCTATAAAGTTGCTACTTTTGCTCCAACCTTTCAAATTTGGTGATAGGATCCAAGCGTAAGAGTAGAATATTAAAAATATTGTTTTATTACTAAAAGAATACATGGTCAATTTAGAAACCATGACAGGACCCAGGAAAGATCATTAAAAACACTTACAAAACCCACCGCTTCAAAATAATACCCATCAATGTCTTGGTAAATATAATTAATCTTTTTTCAATGCATAAAAATACATTTTTAAATAGACTCATACGATGTTATTTTCTCTAATCTCTTATTCTTACATGGAATATACTTTTCCCTATCCTTTATCTTTTCTAATGGCAGCAAGGTATTCTACTACCTGATGTGCAATTTATTAGACTCTCCCTCACTGGGATGCTTAGGTTAGCTGTGATTTTTATTAATGGAGAATAACGGCGGCCCCTAAAATTTAAAGCACCTTCTTAGAAAGTTTCAAATGGCTCTAATGGTTTTCCAAACATAAAATAACAGTTCTCAGGTCCCAGAAGAGAGTTCTCAACGCTTTACATTAAACATTTCAACATCTCAACATTTCCAAATTTTCCCATGCTGCCCGTCCTTCAAAGTCTGCCCTGTTAAGAAAATATTTAAACGTGATAACCTATCTAGAAAAATGTGTTTGGGTTGATACAGACAGCAAATGCCAGAAACTTCTTTAACATATGACAAATGACTTGTCTCCATGAAGATCTGGTCTCCTAGTCTGATATTCCCATCTGTGCTCTACAGTTGCTCATTCATTCACTTGCTTGGTCATTCTTTTTTTTTTTTTTTTTAAGATTTTATTTATTCATTTGAGAGAGAGAGAGAGAGAGAACACGAGCAGGTGGAGGGGCAGAGGGAGAGGGAGAAGGAGACTCCCCGCTGAACAGGGAGCCCAACGTGGGGTCAATACCAGGATCCCGAGATCACGACCTGAGCCGAAGGCTGATGATGCTTAACCGACTGAGCCACCCAGGCGCCCCTTGCTTGGTCATTGTTTAAAGTGCTTCTCAGATGATGGGCCAGCCACTGTGTTGGAGGCCAGTTATGAACATGGACTTCTGAGCTGTGGCTTGTAAAGAGCTTTCAGGCTACTTACTTTGAAATAAATGCTGTGATAAGGGCCTGTGGTGTGCGCTCTAGGAGTACAGAGAAGGAGTGGTCAGTCAAGCGCCAAAATTGTGGGATGATAGCTGCGTGGGCTTCGTCCCTGTTCCCCTAGGACCCTGTGAAGCAGCTCCATCAAAATGTGTGAAGAAGAGGACAGCACTGCCCTGGTGTGTGACAATGGCTCTGGGCTCTGTAAGGCTGGCTTTGCTGGGGACGATGCGCCCAGGGCTGTTTTCCCATCCATCGTGGGACGCCCCAGACATCAGGTGAGCAATATCATACCATAATTACCTAACGCAATACATATTGCTACATTGACAATCACATGACAACAGTGAAATGTACTAATGTATCAAGATAACGGCTGTGCACCTTAAACTCACACAATGTTGCACATCAAATGTATTCAGTAAAAAAATTCTGATTGGAATAGAGAGAAACGAGGCTGTAGATTAGGTCCCTCTATGTCTGTGTGTCCGTGGGTATCCACAGACCGTCTCTTGCTGTCTGCCCAGAAATTATGTAACCTTGTTATAAACATACCTCTGATGATCGATGTCTAGGAATAAGTATGAATTTCATACACCATGTAGACAGCTTATCTGGTGGGTGTCTATCAGACGTAAAGTTAACCCTTTCTCACAATTCCTTTTTGTCCCAATACGATCATCATCATCATCAGAAATACCGTGAGTTACCTAGTAACGCATGCCACAGCCACTCTTTGGAAAGAAATTAAAATAAATGCCTAGATCACTCACTCTCAAAGATCTTGAGATTAGATGGAAGGAGGCATTGCTACCAAATGTAATTTCACATATTTTAGGGGTCAGTGACAGAGGGGACAGCCACATAGTAATTTTACACAATTATACACAAAACGTTGGGGGCAGCCACATGGTAAAAACGGGAGAATTTCACCTTAGAAATTCTCCTTCGCATCAGCTACGTAGTTGCTCATTGAGCCTATCTATCTGATTGCTATTTATGGCTCTCAGTTTGGCATATAGTCATAAGAGTAAATAATAGCCTCTTCCAATGAATGAAATCTGAACTCAGTCTCTTTGTTGAGCTGTGTGCAATGGAGATACTTTGCACAAACCACTATTTATGGCTCTCTAGTAACCACGATTGCTTTGCAATTCCGAAAGTCACTCCGGTGCTGTTTAAAATCCCAACAATGAGAATTTCCTTTCTCGTGTTGCTTTTTCTAAGCTTCACTTTAATGATTAAAAACATACTTCTGACTAGGCAAATGTCTTAATGTTGATTGGTATGGAGTTATTTATTAGAAATCAAGCACTGAATGGTCACTTGCTTATATAATGCTTAGAAAATATTCACATCTCTTGGGTGGGTGACAACTTTAACAGTATAGTTTCAAGGATTTGTAAGAGGCAAAGTGCCATTTAACGTATATGTAAAATTTCATGCATTCATTTAACAAGTACTTATTGAGTGATAAATATGGTGAACAAGACAAGGACAACCTCCGCCCTAACAGAGCTCAGTAAGAAACAGAGCAGATAAAAAAATACAATGTAAAGTTGCTTTACCCACGGGGCCCTCTGCTATTTAGAGACCAATTCACGCCTGTTGCCCATCAACGGAGGCACGACGTTGTTTAAGAGCATAGTGACCATAAGACAGAATGTCAAGCGGCTGGCACCAAAAGAGGAACTTCCTATTGCAATGATTTAACTCTTTGTGATTGGATCATAGTCGGTTCGTAAGTTCTGGGGGCGGCTGACTCGGGCTGTGTTGAATCTTTGTAGGGAGTGATGGTGGGAATGGGACAAAAAGACAGCTACGTGGGTGACGAAGCACAAAGCAAAAGGGGAATCCTGACCTTGAAGTACCCGATAGAACACGGCATCATCACCAACTGGGACGACATGGAAAAGGTACCGGGAGCTTCTCTGTAGGTTGAGCCTTCGGGATGCGTAATTTTCCGTGGCCTGGTTCAAAACATCTTGCTACTGTTGAAAAAAAAAAAAATCCTGAAATGCTTCTAAAAAAAATAAAAAAATCCCTTGCCTAACAGGGTTTATAAACTAGTTAGAGGGAGACTGTTTTGCAGATGAGAACAGTAGCCCTTTGCCAGGGGTGGGAATTAATAGTCTGTTGGCTCAGTCAACTGGATTACCCTCCCAGGGCCAGCAGCCAGGAGAATTAACCCACCCCCACCCCCCTTGCTCACCAGCAGCAAAAAGGCTGTGCCTCCCAGGGGAGGAGAGGAGCCGGGCCACCTCTGCCCCACCCATGCTGCAAAGCTTTTCACTAATCACCCCGAACATTTTTTTTTTTTAAGTGTTTTAGTTTTCACTATAGAAGCGGGACCCATGATTTGGTACATTCCTGAATGTTCCCCAGTATACTGAAGCACAAGGAACTGACAAAAATTTTTAAATGTTTTAGAAAGTACCTCTCTGTGTCGCATTAAGTGAATGCTTTATCTCCCAATTTCATATAAATAGAGCTTGTGGGAAGAGTTAAATCCTAGGGCTTTTTTTTTTTTTTTTTTTTTTAGATTGGTAGGGAGCAAATGAGGGTGGGGAGGGGAGGAGGGGCAGGGGGAGAGAGAGAATCTTAAGCAGGCTCCACACCCAGTGCGGCGGAGCCCAGTGCAGGGCTCGATCTCACCACCCCGAGATCATGAACTGAGCTGAAATCAAGAGTCAGATACTTAACCGACTGAGCCACCCAGGCGCCCCAAATCCTAGGATTTTAATGTTTGTTATTAGGCATCGTAGAAACACAAGTGATTGGAGAAAAAGCAGACAGGCTAATGAGAAAATGACATTAATTTTTTTAATGTAGCAAAATAATAGAACCACAATATCTGGACTTTTATTTGTCAGCTCCCTACACACACACACACACACACACACACTCACACACACACACTCACACACACAGTCTCACCAGTTTAAGAGAAAATAGTATTGCTAGAATTTATCAGTAATAATGCCAAGGACTCTACTTCTCTTCAACAGCATTTCACTAGGTTTGCTTTGTCTGAGATGCCGGATTTGGTTAAAGCTACAATTTGCACAGAGGAGAAGGTATTAATAGCTAAGTAGGAAATACTCTTAAGAGTTTCTCCATGAGGCTGGCAGCATCTCAGCATGCATGCACCTAGAGAATTGGGATGAATAAAGAATTTTGTCATTTCTAAAGCTGAAATTTAGAGTGTCTTCTGGAGAGAGAGAGGCGAGAGAGGGGGTTGGGAGAGAAGTTTGCCAGCGGGGGGGGGAGGGGTTGGTTGTTTTCTCAGTGTGACATTTCGGGGTAACCACAGTATATAGTATGACTGGCAGAATTTCTTGAGCACTCTGCTACTTTTATTCCATCAAAGGAGTACAACATTCAAGAGCCTTCTTTCCTTTTTAGAAACCACAACTTCAAAACCAAAGAAACTGGAACAAGATAAAGAATCTTTAAAGTCAATCTGGCTTTTGTGGATTTATAAAAACTTTTGCAAGCAGTTCTTGTTTTGTTTTGTTTTGTTTGTTGCAGTTCTGGATGAACCTAATATTCCTAGTGCTAACGGAGACTTTTCAGGCCCTTAAAAATAATTAATTTGGCCCTTTTTACAATGGCCTGTTCTTTTTGGCATTGATGATTAAAGAGGATGCTCAGCCATGAAGCGAACACACTCGTGTCCAAAGTGCATCATACGGCTGCGCTATCAATAGGCACAGGCTATTTTCAAAACACCTGAAGGCCAAATACCTGCCCACGAACGGAAGGTCTGGAGCGTGCCCGTGAAGGCAGGCTTCTCCCAGCCCTGGAGAGCAGCGAGGGGACGGAGGGGCGGAGGTGGAGACAGGGACACCTGTCTTCTTAGCATGGGTTACAGAGGGAAATTTCCCAAAAAGTATTAAAAATGGTGACCAGATTTTCAGGTCAGTTTCATTCATCTATTCATTCATTCACTCATTTGTCCCTTTACTTGCTAAACTAAATCATTTTCCCATGAATATTAACTAAAGTGGTAGAAGGGGTAAAGATACAGTTGGCACCCGGCTGGTTCAGTCTGAAGAGCATGAGGCTCCTGATCTTGGGGCTGTGAGTTCAAACTCCACACTGGGCGTAGAGATTACTTTAAACAAAGGTACGGTTGATTAATAATAATAATATTTATTCTGGGCCAGGTGCTGGAGTAAATAGTAACTCTAGGGTTCTCGCCAAGACATACTAGTTATTTTCATACTACCCATGTGAGGTGAGCTGGGAAGGATTAAAATGTGCCTTAGCTTGCACAACCAAGAAGTGGTTGAGCTGGGATTTGAACCCAGATTTGATGCTAGACCCCGTGCCCTCAACCGCTAAGCCATCCTGCCCCACTGACCTCGGTTTGGGTTTTCGCTGAGTCACTTCCTTGATGTGAATCCTTGGGTAAGTTACCCCTAGTCTTTGAGTTTCAGTCCCCAGGCCAGTAGAAATGTGGATGTTTCGTGAGGGCTTGTAACATGCAGTTTGGTCCTAGTTTCAGCTAGCTCCTTCTGGGGGTCCGCAGCCCTCCACAACATCACCTCATTGTGTTTCTCCCCGGTCCCCCACTAGATCTGGCACCACTCTTTCTACAATGAGCTTCGCGTTGCCCCTGAAGAGCATCCAACTCTGCTCACTGAGGCGCCCCTGAACCCCAAGGCGAACCGGGAGAAAATGACCCAGGTAAATAGCCACTCCAGGATCCAGCACTCTGGGGCTTGGGGAGAGTCCTATTTGAAAGGGATGGGACAGGGCAGCAGAGAGGAGGCCCACCCCGACAGCCCACTCGCAGACCAACAATTTTCCAGGAACTTGGGGATTCCCAAGGACAGAAACATCTTGATGGTACTCAGATCCTTACCGGGGGAACTGCTCCTCGACTCCAAAAGCAATAGGAAATTAGAATATGTAATGGGAAAGGTTGGATGTGTTAAGTTAACAACTTCTAAGGAGAAATCATTTCAAAATGCGGGGTCACACACAGCCAGGGATCTGTCGCTTCTCAGCTACGTGAGCTTAACGAATCCACTTAATTTCTTGGATTCCTGGTTTCCTTGTCTATGTGTCGGGAATAAGACTAGTACTATTATTTTTTCAAAGTGTTGATGTGAAGATCAATGAGGCAAAATGTCAAGCGTGTTTTGCGGTGCCTGATATAATAAACGTTTCACAAATAATAGTTTTTACTGTCATCATTGTGACTTGTCTGAAGCTCAAAGACGTTCCAGTAGGAGATCATCCATTTCACCAGCCAGACAAGCCTTCCAGTTTGGATGAACTATCAAATAAAAACATCCCATGTCAGCTTGGTGCTTGCTAGGGTGAAGCTCTGGGTTAAGTGGTTTACGTGCCTTGTCTCTTTAAATCTGAACCACGTGAAGCAGGTTATATTCTATAAATGAGTATACAGTGATATATCTGATTACACAAATGAACAATTCAAGGATCGCATACACGAGATGAGTGTCCCCAGGTCAGACAGCTAGAAGCGGCAGAGGCTGCAATTGACCTTGGATCTCTGGGATCAATAAATGTAAATACTGCAGGGCCTTTTCCTCAGAAGAGCTCTTGATTGGCATGCTTACATCAACACACGGCGCGGTCATCCTCTGCAGGGGGACCTCTGTGCGCCTGGGTGTCCCACCACGTGGTGAGCGATGTCGTTTCTGATGGGCGTTCTTGTTCCTGGGAATGGTGTGGGGGCAGAAAAGCAGTTGGGAAGCACGGAGGTGTAGCAAACGGTGTCAGACATTCTGGTGGATAGACCAGGCAGGGTTTGGTGGATGGAGAAGTGGAGGCCCGTGGGCATCTCTGGGTGCGTGGCCTTCTCACAAGTGACCTGCGGCGGCTCCGGTCTTGTCCCCAGACTGTGTGAGCTGAGGCACTGGTGTTCATATAGGGCCCTCTGCTACCAAGCAGGCATTTCTCATCTTCCAGGATCAAGGTCCCTTCCACTGCAGCCAAAGTGGCCTTGGATTCTACGGCTGACATTGACTCAGCAACTACATGAAAAAAATGGAACAGATGAACAGGAACCTCAGGCGAATCACAGAAATGGGCTCTTTCCCAACCGGTCTGAGCTTCTGGTCAAGGGTCTCCTTCTGTAAGACCAGAGAAGTCCGAACCTGAATGTCATCTTCTCTTTGTCTTTTGGCTTTGATATCGTGAACAGGTCCTAGGCTGCTCACACTGGGAGCTCGCCTAGTCCAGACCCCTCCGTTTACAGTTGAGCGACCAGGGAGGAAGCCCACAGGGGTCAGCTGCATACCCCCACCCGTCATGTGTGCACCGCGCCCCCTCCCTTCCCTGCACCCTCAGGGCACAGCGTCCTCTGCCCCGAGCCCGGCGGGCGCGTCTGTATTCTGAGCCCACCTGCAGGGGGCGCTCTCTTGACCATCCTGGCCGAGACTGGCAGCAGCGTCACCAACTTAGCGCTTTGGCTTGCTTTGCAGATTATGTTTGAGACTTTCAACGTCCCGGCTATGTATGTGGCTATCCAGGCAGTGCTGTCCCTCTACGCCTCTGGACGCACGACCGGTAGGTGGGAGCCCAGGTTGGGTGCACCGTCCATGACGGGGTTTGGTTGTAATGGCTGTAAACGTGGCGTTTGGACGGACTGGGGGGGTAGCTAGAACTGACAAGCCTGATCCCAGCCCACCTTGAAAAATAAGCTCTCGAGCTCCTATTTCCAGCAGGCCTTTTTTCCTCTCTCTTTCTCCTCTTTCTCTGTCTTCCCCAAGCGCTGTCCTGCCTCTTCTACGCTCTCACAGGCTCTCTCTCTTCTCTTTCAAATCAGAGGCTCAGAAACTCCCCTGCCGCTCGGCCAGCCAGGGCCCGCGCACCTGCTGCCGCGCTCCCTTTCATCGCGCCCGTTTGTCCCCCAGGCATCGTGCTGGACTCCGGGGACGGCGTCACCCACAACGTGCCCATCTACGAGGGCTACGCCCTGCCCCACGCCATCATGCGTCTGGACCTGGCCGGCCGCGACCTCACCGACTACCTCATGAAGATCCTGACTGAACGCGGCTACTCCTTCGTGACCACCGGTGAGACGGGTGGGAGGGAGGGCCGGGGGTGAAGGGCCCGCGCCTCCTTCACAGCGCCGTGCAGGACCCTGGTGACCGTCCGGGGAAACAATGGGAGGGGCCCGTGCGGGTGGCAAGGCCTGACTCCAAGGCCCACAACAAAGCACGGCCTTTTTGGCTCAAAGTGATGGTTGGCGCTCTTGGAGACACCAGGGAAGGGCCCGGGGCCCGGTCCTGCCCCTCGCCAGCGGGGTGACCCAACCTCACCAAACCATCTGTAGAATGGGGGGGGGGGTCACCCCTCACATGATTGTCGTATTGAATGACACCAAGCACATGGAATTCCTAGCACTGAGTAATTCCACATTTGTAAGTCAGTAAGTCCATAATTGTTAGCTAGTTTGAAGGCCAACCCAGCAGGAAGCTGTTCACACGTGTCTTTGGCCTCCAAGCTGGTGCCGCCCCGGCCGTATCTGCAAGAGGTGACCTCAGCAGGTGCTGACACGTTAGGGCGTCCTCAGCGCCCATGGCCCTGGCTGCCTGCCCTGCCCCCCCATCGAGCTGGTGTTGTCCACACGTTTCCATGTCTGGACACGCCTGAGGTTTATTATAGACTCTGAGCTTGAGCTCTTGTGGGTGTTAAATTTCTTTCTGGGGTAAGGAGTTGAATTCGTTCCTACATTCCTCTTCTGCTCGCCACAAAAGAACCCCAGAAAATTTCCAAAAGGCCCCAGGGGCCAGGTGCAACCAATAGCTTAGAAGTTCAGAGTGCAGGAGTCTGAAAGGTACTGCTTGCCTGCTTCTTCCACACCTCCTTCACTATGCATCACTGAGCCTCCCGGGTCAGGACCGGTCCTGAGCCAGGGCCTGCCTCCTTCTGGAAGGTGATGAATATGCCAGCGGTGTGAACTGGGACCTACCCGGGCCAGGCAACATGGGTGTCTGGAGCTTTTTGAAAACTGTAGGGGCCCCAAAGCATAAGACTTCCCGGTCAACTGAAAATCCAATGTAACAAACTACTATAAGACAATTGTAACAGAGAGTGAATAGTTAATCCTGAAAAAAAAAAAAAATCCCAAATGTAACGTATAGAAGGATGCCCTGCTCTGTGCCTTTAGCTAGCTCCTTTTCTTCCTGTCATGCATTTTCCAGACCGTATTTTCGAGGAGCCTACCTCTCTGCTACGGACAGAAGTGGCTCCCTCGAGGACCTAGAGTTTAATTGCCATTAGGGATTTGGGGTTGCAGGATATCGAATTTACACATGTTTTTGAAGGAACCCTTCTTGGAGGAGAGACCCAAGTAAGGTGGGTGGATTTTCACCACCTGCACAAACCCTTATGTTTGTGTCTTGACAGCTGAGCGTGAGATCGTCCGGGACATCAAGGAGAAGCTCTGCTACGTGGCTCTGGACTTTGAAAACGAGATGGCCACAGCTGCATCCTCTTCCTCCCTTGAGAAAAGCTATGAGCTACCTGATGGGCAGGTGATCACCATCGGGAACGAGCGCTTCCGCTGCCCGGAGACCCTGTTCCAGCCCTCCTTCATCGGTAGGCTTCAATGTCCTGTCCTTGGGCGGGGGGGGGGAAGCACCCTAGCCCCCCGAATCCAGCCAGCCCCTGGCTCTCAGCACCCTTCTGCATGTGGGGACCTGGACCAGGGGCCACAAGACCAAATGCATTTCTAAACCAGGGCAAGGGAAAGAGTGTCCGATTTCTAGGGAGAGCAGAAGGACGTCAGGAAAGGAGTTTTCTTTCTAAGCAAACATGGTCTATGCTGGAGTCAAGCCAAAAGCATCCTTGGCGTGGGGAGTATGATGAAAAAATCAGATATTGCCTGTGCTGAGGACACAGTGGAGCCATCGATGGATGGGAAGAATGTGCTGAATGCTGAGACTTTGGGAGGAGTGAAGGGTTGGAGGGAGAGGAAAACGTTAAAGCATTAGCATTGACCTTGGACAAAGGTTAGCATAGTTGTTTACAGAGGGTGGGCTCTGGGAGGGATGAGCCCGGGCTTGGGTCTCAGTTCTCCTGTCATGATCTCGGGAAGGTCACTCAATGTCCCCAAGCCTCCATGTCCTCATGTATAAAATGAGGGCTGTGATGGTACCTGTATCACAGGGTGGCTGTAAGAAGTACGGTGTGGGACACGTAGCCCAACGCCTGGCCGAAACAAACACTCAGTAACTATTAGATATTGTTAATAATGAATAATTAGGTATTATTACGATTACATTCCAGCATCGCAAAAGGTGAACGGCCACCTGGAGGTTCTTTGCCAAAGACCCACATCAGAAATTTTTAAAAATTCAGAAAAAAAAAACAACAACCCCAACCAAACAGCTATTATCAAAATTGAAGGGAAAGGAGACTTTGTCCAAATCAGATGAAGCACCTTCCCTGGGATTCGGTGCCCTTTGGCTTTGAGGGGTGCGAGCAAAGAGAGCAGGCTTGGGGTAGTCCTGAGCTATGCCTGGGCACCAGCTCTGCACCGGACCTCCTGCAGGGAGCCTGAGACTCTGCCCTTACTTGAATCCCACATAGTGGTGAGTCTGTTAACAATCAGCCCTTGCCCCCTAGAGGTGCCGCAGCGAGGCTTCCTCACTAGATGAGAGGTGGGAGCGCATGGAGACTCTAAGGATGGGCGGTTCCCACACTGCGATGCCTACCTAGCTTCAGTCCAACGTAAGACCCTCATGCAGCTCTTCCTGGGTTTTGCCCACCACCCAAGGATCATGGCCCGTGTCTCCTTTGCAGGGATGGAGTCTGCTGGCATCCATGAAACCACCTACAACAGTATCATGAAGTGTGACATTGACATCAGGAAGGACCTCTATGCTAACAACGTCCTCTCGGGGGGTACCACCATGTACCCCGGCATTGCTGACCGCATGCAGAAGGAGATCACCGCGCTGGCGCCCAGCACCATGAAGATCAAGGTATGGTTCGGGGTCAGGTGCCACGGCTATGCTTCAGGCTATGAGACCAACTCCATCACCAGACGAGACGGGCCCTTCAGAGGCCACGTCGTGCTCACGTGTGCTCGTGGTTTCCAGGGCTAAGCGGTAGGTCCACATCCACAAGTTCTGCTCTTTATAGGATTTAAGTCAATCCGGTTCATCAGAGAAGCTAAATTATTTTGCACAAAATTTAATCTGTAATTACTCTTGTCCCTCAGCTATTTTCAGGAGTGAAGTTCATCAGAGCTCCCCGTGTGCGCATATCCCTTCATTTTTCTTTTGAGATGTAACTCACATGTAACATTCTATTAGTTTCAGGTGTACAACATAATTCAATATTTGCATATATTGTGAAATGATCCCCATGGTAAATCTAGATGATTTCCATCATATCTCTTAAAAATAGACACGGTGTCATTTTCCCCCATCACAGAACTAGTGCATTTCACACATAGAACATTATGAAAAATCAGATGAGCCAGACGTGTTTCCAAAGAGGTCTAAATGCTGTAGATTCTATAGCATGTACTCTTTTTCCAAAAGTGATCACAGCTCAGTGGCCAAGAATTAGAGCGGTACCTTCAGCTCTCTGCCTGGCACTCCTTTTGATCTAGGTGCTCAGAAGCACGGAATCCCTCCAGGATGGCCAAGCTCGGTCCCCGAGCTCCCAAAGACCCTTATGTTATGTGTTGAGTCCCAGTCGTGGGAACTCAGAGATTAAAAGGAGATGGTTCTTTGGAGGCAACTTACATGTGCCTGGCGACTTCTCAAAAGCTGTTATCCCGCTCTGAAATCAGAAGCCACGCTGGGACTCTCTGACCCATGTCCCAGGGAGCAGAAGAGAGGACACTCCGCCTGCAGATCACACCCGCGCGCGCGAGAAGTATTCAAACACATTTCTCTGTTATTTGCACTCCCTTGTCCTTTTTTGAAGAGGGTTTGCAGATAACAGAAAGAGAGCGGAGCTCTTTGCCTGCATCACAGGCTCTGAAAGACTGCGTGGTAAGAGGAGAGACTGTTTCCTGAGGCTGGTGTTTCTTGAATGCTCCTCTGATCGGCTGTCTCCCCCTCTCCCTCGGACACCTGCCGGAGGGACATGCAACCAGCTCTGGGCTCACTGACAAAGCCTGCCCAGGTGGCGGTGTACTACAGACGGCAGCGGCAGCCAAAGCTGGCCCGGTCCTGCTTCCCCAAACCTGGCTTCTCGAATAACACAAATGTGGAACGTGGGGCTCCCGTGTGGGGAGAGAAAACCCGTTAAAAAATCTGGGGCCATAGGGTGATGACTTTAGGGAAAACCGAAACTGGATGGTGGGGGTTATAGGAACTCTGGACTGTCTTTTACCTACCACCTTTCTGTTCAGCTAAAATTACCCCCAAATGGAAAGGTTGTTTCTAAAACAAAATGAAGCTAAACAGAACCACACCTGGAAGAGATCCAGGTTTGAATATCGGGTCTGACAGGTGCACAACCAGTGTGACCTACATCAGTTACGTAAACCTCTCTCAGACTCTGTTTCCCCATGTGTAACATGGCACTAATTCAATACTCTCTAAACTGCCTTGAGGTAGCACGTGTAAAACGCTTAGCATCGTGCTAGGCACATAGTAGGTGCTCAGTGAATATCAGCTACGTGTATGAAAAATAAACGTTCAAACAGAGCTTGGAGGATACACAGAAATTAAACCTTTCCACCGTGGTTTCGGAAATACCTTGTCTTTTTGCCCAAGGGTCCATATTCGTCTCTACCTAAGTATCCAAGTCGGGAGTGAGATTGGGAAGTGCTCAGCTGTACCTATGTTTCGGGGTTCCTGCGGGTAGACGGGACCCCTGGCATGAGTCAGGGAGAGCCAGCCAGGGCAGCTTACTGGCACCTACTCCAGGGAAATGGTCATCCAGCAGGGGACCCTGAGCCCTCCAGTGTGAAACAGTGCATCTCAGTGGCCTTAAACAGGTGGAAGAAGACTCGTAGAGTAAGTTCGGAGACTCTCATTGGAGAGTTTCTAAATTCACTAGTCGCCTCCGTTGGCTTGGGGTCGGGAGGGGGGGCGGTTTGGGCCAGGCGTCTGACAGCTGAGACCGTCCCTGCTGTCCACGGGCCTCCAGCGAGGTCCACCCAGTCTGCACCCTGGGGGAATGCCCGGCCCTGTTTTCGTATGCTAACGGTCCTTCTTTCTCATCCTGGCCAACAGATCATCGCCCCTCCGGAGCGCAAGTACTCTGTCTGGATCGGGGGCTCCATCCTGGCTTCTCTGTCCACGTTCCAGCAGATGTGGATCAGCAAACAGGAATACGACGAGGCCGGGCCGTCCATTGTCCACCGCAAATGCTTCTAAAACACGTCCTTGCTCTCTGTCTCTGGCACAACTGTGAATGTTATGTGGAGTAATGCCTTCAGTTCTTTTCCAAATCATTCCTAGCCAAAGCCCTGACTTGTTACCTATGTGTTTTTTAATAAATCTGAAATATGTTACTGGTAACCTGCGGACTTGGCCTCTGACGGGCACCCTGCGCGCCCCTGTTTCTGTAGGTGGACCGGTGGCTCCCCCTAGTGGTGGATCCTGGGGCACGACACGGGTAGGACGGGCTCGCTCACACTAACCTGGGAAGTCCGGCTAAATGCTGTCCGTGGGAAGAATTTGAAAATACACGGGAGATAAATGGAAATGTGGATGAAAGTGTATCAATAGGATAGCCCACCCTGACTTCACAACCTGCCGGGTCATTACGTTACCTTGCTCTCTTATGACCTCAGTACTGGGAGCCTGATGTGCGAAAACAGAATTACAATAACTCTGTGTATTATAGATACACGGATGTATGATTACGATATATATGAAACACATGAAACAATAAACATACAGATTTTCCTCGACTTGCAACGAGCTTACATCCCGACAAACCCAACCTGAGTTGGAGATATCGCAAGTCGAAATGCATTTAATGCACCTAACTACGGAACATGGTGGATGAGTCCAGCCGACCTCAAATGTGCTCAGAACACTGACAGTAGCCTCCAGTTGGGCAAAACCATCTAGCACAAAGCCTGTTTTATATATAAAAAAAAAAAAAAACAAAAGAACAAGTGCTGGATAGCTCAGGTAATTTATGAAATACTGTAAAGTGAAAGACAGGATGACTGCATGGGTCCGAAATAGCGGGAAATGTGTTTGTCCTCGACCCTGGGAGCTCTGTTCGCTGCTCCCACCCAGTCTCAAGAGGGCGTATCTACCGCACAGCGCTAGCCCGGGGAAAGATCAAAATTCAAAGTAGTTTCTACCGAATGCCTTTTGCTTTCACACCATCATAAAGTCGAAAAATCTTAAGTCGAACCATTGTAAGCTGAGACCATCTGTAGGTGTATTAAAAGAAAGTATAGAATCTTTCAGGGGAAGAGATTCCTAAAAGAATAAGAAACACTGCTCTAAAATCTCATTACGCATCTCGATCATCAGTTGCTTTTCCCCTGATCGATATCTGTCCAAATAAGATGCTACAGATATATTCACACCAGAAGGGATGGGAAAGTTAACAAAACTCTCCAAGGCCCACCTCTGTCAGTCATCACACAAAGGTTTTATACATCGCCTCCCTCATCTGTTCTTCAGAACAAGGTGGGCACAATATTATTTTCGTGTCCGTTTTACAGAGGAAAAAACAGAAATTGTTCCCTTAATATCATTATACAGAGAAACTGTCAACTTCAACTTCTCTTTTACCCATTTGGCCTGGGAGGTACAAAGAGGCATAGAAACATCTTCCCTACTCATAAGGGCCTTAGTCTCAAAGCACTTTTCTGCCCAGGCTGTTCAGTGCCCTCCGCAGCCCCCCAGCTGGGCGCCGCTTTTCTCTTGCGTGGGAAAGTCTAAGTGGGGGTCAGCAATCATTGGCTGTCCTTCGAGAGGGACGTCTCTGTCCATTGCAGCATCTGACTGCACAGATTTACCCAAGACTTAATGCCTGTTTGGCCCAGAAAATCCAAGCTTTCCCTGGTCTTCTCTGGCCCTGTAGCTTGAGCTAATTAATATTAGTACTACAAATAATAAAGAGTTGGCATGTGCTGGGTACATACCAAACCCTTTATATTAGGACCTCATGTTGTCCTACGACAACCCTATGGAGTTGATATTCTTACTGCCTTTCGACGGATGGAGGACCTGAGACTCTGAGTGGTCCTACCTCTGGCAGAGGGGCAACCTGACCTTGGTTCCAAGCCCAACTCTTAGCCCCTAGGCCAGCGGGTCTCAAGACGTAGGCCACACAGGTCAACTTCATTGGGGGCTCATTTTAAGTGGGCAGATTCCGAGGTCATAATCCAAACCCAGTTGAGCTAGAATCTCTGGATCCGAGGCTGGGAGCCTAAGTTTTAATCAGATTTCTCTGATGATTTCTTCGCACATCAAAATTTGAGAACCATTGTAACATGCTATGATTGAGGGAAATTTCCCAAATGCAGATTTACACTTACCAGGCAAGGGCACTCCATACCTACTAGAACCTAAACTTGGGCATTAGTGCACAGATAATTGTAAACAGATCGCTCTTGTAATTCAGGCAAAAGTCACCAACTGTTCCCATCCTCACTATAGGGCTTACATAGAGTAAAACCAATCCGCTGCACTGTTGTACTTCATATCTGTCACCACAGGATGCGAGCTCTCTGATAAGGGAATGAGGGCTTGGAAAAGTCCAAGAATCTGAAAGCGCCATGGCCAGAGGCAGGAATCAGGAGAGCCAGAACCATTCACTAAATGGGCATCCGTGAAATGTTCCTTCCCTGTGAGCACCCAGCTTAAGTGCCTACGCACCTTTGCCCAGTCTCAGATCAATGCCTCCTCCCCCTGATTCCACAAAGATGCCCGGTGACCTGAAGGGCTGGACAGGTGTCAGAGTCTTGTGGATGAGCTTCATATGAATCTCGGGGAGATAAAACCAGCAATATATTTGGCTGCCTCTTGAACCCCCTTCCCTCCCTTAACAGTAGGGAACCAGATTCTCAAACCCATGAATTTTCCTATGACGGGCTTCTGCAAACCTCCCCCCCCAAAAGATGACATGGGTTTCTAGGGACATTGATTCACACCTTTGCTGTGAACAGATGAGTGGGAGCGTTATTCATTTATTTTTTGGGAGCCAAATGAGTCTTTGTTGTCCGTGCGCAGCCAGGCTGAGCTTGAGTATCTTCAGGAGGATTTCTAACATGGAACAGCCCGGAGAAGCAGTCCCGGTCGCAGTGAGGGAAGAAGGCTGCCTGCGCCAACATACACGGTTCCACCAGAAGCCATGGCTGCAGCTATGCTTACTCAAAAAGATATGCAGAAGAGAGGAGGAGGGAATGACCCAGCCCTAGATGTGGCTGTTACATATCAGAGTCTGAAAACCGGATGTACAAGTCATGGTCATTCCCGGGAGACCCAACTCAATTCCGGTGCTGCTTGAAGAGCCACCTGCTGTCAGCCAGGACCGGGAGAGCGGTGAACCATACCGAGGAATAGGCATGGCTCTGGCGGGCGGAACTTTGGGTCTAGTCGGGAAGACGGACATTACACTGGTAGCTAGCGTGCCGTGTGAGGATCACAAAAGGGGAAATATGGATATGGGGGACCAGTAGGCCCCCCTGAGGAGGTGGTGCTTACGAGAAACTTAGAGTTAACCGGGAAAACAGGGCGGGGAGCTGATTGGGGGGGGGGGGTTAAGGCTGGGGAAGAAGTGGGATGTACGTGGCCTGGGTTCCCCGCAGAGGCCGGGATGAAGCAGGGTACCCCTACGTGGAACTGGAAAAAGAACCCCAGAGCATCAAATCACACATAGACTTTAGAAGTTTGACTATGACTTGACTGTGATTTTTCCAAAGCGGAGTTCGTAACGTTTTCTCCGTGAAACGTCGGTCTTGAAATCAGACAGCTGTTACACGCCATGAGAGCTCCGCCGAGTGCTGAGTGAGAAAGTTGCTATCTGTCGGATTCATGTGCCATTCACGAGTGCTTCGTCTGGCGGGTTGAATTCGTCATCCCGTTTTCAGAAATGTATCCGGGAAAATGAACATCCAAGGACTGCCACCTCTCGGATTTGTTCCTGATGGCTACAGCTCTTCTAGAATGTTCTTGTAATAACTCCATGCCCCCTTTGAAGTCTGAAGGGAATATGAATGATTATAGTTTGCCAGTTGCTTTTGTAACTTATGCTATCTTTCAGGAAAACTGATGAGGACACAGGCTTTTATGTAGTGTAGTTAATGACAGTTTTTCAGAGGCTGAAGCTCAGATGTCACTTTGAGAAAAATCGGTGGCACTCTAGACCCACCAAATCCAAAGATGGTGTTTTCGTATTCTTTCTTAGGTCATGTCTCTTTCTTACACTCCACATTTGGTTTTGGAGCTTATTCCTCTGTCCTATCATTGGACCGATCATCTCCTCCCCTCCTTAGATTGCTCTGCAGAGGCTACAACCTAAAACCCCTTAAGAAATGGCCTAAAATCATCCAACATCAGATCTTCCTCTACAAAATGGCATCACCTGTCCACACAAAAGTATATGAAGCTGGTGAATTCTATGCTTCAAATTAAGAACTAGCCCCTGTTCTTAAAAAAAAAAAAAAAAAAAAAAGTTTGTGATTTCAGATGGATGTCCCCAGGTAGCCTTCTCCCGTGTGAATACATCAACCACTGAGTTTCACACAAATAAAAGTAGTATTTAAGTGCCATTGGTATGGCTCTTGTCACTTCTCTCTCCTGTATTTCTAAGATTTTTTTATTCATTTATTTAAAAGAGGGAGAGAGCACAAGCAGGGGAAGGAGCAGAGGGAGAGGGAGAAGCAGACTTTCCATCCAGCAGGAAGCCCAACGTGGGGCTCGATCCCAGGACCCTGGGATCACAACCTGAGCTGAAGGCAGATGCTCAACCGACTGAGCCGCCCAGACGCCCCTCTCTCCTGTATTTCTAATCCTACCCAATCAAAAGAGTCGACCGTCCTTGATAAAATAATTCTTCTAAACATATTCTAGTGAACTTGATAAATGCCTGGGACTGGGTGCCCCACAATCTGTGATGGCAAAGAGTTCTAGAAGCCTCAGGCATCTTCAGAATCAGCTTGGACTTTACTATTAAAATTTGACTTTGGGATGCCTGGCTGGCTCAGGCAAAGAGTGTGTGACTCCTGATCTCGGGGTGGTGGGTTCGAGCCCCACAATGGGTGTAGAGATTAAATAAATAAGTATTTTTTTTAAAATTTTGACTTTAAAAGAATTAAGTTAATAATGTACCGCTCTGTCAGAACCACTATGAAATACTACAAAACACACCTACTAGGATGGCGATCATAAAAAAAAAAAAATAAGTGTTGGCAAAGATGTGGAGAAATTGGAACCCTTGTACATTGCTGGCAGGAATGCAAAGTGGTTCAGCTTCTACGGAAAACAGTTTGGCGGTCCCTCAAAAAGTTAAAGATAGAATTACTATATGACCCTGCCATTCTACTCCTGTGTATATATCCCCAAACAGCGAAAACAGATACTCAAAAAGTACATCTACACACATGTTCACAGAAGCACTCGTCACAATAGCCCAAAGGGGGGACATATTCCAAACATCCATCACTGGATGAATGGACGAACAAATTGTGACATACCCATTCAGTGGAATATTAGTCAGACTTTAAAAAGGAACAAAGTACTGATACATGGTACAACGTGATGAACCTTCACAGTGTTAAGGTAAAAGAAACCAGACACAAAAGTTCACACATTGCATGATTTCAATTATATGAAATCTCCAGAATAGATAAATTTATAAAGACAATGCAAGTCAGCGGTTGCCAGAAGCCAGAGGGAAAGAAATGGGGGGGAATAGCTTAGCGGGTGAGGAGTTTCACTTCGGAGTGACGGCAACGTTTCAGAACCAGTCAGATATTACCGTCGCACGATATTACATATGTACTGAGTGTCACTGAATTGTTCACTTTAAAATGGTTAGTTTTACGTCACATGAATTTTACCTCAACAGATAGTTTTTTTAAAAACAGGAAACAAATATAGTGTATTGCCTTGCAAAAAAAACTTCAATAAGTACAACATTTTATTGCTGCAAGGAACCTGCGAAATCAGTAATTCATATACCTCATTTCCGGAAGTGAGAAAACCTTGCCTGAACTCAGGAATAGAGCAAATGTCTTCTAGTTCTTTTGTTTTGTTTGTCTTGTCCATCAGCCTTTTAGTGAGCGAAAACCCTGTGAAACTTATTTTTTGACCAGTCTGTCCATGCACTTCTGTCTTGGAATAACTGCATGGAAGATTTTTAAACTTGAATAAATGTGGCTGTGTAGGTAATCCTCCCTGGTGGAGGGGAACAATTATCTCCATGGTTTTAGAGCGTCTTTTGGTTTAGATAATGCCCAAGGTATTTACTTCAAGCAAATTCGGTACGGCGGTCTACAACACTCATCCTACCCACCCTTCCCCAGGGTCCTTCCCTGTTTCTCTGTTTTCTCTCCCTCATTCTCCACACTGCCCCAGCTGCACGCTGAATTCTGGCTAGTTTCCTTTCTAAGTAATGTTCTCTCCCCTGGATTTTTGTCATCTTTTCCATTTCTCTAGCTTCTCTCTGATCAATCGTATACAGGAACATGGATTTTATTAAATTCTTTTAATTATAAAAATATTATAAGATTAAAAGCATAAGTATAAAACTTTAATATAAGATATATTGCTTTAATTAAAAAAAAACACAACCCTTTCTTTTGGAGAAATTTGTTCTTGGAAACTAATACCTAGTATGACTTAATCAACTGACAACTATCTTCTTAATTCCGTAAATCTGTTTGAAGGCATTTGAACACCAGATTACAGGGAACAGAATAACAGCTATTCACATTCTCATGAATGGTTCTTCTTAATGTAATTATGGGATTTCAGATGTACAGCAACGTTTCCAAAAAAAAAAAAAAGGCAAATGGATAAAACATTAGCTTTTTGGCACTTGCCTTGCTATGGACTGAATGTTTGTACCTCCCTCCCCCGCCCCCACATCCGTATGTTGAAATCGAATACCCAGTGTGATGGTGTGAGGGGGTGGCTGAGTCAGGAGGGCGGAGCCCCGATGATGGGACTTTAGTGTCCTTATAAGAAGACACTGGAGGGAGATGAGCTCTGAACCCAAACGTGCTGGCATTCCCTCAGACTTCGGGTCTCCAGAACGGAGAGAAATAAATGTCTGTTGTTTAAACCACCCAGTCTGTGGTATTTTTGTCAAAACAATCCAAAAGAAGACGTGCCTTTTGATAACTAAAAAAAGAGTCTTCTCGGACATCAGTATGATGACTCACATCCACTAATGTTTTTGTCAACTGTCCCCAAGGAAAAGACATTCTTGCCTCATGAAGAGCCAAGACGCTAGAAAAGGAAACACATTTCTTAAAGGAACAGAGGAGAGTTTTTTGGCTTATCTGTTGTCTTCGTGACAAATAACACACTAAACTCCAAGAACAAGGAGCTGAACGTTTTCCTCTTTTCCTTGATCAGTACCCAACACGTGACATTTCTCAAGCATCCTCTTCACATAAAACATTCTCTCGCTACATAATTCTATAAGACGTGCCAGGTGACAAACATCTGCTTTCCACGTGTTGGGGTCACTGTGCCTGGTTCCCCCCCCCAAAAAAAACCTCAGTCTCAGTCTAAGCAGCTGTAAATAACACAGTCTCCGGCATGACCTGTGTGTCTGCAGCGTGGGATGAATTGGGGGGACATATGGAACCAGCCCCAGGATATGGCCTTCACTGACACTGCATCTTGAATATAATGCCAATTGTTCTGCAAACAAAACACTTCTCAGAAGAATCCAAGAGCACCTTCAGGAGCTGAGAATAACCCACAGAAACCTGCCTTGCTCTTCCATAATTGACAAGGTCCCTGGAGAAGAGAGCAATTTTGCACGACAACAAAGAAAGTCATTTCCAATTCCGTCCGCGAGAGAAAAAAGAAAACAACGTCAGTAACTATTTATTAGGTACTTTATGAGTTTGCTGGATTGCCATAATAAAATACCACAGATTGAGTGGTTCAAACGACGTGGAAATTTATTTTCTCACGGTTCTGGAGGCTGGAGGTCTGGGATCAAGGTGTGGACAGGTCTGGTTTCTTTGGAAGCATCTTTCCTTGTAGAGAGGGCTGCTTTTTCCCTGTGTCCTCTCCGGGTCTTCTCTCTGCGTCTGCATCTTCTCCACTTAAGGACCCCAGTCAGGTTGGATTAGCGCCCTCTAGTGGCCTCATTTTCCCTTAACTGCCCCTTTATTTTTTATTTTATTTATTTTTATTTTTATTTTTAAAGATTTTATTTATTTATCTGACAGAGAGAGACACAGCGAGAGAGGGAACACAAGCAGGGGGAGTGGGAGAGGGAGAAGCAGACTTCCCGCGGAGCGGGGAGCCCGATGCGGGGTTCGATCCCAGGACCCTGGGACCATGACCCGAGCTGAAGGCAAGACGCTTAACGACTGAGCCACCCAGGCGCCCCTTAATTGCCCCTTTAAACGTTTTACCTCTGAATACAGTCACATTCTGTCTCCACAAACCTCCCCTTCCTTCTATTTAATCACTGTCTTTTGACCCAGGTAAATGCTTTTATTATCTAGATACCAGTCACAAATCCCAATCCAAGCCTCGGTAAAACCATAATGCTGTATTTATGTCACCTTATTCAGCTTAAAGGTATTTTTCTTCCAGTTCCCTGTGCCTTGATTTATAGGGAGGTGCTTTTAATTGCAAGCACACTTTCCAAATTATTTTCTTATTCTCTCAGGCTGAGAATGATCAGTTATTTCCTACACTTCATTTCTTCTCCCCGTCACCCGTATTAACTTTCACGGGAACAAGCTGTACACTTTCATCTGAGTCTTTTTTCATTCTTCTCTCAAGCGTCTCTGCTTTTAGTCCTCTCAGTCAAGTTAATGAATCGTCTGCTAATCCCAAGCCCTCTGGTACCCTTCCCTGAGTAGAAGCTCGCTATTCTGGTATCCTCCACTAGGATCCGCTGCAGACGTATTTCTGAGCTTGACATTGGACGCAAGACGGCTCTACCGTCTACAGCCACGTTTCTTCTCACACGGGGAAACTGCTCATTTTCGACCACAGGGAAGCGTGGCAGAAACAGACGGCCTGTCTGGGAGACCCCCTGGTACTCAGCATCTCTTGTTTGGAATGACCTTTAATAGGAACGAGGAAAAAGAAAAATACAGCGAAGCATGGGAAGCTCTGAAAACACGCGCGGAGACCTCTACGAACACCGGACATGTTGTTGTTTGCAGCATTATTTATGGTGCGGTTGTAGTATCTGGGTGCATTCATAGCTATTGATGTAACCCAACTGTGACTTCTCCGGAGACAGAGCACCCCGAAAAGGAAACTTCAAAATGGGCAAGAACAATAAATATCAAACTTTCTGATCTAAAATGTATAAATACAAAATATCAGTCACTTCAGGAAACGTCTTAAGAAAATCCGCAACCGCACGTCCACGGGTAGGTGTCTGGGGTCGACGGTGCTAATCTTCGGAACACATCACCTTAGATCCAGCATGGTTATTTTTATGTCTTTTACCAACACATGTTTGCATATCTAGGTGAGAAAAAAATTGGTTTTACATCGTAATGTTTACCCTGGTTCTCTGCAGAAAGGGAATATGAATTTCTTAGCTTAAAAACGTTCCTAATTTTGAAAAGGTTTCTGATCAGAACAAAGAGAATCGTATTTATTCATTTCCAACCGAAACACACGTATAGAGGTTGCCAAGTAATTGTCATTTTACGTAGATTCTAACTTCAAAACAATGTTTCCCTGACGTTACCACCAGAGAACCACCAGGCAAGCAGTTAGAAAGAAAAAAGGTAGTCAAATAGTGTTTCTCTGGGGCTACACTAGCTAATCAAGAAGTATGCTTACAGTTTTCAGTGTACTGTTATGAAAAAATTAACCTGGCCACATCGGACAGAAGGAATTCACGAGACACTAAATATCATTTTCTTTCATTGTCTGCTTACTTGGAGTCTGAGGAAAACTGCATCTCCTTAAGTATCACACAGAAACATTTAGAAATGGAAAGGTAACTTTATGCACAATCAGCTGGGCTATAGAAACACTGGTATTCTCTTGTAAATAAAATGATCGTGCAAAGAAATCAGAAGTAACTACAAAGCTTGATCAATTTTCAGGATAAGAAAGCCCCAAACTAAGCACTTCAGTGTTTTTTCCCATATTACACTGTTAACTGTTTCTCTCCTTCAAGGAGAAAGGAAAAAAGGAAGAGGTGAAAAATAAGTATCTGTAAAAAAAAAAAACATAGCCAGCGCAGTCTACTCACACTGAACAGCCTGGGGTCCTTGGTGTGTGGATGGAAACCCTTCTTTTTACAAGCAGAAACCTCGAGCATGCCAGCGTTGGTGAGCCTGAAAATGCCCGTGCTGTTTCAGGGTCGAAACAAAGGGAATATAAGTTAAAGACCATTTGGCTTTCCGGAGTGAGCAGGTGGGGGGCGGGGAGGGGGAGAGAGGGAATCTTAAGCAGACTCCACGCTCAGCGAGGAGCTCGACGCAGGGTTCGATCTCATGACCCTGAGCTGAAATCAAGAGTCCGACGCTTAACTGACTGAGCCACCCAGGCGCTCTCCATAGTGATCTTTTAAACCAATTTTGCAACCACTGGCCCAGAGCAGAGAAACTCCCGAGGGGCCAAGGCGAACTCCACGCACCTGCGGGGCTGCAATGGGGAAGAGGGGCAGCTGAACTGTCCTGTGAGACTAGAATGGAAAATGGAGGCCCCGTGGGAGGAAATCACAGATGGAAGATATTTCTACTTTCTCTAATAACACAGACACTGTTTAAAGAAACAGCAAATATTTGTCAAGTGCTAACTGTGGGGCCAGACACTACGCTAAGCCCTTTCTACACATCAGCTTCTTCACATCGATCCCGACGGGTGGTGTCAGAGATAAAGAGACTGAGGCCCATGGTGGTCAGGCATCCGGCTAGCCACACACCATTTGAGGCTGGAGGCAGGATTCCACTCAAAGTCTGACTCTTCTGCTCATAATCACTGTCTCACAGTCATTGTCTCCCAAACCTAGAAAGGCTTTGGAGGTCATTAAGCTAAGGCTAGAAATTTTCTTACAACAGGAGAATCACGATCTCAAAAGGCAAACTGATACAACATCCAGTTTATCCACTTGGAGATCATGCTCACTAAGTAAAGAGAACCAGTAATTCTACTACGAAAGGACCTTAAAAACCAAAAGACTGCTGAGCTATAGGGAAAGGGGAGCTGGCTGGCACCAATCTCCGCTTCCCAAGGGCACCGGGTGCCTGCCTATCCAAGAGCCACCACCTGCCACGTGGACGCACTTGAACCCAGCAGCCCCGGACAACGCCTCACTCGGACCCCGCCCACAGGTACACTTACTCTTTATGCTTTGGTGAACAAACAATGGCAATAGCCTCTGGCAGCATGAGCTGATAGGAACAGTGAGTGTGAAGATCAACACTGGACAAGAATGCAGTTTGGGTCGGGTGTGTCTATGGACAGAAAAGAGGACAATCTTATTGGAGGAGTTGTCTTAGCCGAGGCCACAGCGCATTTGCAGAGAAATCTCTTGTAATTGGCTTTTTCTTTTTTACCGTCATTAATCAAATCAGGATTTTAAAAAAATGTGTCGCTGACATAATCCTTCCCCTCATGCACCTTGGGAATAACCACGACTTTGAGAAGAGGCTCTTGGAAGTGTTCATGTACTTTCTGCTTATTAGAACAAACAGAACTGTTCTCATCACAACGCAGCTAGGGGATGCTTCTATTAGCATCTCAGTTTCACACACAGGATCCCGAGGTTCCTTTAAGTAACTTGCCCGTGGTCACACAGCTGGTCAGGAACACAGCTGTGATTGGAAACACAGAGATACTTTATACAAAACCATGGACACGAAAGGAATGCTTTCAATGAATTTACCACATTGTGCTGTGTGTCCTTTCGTGGATCATCATTCCCTACAAATGGGAGGACAGAATTCTCCGGGTTGTTGGAGGCGTTTGGGACTCATCTTCCACAGTGAGTAAATACCCATATGATGAGAAGGAATGGGAGATTATGAATCGAAAGATGTATCTTCCAGGTTTTTGGCTATATACAAGCTTGTGTTTACGAGAGACAGATCAGAGGTTCACACTTGAATATGAAAAATACATGCACCCAGCATGATTTTAAAATTCATAGTCAACCCCAGTTACCCTTGAAAAAGGAATGTGACCACTTTAAGCATGAAACCAAGGTCCCCAGCATGCACTGTCTGGGTCCTGGGCCCATTGCTCACTGGCTGTATGACACTAAGATTAACCCCCTCAGGCCCATTTCATCAGCTATAAAATAAGGAGAGTAATCATTTTCTTCATGGGGTTGCTACATTAGAATTAAATGAGACAATCCATGTAAAATTCTTAGAAAAGTGCCTCGCACAGAAAGGAATCAAAATCATTCCCTGTGTTATTGCTGTTGTTATTTTAATATCATCATTGTTTTTTGTTTTTTTCGTTTTTTTTTTTTTGAAGGGAGCAGGGGGAGAAGGAAGAGAGAATCTCAAGCAGACTCCCCGCTGAGCATACAGCCCCATGTGGGGCTCGATCTCATGACTCTGAGATCGTGACCTGAGCCGAAACCAAGAGTTGGACGCTTAACCGACTGAGCCACCCAGGTGCCCCAATATCGTCATTATTAACTAAAGGGCATGGCTTCATGCCCTTACACTTAACTATGGTCTGCTAAAGAAATGCAAGATATTACAACTCATTTCCACTTTATCTAACAGATTTAACAGAATGAAAGTAAAAGTTGTTGATATCTATTTACAGAAGTTACGTATTCTGTGAGGAAAAAGTAACTCTTGGTCTTGGTCTCAAAGATGTAGGTCAACTGAGGACTGGAAATTATCCTACCTTTTAAAACCCAAAGCTTTAGTGAGAGTATGAGTAGGAGGGTCTGACTGCCTGTTCATCTGATTCAATGCAAACCTTCTGTTACTGCATAGAACCGTCTATGCCTCGGTGAGAAAGTACGGATTGCTCAGTGGGACTCCAGCGTTGTGGAGGCAGCAAGCAGACTGTCAAAGAGACAAATCACTCTGCCTGTCCATTTATTTGCAGACTGAATGCACATTTCTGCCAGGAGGAATCACTGCCACTCAGATAATAATAGCTCTTCCATGGGAGAATGGCGCTCCCACCTCACCCCCTCGATAGAAATAAAAATGACCATGACCATGGCCAGAACCATGATGATGATGATGGCTGCAGATTCCATTCGCTTAGGCACTGAGCGAATCAGCTCCCACGCATTACCTCATTCAACTCCTACAACAACATCAGAAAAGTGCTATTACCATGTCCACTTCACAGATGAGAAGACTGAGCTAAGCACAAGAGGAAATAATGCCGATGTGCAGGGAGCCAGTTAAGCTAAGTCCACATGCGAACCTAGCCCTATTTGATTCTGATTCAGCCCTTCTTTCCTAAGACTAGCTTACATCTGAAAAAAGCTAGCTCTGGAATGTGTTGCTACTATTATTCGATAAAAAAAAATCACAAAATGTCATTTGCAACCATTAAAATTTAGAAATACAATGTTTTAGGGTTTGCATTGAACCAAAATGATTTGCCATGGTGAAATAAACAAAAAGCAAAATCCTGGAATTCAAAAATTTTGCCAAATTCATCATCTAAATGACTTAACTTCCCTATTGCATATATTATATACACAGGTCATAAAGGGAAAACCTGTTTTTAATTTGGGAAATGTTTTATAAGATAAACTAACATGGACTCTCCGGTGTAAGTATAATATAATGGACTGTCATTCTTTCTCAGTTTGTGTTATAATTTCTTTGCTACAATTTATTTTGCTTTAAAATACATTCCTGTTACAGAAAATCACATTAAACTAAAGAGCGCTTTTAAAATTCAGCAATTTCTAAGCACCCACTAAGGCACATTACTTACTGTTAAGTAAAACAAATAGACATATGGAAAGTTTTGCCAACTCTTCATCATAAATCATTTCTTGCGTTTGAGAGGTGGTTTATATTTTTCAAAGGGCTTTCACTCTTGATGTCTTGTTTACGGCTCACACAAATCCAGTGAGGGAGAGAGGAGGGCACTCATTAGCCCCAGCTGCTCAGTGCGGCACCTGGAAGCAAGGAAGTGACGAAGAACACATAGGAACCTAGGCGGAGGGGGTGCCTGGGTGGCTCAGTCGGTTCAGCGTCTGCCCTCGGCTCAGGTCATGATCTCAGGGTCCTGGGATGGAGCCCCATGTCGGGCTCCCTGCTCAGCGGGGAGCCTGCTTCTCCCTCTCCCTCTGCCCCTCTTCCTGCTCATGCTCTCTCCCTCTCTCGCAAATAAATAAATAAAATCTTTAAAAAAAAGGAACTTTGGTAGAGCTGGGACTAAAGTCTCTTCTACCTCTGAAATTATGTAACACCAAAGCTCTTGCCGATTTTGTGTGCGGGGAGGGACGGGGCCATCTAAGTGTGTGTCCTGCCCCTCCTTACTGCATCCTTATAAAGCAAGTAAAATGAAAAATGGCCACTAGTCTCTCTTCAAGGGCTCTTGAATTCTTCCACATTCTCTCTCAAAATCTTGGGCATCATCCCATGATAGTGGGATGACTTGTCCCTACCCCAGGTCCACATGTATCTAAGCCTGAATGGAAAAATGTCCCCCAGACAGATTAAACCATGGACAGGAAAAGTAGAGCATCATCACCAAAACCAATGGCTACCATTTTTTGAGTTCCTAGAAAAATGTGTCACGAAATTCACTGGCATTATCTCATTTACTATGGACCACTGCAGGAAGTCAATTATTATGACATCTGTGCTATGGATGATAAAGCTGATGCCCAGGTTGTTTACATGATTTACCAACATTCCTGTAAGGAAGTTTTAGCAGAACTGAGATTTAAACTCATGTCTTTTAATTCATGCCAAGCCTTTTCTCGCACCTACGATGGCCCAGTGGATGTTGGAACCCAAAATTTTTGGCCCCACCATCGCTGTTTGTACAGTGATAAATTCCTCCTTGGCCTGTAGGGGAGATGCGGAAGAATGTATTGTTCCTGTTTGATATATAAAAACATCTGTTTCAAAGAAACATTTTCAGAAATTTTCTTAAAACAATCTACTTTTGACCCATGGCAAAGAGAAAGAGAACATTAATAATGGTCTCATCGAATTAGTTAAAAATCTGACTAGGTCTCCATTAGACTATGTAAAATCATCAAAGCAAGTCACCCAATTTCCAAATGTTTCTCTCTCTTTTAACATTGGATGGTAAGAAAAAAAAGCCTAATATAACTCTGTCCAAATCCAGATCTGACAGATTTAGACATGGCCTAACATTGAAGAGAATGCTTTAATATGATGACACTTATTCCACCTGAAAAAAATCAAGAAGAAACGGTTTAAAGGAAGCTAAATTTCCTCAAGGAGGAAAACAGCACCCCATGGAAAATACACTGAAAGCCAAAGGTCACACGTACGTGGATCCATCCCAGTGTGAGGAGGCCATGTTGGTCCTGAACGCTGAATAATTCTTCCACATTCTCCACATCACAGTAGTCCGGCCCTGCAGACTGCTTTGGCACAATTACATGGGTGATAGTAAACTCATTATGTGTCTAAAAAACAATCAGCAAAAAGAATAACAAGCATCTGGGAGAAAAAAACCCACAGCCTGAGCTGGAAGTACAATGTTTTGCTGTAAGACTAGAGAGTGCCCCACCACCCGCATCCTCAAAATCAAAGCCTCACACTTAAAAGTAGATAATTTGCCAAAAAGCTGAGGAGTACCTCTCTGGACCTCAAAACCTCTTTTCACAACAGAAAATGTATAACAAATGGGAGTTCGCATCCCGGGCTGGTCCATGATCGTTCAGTTAATAAATAATGTCTTGTTATACTACATTTACAGGGGAAAAAAATCCGAACAAAATAGCAGCAGGCTTATTTGGAGGGGGAGATACTAGTTCAATGGTTTTGTGGCTTTACTGAGGGACATTTCTAAGGTTTGTGGAGGTTGATGGTCTCGCTTTTATTTTATTAATCATACTTCATTTCACATCCAGACCTAAATTTCCTCCTGCCACCGGGGGAACTCACTGAGATTTTTCCATAACTGAGGTGATGTTTTGGGTTTGCATTTAGAAAACGAAAAAGGAAAAACACATTACTCCCTTCAGGTCAAGGGAAGAGTTGAAGGAAGGGAGCTGAGAAGAAGTGATAGGATGCTCAGGGAAGAGATGCTGGTGCTGGGAGGGACTGTCCGCCCTCCACAAACACCCCCTTCTCTCTGGTCTGAGGGCTTTCCTGCCCCACTGAGAATTAGTCATCTGGCTGGTTCTTCAGAGGCATCATGTGAGAAAAGACTATGGCTGTTGGAGGCTACAGAATGCCAACACCAAGCGCAGTGCCTGGCACATCTAGGTACTCAGTACATGTCCGTCGGGTGAAGGAACAAATGAAGGAATGAGTGAAGAATGAATGAATGACTCCATCAATCAATCAAACTAGGTACCACATATGGTCTTGAGGAAGCATCCAGAGCACATTGCCCCTGAAGGACAAACAAGGTGGCTGAGGGGAGCACAGGGTGGGTCACACTCCTGTGTCGGTCACCTGTGCTTCCTCTCTCCTGGAGGACACATGAAGATGCAGAACGGGAATACGGTGGGGACAATGTGTGCTGAATAGAACGTATTTGATTAAGCAACGGTTCCCAAGCTAAATGTTTAGGGTGGAAAATGCGCCTGGACCCAAGTGACACTATAAAGGGCACCTTCCAGAAGACATTATTTATCCTTCTTGCAACTAGCAAATTAAATGCATCTTCTCTCTGTGGTCCTCCTTCTATTTTGACATTGTGTTTCATCACATATTTCTGGTAAAATCTTCCATACGTAAATAGGACCTGTGCCGTAAGATTTCAGCTTGCTCAAACTACTGTCTGCAACTAAAACAACAACAACAACAACAACAACAACGGAACCCTAGTTTTATTCCATATGGATCTGCAAAATGGTGGTGAGATGACACTTGCCTCGGATCAGAACAGGGAGTTAATTAGATAAATATATGGGAAACTAACAATTGCAATAGAAATCTGATTTAGAAAACTAGATGGCTTTGGAAATCTGGAGACCTATAATCCATCATTTTTCCTTTTTTTAAATTTTATTTATTTATTTGACAGAGAGAAAGAGAGAGAGAGAGAGAGCAGGTGGGGATGGGCAGAGGGAGAGAGAGACTCTCAAGAAGACTCCGCACTCAGCACGGAGCCGGACTCGGGGCTCGATCTTACGACCCGGAGATCATAAACTGAGCTGAAACCAAGAGTTGGATGCTCAACCGACTGAGCCCCCCGGGCACCCCTAATCTGTCATTTTTCTAAACAAAGTTTTAGCATGTGGTTTGATTTATTCTTTACAACAAGCTTTTACGGTATCCCTAAAATTTTACAACCCATTTCCTGGAAGGACCATTCCACGAATAATGACAGTGGTTTTGTGTTCATTAATCTAGGTAAAGATAACCTCATAATTTTTGCAACTCTTAGGATGCGTTTATTCTGTTCTGCTTATGACGATAAAGTCACGATGACTGAATGTATCGTGGGCAGAAAGATATGAAACAAAGGGCATACCAGTTTTCCACAGAGTATTCCACAGGTTTCTATTCCTCTGAGTGTGTTAGATTCTGCCAGAAGCAGAAATCTGTGGCAAAGGTCTCTTGATAAAACTACACACCGCAGTCCTTCGACCACTAAATCTAAGAAACAGGAAAGGCAGAACAAGCTAAAGAAACAAATCTTACACCCCATCCGTCAGAGCTGTTTTTGGCAAGCAACTGCAGGGCCATCGAAACATAAACGATGAAATTTTCAGGTGCTCCACTTTCTGTATTTTTTTTTAAACTCTTTGACAGTAAGCATCAACGAGAAGGAAGGTAAAATTCCTCTTTGCCTATAAATTGTTTCATGAACAAGGGGGGGGGGGAGGCACCAGCACTTTAACACCTTTACACCTTAGATCAACTGTTTACACGTATGTGTGAGGGTTTTGTTTTTGTTTTGTTTTGCGGCACAAAGCAAGTACACTGCTAAGTGCTGAGGCTGCAGAGCATGTATCTCACAGACCCGTAGGATAGATGCTCTTCACTACGTCTTCCACATGTTACTTTATGTCTTTATGGAAGTTGGTAATGGTTAAATAAGAGTACTGTTTTCAGGAATAATTCGCAATGGGGTAATTTATAAAGCGGTTGCCTACCACAACTCTTTTTAAAATAAATGGAAACAAGACGCCATCCGACAGGGTCTGCCTTTGGATTTGGGAACTTGTCAGCGGGGATGCAGCCGCCCCCGCGCAGCCCTAACTGTGGGCAGCAGAAGCACATAATCCACCTGGAGGTTGACTACCTGTGTGCGCAAGACCCTCCTGGGGCAGGAAAAGGTGAAACACTGACGTTTTAAGCCGAGGTCTGTGCCAACCATTTTCTCGGCATCTTCTTTCCAGTGTTTAAGTGTCCACCTTTAAGATTCAGGTGTTTCTTGGTGAAAATACAGGAAAGAAAAAAAAAAAATGCTCGGAATTCTCTTTTCAAATCTCTGGCCCCATGACCACATAGGGCCCGTTTATCAGAGGGTTGCTGCTCTACGGGGGCGGGGCGGGGGGGCGGTTAAATCGTGCTGCCTGAACGTTAGGTTACCGCCGCGGGAAAGCCGCATGGCACTGAAATTCACAGCACACCCTGCCGCCGCGCCACCACCGCGGATAATGGGAAGAGGAGCCCCGTCCCAGCCATCGCGGAAGGGAGGCTCGGTCAGAAGCAAGGCCGGGCCTGGCCCGGAGGCCGCCCATCACTTACTGTGCACGGCGGCGCTCAGAGCGGCCGCGGGCTTGGAAGCCCGGTTTACGGGAGGAGAGTGCTTGGCATCAGGGGCCGCCTCGCTCTTAGGAGGCTGGTCTGCGAACACATTCAGCAGGGCACTGTTCCGCGGCGCGGACAAGCAGGACAAAGCGCTCCCGTCAATCTGCTCCGCCAGCGCCGGCGTTTCCTGGCTTCGCATCTGACCCCGGGCTAATTCCTGCTTCTTGAGCTGGTCTTCGAAAAATAGGAACTGCTCCGACTCCAGCTGCTGCTGGCGCATCCGAGCCACCCGCTTCCTTTCGGCCTCGATCAGGCTCTGATGCTCCAGTTGTTTGAGAATTTCCGCCTTGTATTTGTTCTGGAAAAGGCGCCAGCCAACTGGGATTAGACACTTAACTTCCCGGCTCGCCAAGGACAGAGACACAGACGCTGCGGTGCGCACGCAGGGACACGCAGGTGACAGCGAGGGAAATAAGCAACCATCACGGCAAGAGCCCCTTAGTCTGATCAAGGCGGCAGCTCCATGTCCACTCATTATGTTACCGGGGGCAGGCCGTGACAGTCACGTCCCCTCCATGCCCCTGCGCGTTAGAAGCATATTAGCAAATCAAGGTCACCCGGTTGGCGGCGTGGCCTGCCTCACCGATAACCGGAGCGAAATATCTCGGGAACGGTTCTCTCACCCTAGACCTCACTGGCCAATACAGTAGCCGCCAGCCCTGTGGGCTACTTAAGTTTAAATTGATTCAAGTCGAACGACATTAGACATTGAGGTCCGCAGTCCTGCCAGCCACCTTTTAAGTATCACGTGGCTGGCAGCTTCCCCCACGGAACATTTCTACCATGGGAGGAAGTTCTGTTGGCCGGTGTTGCCCTAGAACCTCTTGCCTTGGACTCTAGAGCTCAGACTGCTGGAACTTTACGGAGAAGGGGGAAGCCCTAGGAAACGGTTCTCAAAATGGGGTCCGATCATCTCCATCACGACGAGCCAGGAATTTTGTTAAAATGAAGATTCCCAGGCTCCCCAGTCTTAAAAAAAAAAAAAAATCCAGGCATTATTAGGTCAGAGAATGTAAATCTTTAATAAGCTCCTCAAATGGTTTTGATTAAAAGTCACTTTGGGAGGGGCGGGGTGGGGGACACAGCTTATGGCAGCAGTTTGGGGGTGCGCACGAATCCCCCAGGGTCTCGTCAGAAGGGCTGATTCCAACTCAGCAGGAGTGGGGGGGTGGCCTGAGAGTCTGCATTTCGAACAAGTTCCCGATGATGCCCATGCTGCCTATAGCAAGGGCTTACTGATGGGCATGTCCATCTCTCCTAGGCATAAAGGCTGCCACTCTATCTCCACACGGATTTCTCGGTGACATATACTTCGGGACACTGTTGCCCTCTGGGACCTAATTGGTGTCATCAAAGGCAGACCAGGCTGTCCCTCCCTGGGAGACCCTGAGGTGACGACCACACTGCTGATGGGAAGGAAGACTGGCCCGGGCCTTTCTCTCCTTTGCGGTTGCTTTGTCTGAACCTCCAAGAGCCTTCTCATCTAACATAGTTCAAGTCAAATCCAAATCATCCATAGCCGCACTTGAGGGGACGTTCGGATTTCAACATTCCCTCTGTCCCTTGGTCAAAACGCCGCACTCAACCCTGACTTCCAGCTACGCCCACAGGAAGCCCGGAGGTTCCCGGGGCCACATTCAGCATTCATGAGACTGAACTCAAGCGAGAGCCAGCACAGGTGACAATTTCAAAGCACATAAACACGCAGTCCAACAAAAAAAGCAAAGCGATTTTTATAACATTGCTAAAGACATTAAGAGTTTGAGTTTTGAACTTGAGGTCCTAGAGATCAATTTTTTCTCTTAATGCCACTCAATCTCTTAGACATCATTATCATTGTCACTCTTTATGTAATAATGATGCAGAAGCCACCATCCATTGGTGATACGATTACATTTCACTCATATGGTTAGCTATTATTCCCTCTCAATGTAATATTGACTGTAAGATGGAAGAATCGAATTCACATTTCCAAGGCCTGTGTAATAAGATAAATCAGAAACTATGTACTGTTCTCCCTATGTCCCATTGCCTCTGTTCATCACCAAAGAGCAGTCATCTGCCTCAAGGTTACAGTGGCAAGAGTTGGTCAAAAAGCTCCATTTAAATCACTGTGGGAAGTTTATTTTCTAATGCATCACATGATTAGATGTTGCGGGGTAATAAAAATACCACATCTTTGGTGCAAGTGCTTAACCTGTATATCAACATGAATTTTTTATTGGTTTTACATCACTGTGTCTTTAATTTTTAATTTAAGTGCACAAGCCATTCGAAAAACTCACATGAACATGAAATTAAAAAAATATTTGCACAGAAAACAGTCATGAAATAAATGTACCAATTGAACTTACTTTGCTTTGCAAATATTCTTGGTATTCTATGTTATATTTCTTTAAAAGGTCCTTTTTCAATTCATCAGTCCTTGGGAATGCAATCTCCTTCAGTTTCTTTTAAAAATATATATATACATATTGATTAGTGGGAGTCTCAGTATAGTCTTTCAGCTGAGAAAGAAAAACAGCTTGTATGTGTATTAGAAAATCAAGACACAAGTAACCAAAGATGATGGTGGACATATAAACCTCTCCTTGCTATGGCTCCAAAACACAAATTTTCAATAGGGAAGGGAAAGCATTATCCCTCTCGTAAGAACTCAGTCGACTCGGGTAGGTAAGCATTCCGTCTAGGTAGGTACCCCGTTTTCAAGCAGTGGGTTTGTAACTGCACATTCCACTGTGTGCAAATGCTATGAAATCATAGTTCAAAGCGATGCTGGAGAAAACAGTAGGTAGGGATTGCTAGGCTTGACTGCAAAAAAGAGGCTGAGGCACTTTGTATACAAATAGATTCCTAGGCCTCCTCCCAGTTTCCCCGAGTCAACATGTTTAGAGAAGGGGTTGGGGAATCTGGATCTCAAACAATTTCTCTGTGATTCTTCTTAATGGACAGAAAATCTGGGAAATCTGATTAAGTCCAAGTACCACCTTCCTTTTCAGAGATGAGGGAACAAAGGCCCTTCTTCTAATAGAGATTAGAAGTACTACTACCCCCACTACTAGTGGCCCCATTATGACTAGAATCCAAATCTGACTCTGGCCAGGCTCTTCCACTAAAATTTCTTTTCTCTTAATCTTCTGCCATCCAACCAACCATCCATCCATCCATCCATCCATCCATCCATCCATCCATCCATCCAACCATCCATCCATCCATCCATCCAACCAACCAACCATCCATCCATCCATCCATCCATCCATCCAACCAACCATCCATCCATCCATCCATCCATCCATCCATCCATCCATCCATCCAACCAACCAACCATCCATCCATCCATCCAACCAACCAAACATCCATCCATCCATCCAACCAACCATCAATCCATCCATCCATCCATCCATCCATCCATCCATCCATCCATCCATCCTCCCATCCTCACACCCATCCATTTATTCAACAAGCATAAACAAAGAAAATGTATATACTTTCGGAGAATGGTTTCCTATGAGAAGAAATAAGAATAAAACTAAATCAGAGCAAAAGAGTCAGCTTGGCAGAACACACAGAACAGCCCGAGTCTGAATGAACAAGAGAATTTGGTGGAAAGGCTACACAAGGCATGGCAGTGAGTGCCCCTTCAGGTAAGTGTGTATAGAAATTTTTACAAATGTAGATGACCATTGGGCACAATCTGAGTTCGTACAGGCAGCCTCAGGCCAGACATGCTGGTAAGAGAGCCTGTCATCCATTATATGGTCAAGCATCTCTGGAGAGTTACTTAAAATTTCATGGCTTTGTATACACCGTTTTATCTTCCTCCACATAAGATCAACCCACACTACTTAACACAAATACGTGGGAAACATTTTAAAAATGTTATTTAAAAGGATTATATATATATATATATTCTCCTCTAAAAATACCTGAAGCTCTATCGGTCACCAAGGTTGATGGTTGATGGTGAATTCAGAACTTTTCAGCAACCATCTTCCTTTTCCTTGAGACTATTTCAAGCCACCGCTTACCCTTAAACACTTGATTATGCCATAGGCTAGCACCCCACAATACCTTCATAATATCCTGCTTTTCGGGGTACTACAAGAAAAGAACTAGAACTTTGGGGCCACCTTAATAATCAACACTGATTTTCAAACACTTCTGAGGTTCAGGACTGTACGGAAGAATCAAGACCCGCCAAAATGACTCTCAAACAAATCCGGGGAATTGGACCACCTTTCTTGCAATCCCTGGGAAGAACAGTGAATAATTCCTTCCTCACGCCACAAAGAGACTGAGCACATTCTCGATCTTTTTCTTTTCTCCTCCGTTCCAGTTTCAATTAGACATCCCACACTGGCTCCGGAACAATGATTAAAGGTCCAAGAAGAAATTGAAATATCTTGGCTAATGGAATGAATTTTCTGTGCTCAAACTCTCCAGAGGATGAGATGAAGGAGGAGGAGGAGACGTGTGGAGCATTTGACCCCCGGGGGGAGAATCGACCTCACAATACCTTCATAATATCCTGCTTTTCTGGGATTGCACATTGCTGGTAATCTCGATGGCCGGGAAGCTTTTCTACAAACAAGCTAGGAAAAGAGAAAGCACATCCTTAGCATTATATGACAGAAAAAGCTCAGCGATGGTTTCTTTTGTTCTTAACGATTTTATTTATTTATTTTGAGAGAGAAAGAGAGGGAGAGGGCATGCATGAGCAGGGGGAGGGGCAGAGGGAGAAGAAGCGGGAGAGAAGTAGACTCTGCTGAGCGTGGAGCCCAGTGCGGGGCTTGATCGCACGACCCTGAGATCACCACCTGAGCTGAAATCAAGAGTCAGACACTAAACGGACTGAGCCACCCGGGCGCCCCGTCAGTGAAGGTTTCTAATACAAGAACGAAACTCCTTTTCAAAAAGGACGTGCTTAATACATTATTATTTAACCTATATTCTTTCCATCAGCCTTTCCACCAAAGGCTGCCATGAGTCTGATTTTGGCATTCCAGGGAAGTAAGCTCTGTGCACTGAGCGCTGAGGTTAAGAGGGTCAGGATGCTCCCTAAGAGACCGTGTCAATTTGGTCCTTCTCAGGTCCTGGGTGCTTGATCCGCCAGAGCACTATCTCACTCACGTGTGCTGCTGGCAACACAGAGGATCATGTAAAAATGTTAAGAGTTTAGGAAGATTGGAGTGGTGGGGGGTGGGAGGGACGGGGTGGCTGGGTGATAGACATTGGGGAGGGTGTGTGCTACGGTGAGCGCTGTGAAATGTGCAAGACTGTTGAATCACAGACCTGTACTTCTGAAATAAATAATACAATATATGTTTAAAAAAAAAAGAAGAAGATAGCAGGAGGGGAAGAATGAAGGGGGGGAAATCGGAGGGGGAGACGAACCATGAGAGACGATGGACTCTGAGAAACAAACTGAGGGTTCTAGAGGGGAGGGGGGTGGGGGCATGGGTGAGCCTGGTGATGGGTATTAAAGAGGGCACATTCTGCGTGGAGCACTGGGTGTTATGCACAAACAATGAATCATGGAACACTGCATCAAAAACTAATGATGTAATGTATGGTGATTAACATAACAACAAAAAATTTAAAAAAAAAAGAGTTTAGGAAGATCAATGTAATCTCTTCTCACCTTTGAAGAAGACTCAAAGGACCACTGATGAATCAGGAGTGCCATGGTGCCTATGTGTCTATATCAAAAATTATTTTTTTAAAGATTTTATTTATTTATGTGTGTGTGAGAGAGAGGGAGAGGGAGAACGGGGTGGAGGAGCCGAGGAGCCCAACACGGGACTCGATCCCAGGACCCTGGGATCGTTACCTGACTGAAGGCAGACGCTTCACTGACCGAGCCACCCAGGCGCCCTGATACCAGAAACTCTTAACTGAAAATTCACAACTAAGAGAAATGACAGTCAGAATCCCCAGCGGATGAGGAGGTGCTAAATTAGGAGTTCATTATTTTTCATCACCTTTTTGAGGAACAAGGCACAGCAGAGGTAAAGGGAAATCCTTAGACCAAACCAGATGCATCACTTCCACGTAACATGAAGATTTTGCTTTCACAAGGGCAGGGAATTCTGGGTTTCTTTTTTTCTTACTGATGTGTCCCTAGCAGCCAGAATAGTGTCCAGCTCATGATGTGTGTTCAGTAAATATTTGCGGAATAAACGAAAAGTCCTTCCTTGATAGACCATGATGGGCTATAAATGCTATTTAAGATCAACTAGTATGTGATACCTTATAATAATTGGTGTCCTCTCGCTTACAGATCATGCATGCTCTCGTCTTGTGGCCTACAGGGGACATGGGGATGGTAAAATAACTCATTTCTTGAATGAGGAAATTATGGGTTTAAAGAGGCTACAGAAATTGTAAGTTGCCTAGAGTAGCTATTCTTTATAAATAGAATAAAGTCACAAATGTTTGGAGTTGAAGACAGCTCAGAGAAATCTTCCATTTGGGGAGAAGAGAGATTTCTGCCCCTACGTCTTCCATTTGTAATGAGGAACTGAGGCCCACAGGGGATACGTGAATTACGAATTGCCACGGGGTTCATGACAGAAGGGAACTCCAACATTCCGGTGACTCGATAATGTGGACAGTGCAGTGGTCTTTCGCTTAACCACGCTTATGACCCCACAGGAACGTGGGCAAAGAAAACACCAGCAGAAGGCAACACAGAAATATTAGCAACTGGTGACCTAGAGTTCAGAAATTGAAGTTTTTGGAGAATGTGTGCTGTCAGTGATACCCAACAGCTTCCGATTTCGTATTTATTGTTAGCTCTCTAGAAACCAGTGGTTTCCACATGTAGGCTGAGTGTTGCCAACTGTCCACTTCTCAGATGTTCTCAGGTTAAAAATCCCCAAGTGAACGAGGGAGTCAATCATCATGTGACTTTTAATTAAGCTAAAAGTACGGGTTTCGGGTAGCTGCTTTCACTCAACACTTTGGAAGCTCTTTTATACATAGCACTATTACACAGCTAAATAAATTGCCTCTTTTTTTTAATAGATTCTATTTATTTGAGAGAAAGAGAGAATGTGAACGAGTCCAGGGGGGGGTTAGCAGAGGGAGAAGCAGACTCCCCGCGGAGCAGGGAGCCCGATGCGGGGCTCGATCCTGGGACCCTGGGATCATGACCTGAGCTGAAGTCAGATGCTTAGCCGACGGAGCCACCCAGGCGCCCCAGTAAATTGCCTTTTTAAAAAATACTAACTATTGGCGCCTGGGTGGCTCCATCAGTTAAGTGGCTGAGTCTCGATTTCAGCTCAGGTCATGATCTCAGGATCCTAGGATCGAGCCCCATGTCACGTTCCAAGCTCAGTGGGGAGTCTGCTTGAGATTCTCTCTCCCTCTCTCCCTGCCCCCTCCTACTCTCTCTCTTTCTCAAATCAATCAATAAATCTTTAAAAAAGTACTAACTACACTGTGAAACTGCTCCTTTCTGTATCCCTGAATCAGATCCTTCCTATAGCTGCCAACTTACCGCCCCGTCCCAACCCATCAAGTCAAATTTTAAAACCGTTAATGGTCTGTTCCAGGCGCTGGGCTGTTCCAGGCGCTGTGGATGGAGCTGCACTATGGTTCCTGCTCTCACAAAGCTGACATTCCTGTGGGGGGAGGACAGCATAAAACAGGGCATTTTCTTGGTGAACAGTGCCAAACACAGGCACGTGCATGCCACCACACGGGGCTGTTTGAGAGACTTGTTCACATCCCTGAGGCTCGCTCCATGCCTGAGCCTCAGAGATGGTGTGGGGATGCCTTTGAATGCATTACCTGGTAACCTAAGAACGTGGGACATTTAATGCTTGTGAAGATTGCAAAACTGGCCTGAATATGAAAATATTCCTGAAGTCCAGACCGTTTCACTAACACAGCACGTAAATATTTTCCCATTTCGAAGACCTCCCAAACAAAAGACTTACGTTATAAATTTGTTATAAAGGACAAAGGCATTTTCCAAATTTCCTTCTTCCAAATACACCGACGCCATTCTCTCCATCTCTACCCCAGATCTAAAGTAGCGGCGCGGGGTGATGTCTTCAGTGACGGTAATATTACACCCGAGCTTGCTGAGGGCACGGACTCGCTCTTCTGGGCTGAGGGAGACGTCCGTATGGTCAGGCATAGCAGCCAACTTTTTCTGCAAAGCAAAAAATTGAATCCCTGAGTAGAAATAAGAAAGGAACAGGACTGAAATCACAGGTGTGTTTTCTGCGCTAAATACTCGACACCAGTCCCTAAGGAAAGTGTTTCCTAAGAGTTAATGATACCATAGAAGTGCAATCTTTGTGCAGAAACACATGGGCCAGACACCAAGAAGACATGCATCTCTAGGATAAACACACCTTCGTGTTGGGGGCAAATCTCCTTTAGGGTTCAGGGTCCAATTATGTGGCAGTTCCTGGGTATGCAAATGCTTTAGGTCATTTTAGGTAAAGTATCATTGACCCTTATGTCCTCATGGATACTTCCATTCCGGCTCATGTGAAGCAGTCCAGCAGGTGGACTCTTGTCTGGGGAGGGCTCACGTCATGCTCCTCTGAAGGGTCTCCAAGAGATGGTCTGCATTCAAAAGTTACTCTAAGGATTCAATTCTCTTCCACAATGTATCCAGTTTAATAAGATGCTTTTAGGACCTGTTTCTTCACCAAGTGAATGAAACCTCACCAATAAGTCCTTTTCAAGGATACCCCCTATTTCTTCTTAACATAAAAAAAACTCTTAGATCTGCACATAATAATGATAGTACATTAACAGGCATGGTTAATTAGTCCCTGACTGAGAAAATAAAGAAAATCATTACTAAGAAAAAGTCAGTGATATTAAGACATACATTTGTACTTTATTCATAAAAATAGTATCCGTACACATTTGGGAAAACACAGAACGTATGCATTCAGGATACTTATTCAATGATTCAATGAAAAGCTCAGCGCTTCAGAAAGGCAAAAAAGTCAACAAATTTTTTTCTGTTAAAGGCCGTATAGCAAACCTTCTGGACTTTGCAGGCCCTGAGTCCCCTCACAACTACTTAGCTCTGCCGATGCGTAAGCAGCCACCCACAACATGTAAGCAAATGATCCTGGCTCTATTTTCAAAAATGTTTTCAAAACAAGCAGGTGACTTTGGCGCTCAGACCAGTCTGCTGACCCCAGCAGTATCAGCATCAACTGGGAGTTTCTTAAAAGTACAAATTCCCGGGGCACCTGGGTGGCTCAGTCGGTTAAGCATCTGCCTCTGGCTCAGGTCATGGTCCCAGGGTCCTGGGATAGAGCCCTGTGTCTGGCTCCCTGCTCAGCGGGGAGCCTGTTTCTCCCTCTGCCCCTCCCCCTGTTCCTGCTTTCTCTCTCTCTCTCTCTCAAATAAATAAATAAAATCTTAAAAAAACAATGTTTAAAAAAAAAAGTACAAATTCTCAACAGGCCTCCCCTGGCATCTACAGACTGGAGGCGGGCTTGAAGAACCCATGTTTCAACTGGTGTTCCCAGAGGCACTGATGCATGCTGCAGTTTGAGAAACGCTGCTTTAAACCCCTCTAGCAACCTTTGATCCACAGGAATGGAATTAGCCCAGAGCAAATTTAGCTCCCCGAGTCTGCCTCTGTCAGTCAAGGGCAGCGCATTTGATTAAAAGGTCTGTATAAAGTTAAAAAAGAAATCCAGGTGGAATGGCTTTTGTCCGGCCATGAATGACGGATCCAAGCTGTCAGGGCAGGCTGCAATGAATCTTCCGATGCCCTGGGGTCCACTGTGGTGGCAATTTTGTAACAGAGAGAACCCTAGAGACCTGGAACGATTCTTCTTTCTTTTTTTTTTTTTTTTAAAGATTTTATTTATTTATTTGAGAGAGTGAGCACGAGCAGGAGGGAACAGCAGAGGGAGAGGGAGAAGCAGGCTCCCCACTGAGCTGGGAGCCTGATGCGGGGCTCGATCCCAGGACCCTGAGATCATGACTTGAGCCGAAGGCAGACGCTTAACGCACTGAGCCCCCCAGGTGCCCTGATTCTTGTTTCTAAAGGTGAAATTTATAACCAACCAGAGAGGCATAAACCTGTTCTCTTCCCCATTTCCTTCTCCCAAGAGGAAGCTCTCAGGGCCTGGGCTTCCTGGTGCTGAAGTCTCCAGCGACCCTTCCCGCAACTGGGTGGCCAGTTCAATTTAGAGCAGAAGGGATAAGGAGACTTACCAGTCTCCCAGAGTCTGTCTCCAGGGCCAAGTGATAAAGAATAAAGCATACACTGGATTTTTGACCTTGGCATCTTCAGTCAATTCCCCCTGGTCCAGAATTCTGAGAACGGAGAGGTGTGCCTGAACATAACCCCCAGCCCTGCCTCAGTGACCTCACCTTACATGAAGGCACACTTCCTTCTAGCCAAACCCTGTCACGCTGCTCCTCTCCTTTTCGAAAAGACTTCCTAATTTCTGAGAAGCTGCTGGAGGCCTCCCCTCCTCCGAAGCAGGAATCGAAGCTTGTTGACGTCTGAGCCTCAGACCTGAGTGTGTGCCATCTTGTCCAAGGGAGAAGCCCGGGACATGGCAGCCACAGCCCGCCCTTCCCTCACCCAGAGCGCCCAGCAGCCCTCAAGGAAAATGCTGCTATTCGACCACAGGTGAAGGCGTCAATGACATCAGAAAATGACTGGGGAAAAAAACTATGGAAATCAGCACATTTTTCCAAAGAGGGCTTCCAGGCTCCTGAATGTGCAAGAGTAATTTGCCCACTTTTTATTACTGTACAGTCTGCACTGAATTATAATTATTTGTGTGCAGTGCCCATCCATCCCTGTTCCCTAGGATGTAGCATATTCTTTGCAGCACAGATGATAATCAAAACATGTACCAAATAAAAGAGGAAGAGAGAAACAGGTGCAATGTGACTGTAACTGGATTATCTTTTTACCAGGAAGTAAAAGTAAGATTTGTTTTCGCTCTCCTGAATGGTCCTATCCTTCCCAAATTCAAAAGTGATTTCAGAAGTAAATGGGGAAAGAGCCTCATGTCTTCATAGATCTATAATGTTGGGTTTGTGATACCTTACGAAATACAAAATCTCCAGATGAAAAAGCCTTAGTGTTCATTTCACAGTGACATGTCCACTGACATTTTAATCATTGCTACCTAATGTTCTAGAAAACACCTAAGACGTGCCAAAAGGATGATCCCTTCCTCTGCAGGTGGAAAAGGGGGCTGCCTTTATTCCCCCACAGTGCCCCGACAGCATGAGGTCGGAAAGTGAAGAAGTTCCCACAGTTCTCTGCTCCTCATCCTGTCAGAGCAACTGAGCATCCGTGAAGGACATTCCTGGCAAGGAGGGCGTGGGTCACAACCTATTTCAGAGCAAGGACCAGGCCCTCCATTTCTTTGTTTTCTGTTTTGTTTTGTTTTGTTTTGTTTTTAAGATTTATTTATTTATTTATTTGACAAAGGCAGAGAGAGAGAGCACAAAGCAAGGGGAGCGGCAGAGGGAGAAGCAGGCTGCCCGCTGAGCAGGGAGCCCGATGCGGGGATCGATCCCAAGACCCTGGGATCACGACCTGAGCCGAAGGTAGCAGCTCAACCGACTGAGCCACCCAGGCGCCCCCTCCATTTCCTTGTGATCTGGGGCTAAAGCTTTGCGAGTGCAGGTATTCAGTATACTGCTGGTCATCAGGAGAAGGCTAACAGTCGTGAGAGCTTCCCTTGATCAAGACCCCATGATCGGCTGGGAACATTAAAAATATTGTTCCCAACTGTCATAATGTGCAAAGTACAAAAATGGGGCCATGTTGGTTATATAATGTGCCTACATTCTCACCCAGAGAATGATCTGGGACTCACAATATGTCCCTGAGATCCCAGGCCTCCTGTTATTTCGTCTCGGGCATGTTGTTCCTTCTGAGATGTAGCTAGAGAAGGCACGGACCGCGCTGGGCTCTACAGGGCAAAGTGAGAAGAACGAGAGTTTCAAGTGTGTGGAACTTTACGCTGGCTCCCAAAGTAACATCTGCGTGTCGTATGTAGAACGTCTCCCTCGGTCATTACCACACAAGGGAAGCTTCCAATTTTTATCCATGAAGAAGCTGACGCACAAAGAGGTTGAAGTCCCTGCTTACAAAGTCAATTCTGAAGTTCCTCTCCCCCACACTCCTGGAATCTAACCAGAGAGATTAAAATTTCACACTTTTGTGGACAAAAAGAATTACTTTTAGCTCTAGTGAAGATGGCTTTATTAGTCACTTCCCCAAAGGAGAGGACCCCACAGATGGATGAGGAGCGACAAGTGCTCAACTTCGTGAAGTAACGGTGACTCATTTCACATGTGCTATGTTTCTGTTCTTCTTTCTGGGTTTTCAGGCCATATGTAAGGTATCGGTTGGTGCTACCTACCAGAGAATTCACAGTAAATGGCTGATCCATGTTGTCCTTTCCACAGAACGAAGGTGTTCACTGTTTCTTCTCAATCACTTCATCTGTTTCAAAGACAAAACACAGAGCTACAGTTATTTATCTTTTTTTTTTTTTTTTTTGAGAATGCGAGTCTCAAATCTCAAACCCCAGGGTTATTTCTGGCTCAGAATATAAACACATCGAAATGACTTATATAACCTGAGTTTTTAGAGAGACTTTGGAAATCTCTTCCTGAAAATACACAGCGGCAGGTGGTTAAAAGCAGACCTTAAGAGCAGACCTTTTAAAGCAGGGGTGTGACGAGAAATACACTATTGCTTAGCACCCAGTGTGTCTTCTGGGGGTTTTCTTACTCAGAACTCCATGCAAGGTTATAAAGCGGGTTTACTTTGTTCAAAGGGAGACAGATCCTAACGGTGAAGAGCTTGGACACTGGGGCCATGGACTCCGACACCTGGAGTCCGTCTGGGCCTAGGCTGAGCTTTACTAGCTGTGGAAGGCAGAATTATAAGACCAGGTCCTCTGTTTCTTTGTTTTCTGTTTTTTTTTTTTTTTAAGATTTATTTATTTATTTAATAATACTGACTCCTTCCCCTTGGTATCCAGGGGTTTGTGTAAACTGCCCCCCCCCCACTTTGAGTGTGGAGGAGACTTGTAACTGACTTCTAAACTACAGAACACAGCAAAGGTGATGGAATACTACTCCCATGTTTACGTTATGTCACACAGCAGGGATGAAGAGATGTCGTAAACAGATTAAGCCGTCTAACCAGCGGGAGACGATCCTGGGTGGGCCTGGCCTAATCAGGGGAGACCTTTCAAAGACAGACAGTCTCCGGATGGCCTTGAAGACTCAGCTGCTATAAATACCACAGCTACAGGGAAATGAATTCTGCCAGTAATCATGTGAGATTGGAAGAAAACCCCAAGCCTCAGATGAGACCGTTACCCTGGTCAGCACCTCCATTGCTGCCTTGTGAGATCTTGAGCAGAGCACCCGGATACGCTGGGCCCAGGCTCCAGACCCACCAAACTCGGAGATAATAAATGTATGGTAGCTCAAGCCATGAAGCTTGTGGTGATTTGTAAAGCAGCACAAGAAAACAAATATGCCAGCTGTGAGACTTTACGTAAGTGATATGGCCTTTTTACGTGCAAGGGACAGTGGGGGAAATAATATGACCTATGTCATATCTTTGTGATAAGGATGAAATCAGGGAGCATATGAAGTGCTTGGAATAGTTCCTAGCACAGTCAAGATTATAGACGTGTCAGCTATTATTAAAATCTTTATTTTGCAGTTTTAGAAACTGAGGCTCAGGGTTACGTGAATGTGCCCAAGTTCAAATAGTCATTCATGAATATTAATTAGTCTCCTCTCTTATGCTACTTCAGGTCAGGCTCTGCATTCACCACTTCTCACTTCTTCTAAATTCATTTTGGCCTTTTACTCCACTAAATCATTTATGTGATGCTGGGCACATCTTCTCTCTAGTTCCTCATTTATGACAAGAGGGGCTTAACCTACATTCATTCATTCAGATCACAGCATTCTGTGATTCTAGAAATCCCACATGTAGATCATTCAACCCTTCTTTTTTTTTCTCTGGCCTGAATCCATGCCGGAGAAACCCTCCAAGGAAAGTCACGTGGCATGTGCTTCACCCTCTCTAGTGATGCCTGGAATAAACAGGGAGATCTAAGCTTGCAGGCTGCAGAAATGGCTGGGAAAGAAATGACCTGGGGAGTGCCACAGTCACAGTGTAGCTTAAAACCCTAATTAATTCTGGTGTTCTGGTGTCACAGAGTGTAGGCAACCTCATTTGGGGAATTACCAGTCCTCAGTAAGAAGAAATAAACCAGGGAAAGAAAGGAAAGAAAAGAAAAGAAAGAAAAGAAGGAAGGCAGGGAGAGAGGAAAGGAAAGAAGGAAGAGAAAGAAACAGACATTAAAACAGTTAAGGAGACAGAACAAAAAGGCTTATGGCGAATTTGGGGCTGGGTGGGGGGAAGGGGACAACGGAACGCTAGTTAGTCATTGACTAGGGTCTTGTGAAAGCCTAGAGTTATTTTTGGGGGGTTACTCAGATCCTTAAGTGGAGAACAAATAATTTTTAAAATTAAAAACATTATAACAGCGGTTCTTAAATTTTACTGTATCTAAAAGTTATGCAAGCCTGAGGCTTATTTAAAATGCAGATTCCTAGAATCTGAATCCATCAGTGGTCAGCCCACCAATGGGCACTGATGGTTAGGATGTGGCCCAGGTAAATCCGATACACGAGGTTTCCAAACAATACTTGCAGAGACGCTGTCTTTGGGAATGCATCAAGCAGGGTTCTTAGTTGCAAGCGAAGGCACTGACTCTTGAATTCACAGGATAGTGGAAAGATCACAGATTTCCAGGAGGGCTAGGGAAATGGGGCTTGGAGGCTACATATCTAGAAACACCCCCCCCAAATCACTCAGCAGCACTGGTCTGATAGGGAGGGGGGCCCCCCAGCTTCCAGCACCACCACCAGCAGCCATATCTTGGCTTGATGTCACCAGTTTCTAGTTCAAAGTATGGGATGAGGGTGCGTGGCTGGCAGAGCCTAGGTCACATGCCCACAGCCCGGCACCGGAAAAATGCAAACCCCCAGCACTTGACACTTCCACAGGAGGCAGTGGGATGTGCCCAGTGAGAAAAGGTACCTGGTGGCCAGGCCTGGGTGGCCAAAAACAATGATAAGCACGCACAAGACTCAAACAAACTTCTCTGTAGTGAGCTTCTGAATGTACAAAATGCGTGATTCAATATATCTTGAACACCAGATTTTATTAATTTGCCATAGATGCAAACCCATCACTATTAACTCCCACACATAAATTTATTTATAATTCAGAAATAGAAACCAACTCCTCTCAAATCTAAGATGAAAGAAGTTTATAGATTGGTCGGTCGACTTATTTCTTTGGGCCATTAACTACTCAATGGCAGTGGTCCTGTCTTAATTTGTTTTTTAACCTCTAATCTTAGCATGTCTCAGTTTCAACACCAACTATTACCCAAGTCAACATAACCAGTTATGTTCTCTTGACCAGTAGCTATCCAAGTGTGGTACAGGATCCCCAAGACCCTTTTAAGGGTTGTGCAAGGTCAATATTATTTTCATAATATCACTCAAACGTTATTTGCTCCTTTACTATCAGTGTGTCACAATTCTGCAGTGGAGACTTCTAGAGGGCCCAAGTTAATGGAATGCTTATTTGCATATTCCTGTCAATGTCCATTTCAGTTTTCAATATGGTAACTATAAATCCATATAGTCCACATAAGCAAAGTTTTTTAGTATCCTTAGTAATTTTTAAGAGTGAAAAGGGCTCCCAAGACCAAGACATTTGAAAAACACTGCTCTAGACCAACTACGAAAATAAAACAAAACAAAATCTCGCTGCGTGACTTCAATCTAAACACAAATAGTATGGTCCAGAAGAATCTAAAAGAGAAAAAATACATGTTGAGTATCACCTTCCATTGGCACTACTAGGGTCCGCTAAAATAATTTAAAAAACCGAGGGCAGATGCTCCTGGGTGGCTCAGTCAGTTAACTGTCTGACTGTTGATTTCGGCTCAGCTGGTGATCTCAGGGTCCTGAGATTGTGCCCCACGTCAGGCTCCAGGCTCAGTGGGGAGTCCGCTGTAGATTCTCTCTCCCTCTCCCTCTGCCCCGCCCCCCTTCTCTCTCTCTAAAGAAAAAAAAAGAATAAATCTTAAAAACAAAACAAAACCAAAAAAACTGAGGGCACTGTAAGAGGTGCCTGACCTCACAGAACCTGAGATCCAGAAGAGCAAATGCCACACACTGCTTGATATCTGTGATATCCACTCTCTTTTTCTAGTAGAAAAATACAATTTTTTTTGCTGATCTATAGCCCAAGTAAAAACCTACATTTTCCAGCCTGTCCTGGCCTTGGACGTGGCCGTGTGCCCAAGCCCTGCCAGTGGGGTGTGAACAGGAGTACTGGGATCAAAGTCTGGATCGTGCCCTCTAGAGAGAGGAACCCGGTCTCCTCCACCCACCCCGGCCCTTCCTGCCGGCTGGAATGTGGCCGAGCAGGTGCAGGGAGCTGGTCAGGAGCCCGAGGTAGAGCAAAGCGAGAAGAGAAAGGAAGCACTCCAGTTTGCTTACGCTCACAGACCGTGAGAGAGACAAACGTCTATCTTGTGCAATACTGTGTCTTGTTTAGGCAGCTGGACCTGCGTCCTGACAAATGCAGTGGTTTAACCTAGAAAGGATGACGCAGCATGGCCCAAGGGAGACCGTGGCCCATACTGATAATCTTCCATCATGCCCCCCACGCCCCAGCGCTCGGCTGGGCTGCGTCCACGTCTTTGCTCCGGGGACAGGCCTAGCAGAAACATCTTCCTCCCTCCTCGTGACCTCACAACTCACCCAAATCCTGCCCAGCCTGGGAGATCCCACAGGCCCAGCCAGAAGTTTCGGACTTCTTCAGATATTCTTAAGCTACAGCCCCAAGGGCAACATTTGATTGTTATAAACGTTTAATTTGGTTGTTATAGTAAATTAAAAAAATTCTAAGTTAGTTATCAATATTTAAAAATCGGGAGATTTCATATAAAAACTCAGGTTTTAGCTTCTCCTAAAAAAGAAAAAAAAAAAGATCAGAGGATCCGGCACCACTGGGCCCAGGACTTGGGACATTTGTTTTTATCTTCTATCCTGAGTTTAGAACAGTGCCCGCTACTCGTACGTATTTGTTGTGTGAATGAGGAAACAGTTTCCTTAAAGTCTACAGTACCCTCCCCATCACATTCCCAGGCGCTTGGTAAGTGTTTGGCTCTAAATCTGTGCTAAAATATGTCCACCAAATGCACCAGCCTTCAAGAACTTACGGATAGCTCATTTAATTCTCTTAACACATGTCTGTTCATTAATTCAGTCACATATTCATTCAACAAACAGCAACTGAACATCTAGGATATACCAGGCATTGTTCCAAGCACACGGGACATGAACAGAACTGGCAAAGGCTCCTGCCCTTTGTGGAGTTTACATTCTAGCCGGAAGAGACAGATCAACAACAAACCTTTTAAATAAACTGTATCGTAAGTTAGAAGAAAAAGAGCCAAGGGAGTGAGGGGCCTTGTGGAGGGGATGGGCTGGGCAGCAGATGCCAGTAGGAAACAGAATTCTCAAGGTAGGTCTTACCCGAAGCCAAAAACGAAGCAAGGGCTTGAAGGAGATGAGGGAGAGGAGAGAGATGGTGCAAAGGCCCTGGGGCAGAAGCACCACGTGCTTGAGAGAGAGCAAGGCAGCTGGCTGGAGGGGGCCGGCCAACCCAACATTGGCCGCACCATGTTCTGGAGCTCCTCACTCAACAGCAAGCATTGTGGGAAGCAGGCCAACGATGACTTCAGGTGTTAAAGATAAGATAAACACTGGAATTTGGAGGATCAGAAATAAAGAGCAGAGAATGCCAAAGGTGGGCGGGAAGTACTCAGCATCATGCACCAGTAACACCTAAGTTCCCTTGGAAGCGGAGGCTCGAGGGGCACGCAGAACAAAGGCAGCCTCTGCGGCCGGCCTGGCTGGGAGTCCTGGCTGCATCGTCCCCTTGCCGCTCATCCTTCCTGGACCCTCCCAGGCTCCCCTCCCTCCTGCACAACTGGGCTCATCACTTCGGAGTGGCCCACAACCAATTGCAAACATTCACCAGGAACACCGGCTTCAATCTCAACTTGCTCCCTAGCCTCCCTCCACCCCAGGGAAACCCACATTTCTGTGACTTCATAAATTTGAACCATGGCCCACAGATACATTTAACCTGTAGCACACCTCTGGAGAGTTCTTTTTGCTTTAGAGCCCCCTGTCTTCTTGCCTGGACCTCCAGCCCCTTTTCCTCCCTGTACCTTCCACAGACACACCATTTTCCTCTTTCAATGACTTTTTATTTTTTTATTTTTTAATTTTTTTTAAAGATTTTATTTATTTATTTGAGAGAGAGAGAATGAGAGATAGAGAGTACGAGAGGGAAGAGGGTCAGATGGAGAAGCAGACTCCCTGCCGAGCAGGGAGCCCGATGCGGGACTCGATCCCGGGACTCCAGGATCATGACCTGAGCCGAAGGCAGTCGTTTAACCAATTGAGCCACCCAGGCGCCCTCAATGACTTTTTAAAGAGGAAGAGGGGCAGTGTCTGCCTTCCATGAATCCTGGCCCTCAAGGGCTTGGGGCACTGGTCAAAACCATATATATTCACACTGAACACATGCAGGCCAACTGCTGTCCAGCTAAGGAGTACCTCCTGCAAGCAACGGAACAATTCCCAACCATGCCCAGGGCAGATGGGACAGAAAGCAGGTCTCACTCATGAGTGGCCCGGGAGAGGGCAGGAACCCTCTCCTAGCTGACGCCTCATAGCTCTGAGTTTGTGAGAGTTTATTCTCCCTCTGTCCCCACAGATTTACAGCCCAGTAGCAGAATTCCTTTTGAATTTGGGGTCCCAACTGGCTGTCTCCAAATCTCAACTGCTCCTCCCCCACAAAAGCTCTATGAGGGCTGCTTTTGCATTAAAAACCAGCCGCTGCAGCACCTGGGTGGCTCAGTCAGTTAAGCGTCTGCCTTCCGCTCAGGTCATGATCCCGGAATCCCGGGATCGAGTCCCACATCGGGCTCCCTGCTCAGCGGGGAGTTTGCCTCTCTCTCTGCCCTTCACCCCGCTTGTGCTCTCTCTCTCCCTCAAATAAATAAATAAAATCCTTAAAAACAAACAAATAAATAAATAAATAAAAAGAAAAACCAGCCGCAGATAATGCCAAGAATGAAGAAGAAAATATCTTGCCTAGCACACTGTTTATCTCATGACTTTTTACTTTAAGTCCCTTAACTTTCGTGTGTGTGTGTGTGTGTGTGTGTGTGTGCGCGCGTGCGCACCCGCTTTTTTTGTGGCTAAGCTCAGAATTCTGACCCACTTCCATGCACACAACCATATTTTCCAGAATACAGGGGCATCCAGCGGGCAGTGAGCAGTCTCCTCCGAGAGCCAGCACATAGAAGAGGCAGCGAGGCGAGCTCCTGGGCATGGCATCTGCTCACTGGCACTCCCTCGGACCAGAATGTTGGGGTGAACTGGAAAAGCAGGAGCATGCTGCCGGCCGGTGACACACGCTGGGAGCACCTCATGCCACCTCCCGGGCTCTCATTTCTAACTGGCCGACCAGCAGCCTTTCCTGTCCCCACGGGGTTAGAGTTCATGTTTTTCAGGAACGACACGGGGCAATTTACTATGGTGGAGATAAATAAAGGAAGTGATCATCAGCTAGTCTGTGAGCTACACTGTCATCATCTGATTTAGAGAAAAGGAGGTAAAGGGTCATTCTCATGCCTTAAAGGACAGGAGCAGAGAGGAGCATCTCCCAAGTCACTCTCTTGCAGGTTGGGACCGACTTTAGGAACGAAATAACCTAGGCCCACACGTGCTGTTCACTTCAAAAGATTTAAAAATTCAGACATTAAAACCAAAGATGACTTTCTCTTATTCTCCTCTGTAAATATCTGCAAATCAGAAATATGCTGATACGAATAAATATGCCTTTACAAATAAGATAACACCTTATTTGTACTAAAACATTGAGAAGATAAATATGAAACTGGATAAGAATATTAGAAATAGCTTTATTGCATTTTCCCCCTATACTTGTAAGTACCATATGGGAGTACCTACCAGATGTCAGGTGCTCGTCTCTTATCCCTAGAGGGATAGTCCAGGTTAAACATACCACAGTAGTGTGCTTTAGATTTGATCAATCAGCAAAAATGCAGTTGCTACAAGAAAGGTTATTAAATAAATTACCGCTCTGATGCATGTTTTAAATTACTTCAAGGTAAGTCTAGGCTACATTTAAAGCCATCAAGTCTCATTTTGGCCATAAAGTAATTATTTCTCGTAGCATAATAGCATTTTTGTCCTGACACCAGAATGAAATGGTTGGGGACCTTTAGCACCAACGGCTCAGGCTTTGGGGCCATATACACCTGTAGGAGAATCCAGCTTCCACCCTTTATGAGTTGGGAGTGCCACGACATCTTCTTTTTTTTTTTAAGATTTTATTTGTTTATTTGAGAGAGAGCACAAGCAGGTGGGGAGAGGGAGAGGGAGAAGCAGACTCCCCGATGAGCAGGGAGCCTGGCTCGGGACTCGATCCCAGGGCCCTGGGCTCATGACCTGAGCTGGAGGCAGATGCTTAACCGACCGAGCCCCTCAGGCGCCCCTATGACATCTTATATAACCTTTTCTGTGTACTTAATCTTCCTCTCTTAAACGGGGGGAAAGAACAACTTTCCAGAAGAACTCGACTGAGCTTAAATATATGAGAGAGACATATGTAAGGTAAAACACAAAGTAATAAATAGAAGTTCTATTACAGTTCCTGGCACGCAGTAGAAAAATCAAAGAAAACCAACCCCTTCCCACATGAGGTGATTAGGGAAGTGAGGTTAATTGCCTCTGTCTCCCAGTGCTGATTTCTGTTACAGAGATCAGAGATGACTGATGTGGAGGGACTTGTTTCACGGCAATTAGTTTTTGACAGACACTCTCAGTCATCCACACAGCAACCACTTGCCCCCCATGCCTGCCATGTCTTCCTTACCGGCAGGCACTAACCTCACCGGAGACCTTCCCGTTCCCAGCGTCCCTTGCGCTCAGGACTAGTTGGCGAGTTGGTATGTGACCAAATCTTGGACAATGGGACCAAAAGGGGGACTACCGTTCAGAGGACTCTGAGGGTTTTTCATCTCTAACACCAGGAGACATTCTGGAGAATATGTATGTGCCTTCTCATTGGCCGGACCTGTGTCTTCGTGCAAGACTTGAAATGCAAATGCCGTCTTGCAACACGGGAGTCAAGCCTGAGAAGCTCTTGGTGTGCAGAGGGTGGTGGAGCCAAAGGGTGGAATGAGGCTGGCTTCTTGCTGAGGCTGCCGAGCTGCCGAGTTTTACCCTACAACTATCCTTCTCTGAATTGTTGTTACCGTATAAGATATAAGTGCCATTGTTTGGGACACTCCCAGGATTCCGTAAGATATTGCCTTATTGATACAGGGTTTCTCTGGCAACATAACAAACTCTTCAGCTATGTAATTCCTTCCAATGGCAAAAAGTAGTGATTCTGTATCACTAAAATAATAATAATAATAGAATTTTGTAAAATTTAACCATTTTTTAATATCTCCAAGATATTACATTCTTCTTTGATTAAGATGTATTTACTATTTAACTCTTTCTTGATGAGTCAACCTTATTTCAACATACCTGCCCATAGCAATGCTTTGCTCCATTTCTCATTTGCTCTTATATACAAAATCAATTAAAAAAGAACGGCTTTACTTAACTTCCCTCTGACTTCAGTCTTTCTGTCCTTTTAATTTTAGATCACTGATGAAATAATTTACACTTATTTGTAAAATTAAAGTTTAGACTGGACATGGATCTCAAGGGGTCCCCCTGTGAGCAAACTGTACGCTGATTACAGTGAATGTGCTACATGATTTCCAAACTGGCTACACAAAGACCATTTTCTTACCGCCCCCCCCCCCTTTTTTTTTCTCCACTGTGTCCTAGATAAGAGCAAGGTGAGTTCCGGGCAGGTGAGGGATTATTGCAGCACTATATATCCTTTAATATAGCAAAAGAGTTATCATCATCATAATGACTATGAACAGAAAGCTTTCCTTCCCCGGTTAACTGGAATAACCCGCTAACCCTCACCAAAGCCTGAAAAGATAAGGGGCATTTGAGCCTAGAGATCAGATGTGCAACCTCCAGGGTCAGACCACCTGGGTTCATATTCTGACTCCAACCACTAAATGCAGGATCGCAGCTTCTCCAGCTGCAAAGTGGGGTTGAGAACAGTAAGTAAGGAAAAAGCTGTGGATGCCTATAAAACATAGAACACGATGCTTGGTGCTAACAAATGACCACACCATTATCTGCACGTTACAGATAAGGAAACAAGAGTCCAGAATAGGGGCGCCTGGGTGGCTCAGTCGTTAAGCGTCTGCCTTCGGCTCAGGTCATGATCCCAGGGTCCTGGGATCGAGCCCCACATTGGGCTCCCTGCTCTGCGGGAAGCCTGCTTCTCCCTCTCCCACTCCCCCTGCTTGTGTTCCCTCTCTCGCTGTGTCTCCCTCTGTCAAATAAATAAATAAAATCTTAAAAAAAAAGGGGGGGCCCAGAATAGATAAGTAACCTGAGTAAGGGGTGGAGCAGGGACTCAGAACTAGGTGCATAGGATTCCCGAGTTCAAGCTCAAGCAGCACGTGATAGTTGATGGTGAAATCAGGGCAAAGTCAGATCCTTGGGGCTTGGATAAGAATGATAGAAATGAAAGTTCACGCCTTTAAAATCATCTGACCCAAGGATTATACATGGAGGTGGTGTGGGGGGGGTGGGGCAACTGGGGAGAAACTCCTTTTTTTTTTTTTAAGATTTTTTATTTATTTATTTGACAGGGAGAGACACAGCGAGAGAGGGAACACAAGCAGGGGGAGTGGGAGAGGGAGAAGCAGGCTTCCCGCGGAGCAGGGAGCCCGATGCGGGGCTCGATCCCAGGACCCTGGGATCATGACCTCAGCCGAAGGCAGACGCTTAATGACTGAGCCACCCAGGCGCCCCTATGAGAAACTTCTAAGTACTGACTGGAGTGTTTTAATGGTTATTGTATTATTCAGGTTTTCTGCTTTCTCCTGGAGTCAATTTTAGTAGCTCAGATTTTCTATTTTTCCCCTGTTTTATCTGTTTGTCAAATGTAGATAGTCAGTGTTCTCTTCAGATGTCTTAAATTATTAATGAGTCCTGGGGTGCCTGGGTGGCTCAGTCTGTTAGGCGTCCAACTCTTGGTGTCGGCTCAGGTCCGGATGTCAGGGTCGTGAGAGCGAGCCCCATGTTGTGCTCCATGCTCAGCATGGAATCTGTTTGAGATTCTCTCCCTCTCCCTCTGCCCCTCCCCCCGCCCCCTGCTCTCTCTCTCTCAAATGAATAAATAAAAGCTTTCCAAAATAAATAAATAATCAATGGGTCTGTAGTTATAGTTTTCATTCCTAATACTAATTATTTGTGGGTTTTCCTCTTTCTTTCCGGGTTAACATTGTCAGAAATTTAGCTACGTCATCAATGATTTCCAAAGAATCAGCTTTTGGGCTGGTTTTTCCTCGCAACTTTATCTGATTAATTTCTGTTCTTATTTTTATTATCTCATTATTTTCACCATCTTTAGAATTAAGATACCACTGCACTTCTAGCTTCCTGAGGATTGTTCCTTGTTTTCTATGTTTCGTGATTTTTCAGCAAATGTATTTAAGCAGAGAAAAGAGAGAAAGGAAATTTCAGTTCGGCCATTACAAATATCTGATTCATAATCTTGTCTATGTCAAAAAAAGAAATGAGCATTCATTCCCTTCACTTGTTTTATAGTCTGTGGATTGACCACCTGGAATATGGAGTTGAGAAATTCAAACACATAATTATTCTACCAAGACTCAGTTCAATTCAAATATGTGCTGGTTTTTAATGTAAGTTCTAAATTGTGGTATTCAAAAGGCATTTCACATGCACATAAGTGTGTTAATTTAGGATTCTGGTTTTTTTTTTCTTAATGAGATGATCCAATTAATATGCATCATAAAACACTTAGAAAATGAATCTGAGGTGTCAGGGAGAAATTCACCTTTGTACACAATTATTTTGTCATCTTAAATCCATACGAGCATGTTAATTTTGTCATTCTGCTGTTGAGGTACTAAAATTTCCTGGAAATTATGCCTTCTAAAAATAAGCCATCCAAAAAAAAAAAAAAATTAAGCCATCCGCAAGCCACTAAGCTTTAATGTAAACTTTAACATACTTCCTTCTTTTTTGCTGCAATAAGCTTGTAACAAAATACTATCCAGGAGTTATCTAATTCGATGAAGCATAATGAGTCAGAATAAATTTTAAAAATAACCTCATTTTCTTGCCTGCCAGTTGCCCGAAGCTCAGAGATACAAGGTCAGTCCTTGGGCATTATGAATCCATTTTATTTAATTTTCATAGATTTCCTAAGGACGGTCCATGACCAAGATGAATTGAGCCCAGCACTACTACTCAAAAGCAAAAGCTGTCCTCGAATACTTCTCGAGGAGCCTTTCTCCAATGCTCCCTGACCACAGGAATTGTAACAGTTCGACACGTTCCCATGGACAGGAATGATCACATTTTCGGTTTTGTACTAGACAATCTCTTCTTCGATGCAGTGGACCAAAGCAAAATCCGCTGTGTCCTTCCGTAGCCTTGCCTGGCAGGCAGTCCATTTAAAGATGCTTAATGAGCCCCTCACCCTGCCAAAGTGGTTAGCAGGGCCCGGCTGGCTTCTGTGCCTGCATGCTCACCACTCACCCGCTTCCTAGTTTCCCGCCCTGTCGCTGTCATCCCCCTCCTCTACGTGGAGTTTCCTCTGACTGTGGTTCCCGGGCCACCTGCATCGTAATGACTTGGTGGAGGAGGAGAGCGCCTGGTCACAAGAAGACAGATTTCCAGATGCCACCGAGTCAGTTTTCTGAGATCGCCCCACAAATCTCTATTTTTATCAAGCAGCCCAGCAGATCTTGATGCACACGGAAACCCGAGGCTCACGACATCAGATAAACCTGCCCTAAGACGGCTACAAATAACCCCCAAAAAGCCTGGTCTTGACCAGATGCATATTCCCTACCGCAGAAGGAGCTCCTGCCTAGACCTCTGTGAAGTGGAGGTGTCCCCCCACACCTGTCCTCACCCTGCATCTCAACTATTAATTTTCTGTCTTTCCCGTTGACATACCTTTATTCCATAGGACACGGTTTTTCATGACTCGAACTGATGCTTCATCCGAGCGTTTGCCCTGTGTCTTCAAATGTCTTCCATACCCTTCCACCAGGACACCCAACTGTGATTTCTCACTCGGTACGTTCCACGGCTAAATGCATCTTTCCTACAAATATTGCTGGCTCCAAGGAAATCCAGCCCTCCATTTATTTGTACAACATTATTTATTAACAGATAGTCTATGCTAGGAGCCAGTGATACAATGGTGACCAAAGAGACAGATCATATCAGATCTTACGACACGAACATTCTGCTAAGGGCAGGGTGAGGTGGAGACATGTGGGAACTGCTACAAAGACAAAATACAGGAAACAGAGACAGTTGTGCATTTTTTTTTTTTTTTTTTTTTTTGCAAAACAATACCTCAGAAACAACAGCGGTCTTCCTCAGTGCAAAGGGAGGCAGTGTTTTGCCCCATTATCGGTGATGGCAACGTTGATCTCTTGTTTTAAATCATGCCTGCCAACCTTCTTCCTTGCAAAGATACTATTTTTTCCTTTGTAATTACAAAGTATCTTTAGGGAGTTACTTCGAGAATCTGCGAATACACCTCGCCCCACTAATTATAGCATCCAAGATGATTCTTGCCTGAACAATGATTCTTATGGCATCTGAAAATGGCAAATTTTCATTTCCATCCTCCTTTTGACATTTCTTAGTTTAGGTGGCATTTTTGGTTGAAGGTTGTTTAGTTTTTGTACAAAATGTGTACCTTTCAGCCTCTTAAATGGTTCCATCTCTTCTTTACGGGATCTGGGTTTTAAAGGTCCTCAAACTCACTAATGCCAAAGAAACTTCCTAAAATATGTCCACCAATCTTTTCTTCCAGTAATTTTATGGTTGGATATTTCTGAATAAATACCTTTGATCTGTGTGGAATTAGTTTTTTGTAAGAAGTAAGACAAGGCTACGGTTTCCTTTTACCCCTAGGCAGAATGGCCCTGAAACTCCTCGACTGCACTTAGCTTCTTATTTAACTCACAACTCTGCCCCATAAGGCGATCTGCCCAACCTAGGCACTTAGTACATATTTATTAAATTAAACTAGTCTCTGCCAATTACACCTCAATAAAGCTTAAAGGGAAAAAAAGTCTAGCAGCAATGGATAAAATCATAGAGGAGAGGAACTGCCCCCCCCAGGATAGGAGGCAATTGTGAGTAAGGTACCCCAGATCTGGAATGAGCGGTGAAATGATTGGAGAAGGACAAATAGTTATTGAGGGAGATTCTGAGGAAAAGACATAGACCTTGGAAGTTAAGCAGACATATTGAGGTCTGGGACAAAAGCAGGCAAAGATATTGTCAATGCTGACACTGTCAGGAATGGCAGATGGTGGCGCGTCTGATTCGCACAGAGGAAACTTCTCCCCCATCTGAGTGAACGGTACCAACATCTAATCAATTGCACAACCCCTGGCGAAATGGGGAAATAGCCCCGCTGTGTCTGCCGCCTCCCTGAAGTCCACAGCCAATCTGCCACTGCACACACACACACACACACACACACAAACACACACGCTCATGAAGAAATGTCAGACCCACCCAAATGGAGAGAGGTTCCATAAAACAACCGGTTATAGCTCTTAAAAAGTGTCAAGATGATGAAAGACAGAGAAAGACTGAGGCACGGTTTCAAATTAAAAGAGAACTCGGAGACAAGACACGTAAACGCCAGGCACAATCCTGCAGGGCGTCCTGGACCAGACGGATGCTGGGGAAATGTGAACAAGACCTGTGCGTTAGACAGTGACAGTGTGATAGTAGTACTTTCCTGATTTTGATAACTACTGTGATTATGTAAGCTGTTAATATCTGGGGAAAGGGGGGAGTAAAAGATATACAGAAATTCCATGTACTATTTTTGCAATTTTTTGGAAGTGTGACATGATGTAATCTTTTTAAAGTCTGACATTATTTTAAAGCATTGTGTTTAATGCTCAATTAGTACCTTAAAATTCCCTCAGAAAGGAGAAGGACAACAAAAGGAAAAGAGTTCGTATCCCTTGTGACCGTTAGAACATCGATTGCTTCTGAAGCATAGGGAGCATTTACAGAAAAATAAGGAAGAGATAGAGTTGAGTAAAAACAGGCAAATGGAATGAACAAGTCACAAGAGAATTATAAACAACTAAGTAACACGAAACATGCTTCATTTTTCTAATAATTAAGAAACCACCAAATTTGAACAAGACAGCTTCATTTATTTGATTGATAAAATTTGCACGATTGATCATACTAAACATTGATGAGGATTGGAAGAAAAATTAGCAATTTTTTAAATAATATGCATTCCTGGTGACCAAGCAATTCCAATTCTAAGATTTCCCTTTAGGCCATATAATATACCACACACACACACACACGCACACACGCACGCACGCACACATACACACACACACACGCCTCCCTCCCTCTCTCTCTCTCATCTCAGCATGGCTTAAAAATATGAAAATTTAGGAAGTAAAAATAGCCACCAAAAGGGTGTTACTTAAAATAAAGAATATCTCTAGTTGATGAAGCCATTAGAAAGGACTTACACCTACGCGCGCTGAACCAGGAAGATGTCCAAGTTCTAGCATTATTAAGTGGGAAAAGAAGCCAGTTGTAAAGTAACATATAAAATATGACTCCAACCTTGTGATTCTCATACATAGGCAGTTAATGTATACTGACTGGCATCTGCAAGAAAAAAGTCTGAACAACACACACTGAATTTTTCCCAGCTGTTTTCTCAAGGACGTGATCATGAAGGCCTTTCACGTTCAAGTCATTCATTTCTGTACAGTTTGTTACCAGGAGGTATCGCTTCATAATCAGACAAATTCTACTTTCGTGACATCTATCAATTTTGAGTAGGTAGCTCCAGGTTTTAATCCTGGCCCTGCCAGGTTCCAGATGTGTGAATCTGGGTAAATTACTCCCTGAGTCTGTTCCTCCAGTCCAAACGGAGCTTAATTGTGCCCCTCTTCCTTCACAATATTGTTAAGGTAGTGGGTAGCTGCAGTAGTTTACTCAGGGGCTTTCTAAATCCAGAGGAGCTGCCCTGGCCTGATGTCCGAGCTGAGTGCTGGGAAGAGCACGGAACTGGCTCAGGCCTTCAGAAACACAGAGAAATCCGCTGCCTAAACCCTCCGGTGTCAGTTCTGCCAAATTCGAGGCCCCAAGTGCTCCCCCTTGCTCCCTTCTGCCTTTTGGTGACAAACCAGTTGGCTTTGCTCGCCTCTTCCTTAGTCCTCTGTTTCTGGACCAGATGCTGTGTGTCCCGAGCGCGGGTCTAACACTTGTTCGCATCAGGTTAGTCCCCGGCTCGACAAGGCACACTGGTAACCTAGTGCCTGCCAGAAGAGGTCTAAGTACCCTTGCTTGGAGGCCCTTCAGTGCCAGAGACCTGACCCCTTTTCTCGGGCTTGGAGAGACGTTGTATTCCACCGTTGCCCGGTGTATGTCTCCTGGCTACTTCCCTCTTGGATCAAACCCTCTCTGCTCTGTCCCAACATCCGCCATTCAGGATGCGCCATGTTCCGTCTAAATATTCCCACCAACCCTGTGGTTTTCTGATTCCCTCCATCCAAAAAGTGGTATTAATAAGAACACGAAACACAGTCTATAGTGCCATTATTAAAAACTCCAAGATGGCCTGACTGTATACGTTATTACTTAAAAATAGAAACACAAATCTGAGTATGAAATCAGATCTAGCCCTTCACGTTTCATTTCTCTCAAAGTGTGGTTTATTGACCATCTGCACATCAGAATCCTCTGCAACGCTTGTTAAAATGAAGGTTCCCGGCCCCACCCAAACTTACTGAATTATGTCAGTGGGATGGAGGCCCTTTTGGTTTTTGGAGACTAGTTAGAGACGCATCACCCCAGTCATTTAACTAAGTCTTTCAATAACGTTACACTTGGCAACAGAAAAATAACTTTTATGTGATAAGAATGTGATAGCCATCTACATGTCTTTAAACCTGCATTTTAATCTTATGGATTTTCCATTAATTGGAAAAACAAAGGTCTGCACCCACTAATGATGCCAAGTGATTTTCATCTTTTTTGTTTTGTTTTGTTTGCTGAAAGTGCTATCTTGATTCAGTGAGCCATTTCTCTGACCCATTTTTACAAAAAAGAGCTGATTGCAGGCCTCTCTCTTCTAATTTTGTTCCACCCATCCTGTCTATTTGTTTCTATTAAAGAAAACTTATCTTGTGGAAGAGTTCATAAGCCAGCCTTTCAAGGACAAAACAGACTGGAAAAAGAACCTGAGTCAACCTATCAGAAGATTGAAGCATGAACCCACAGACATAAAGCCCTCTCTACATCTCTTCTTCGTGGTTGAAATGCACATTTCCGGTGTTAAAAAAGCTATGGCTCTGGCAACAGGGTGAATAAAATCACACAGTCCTTAGATGAGCTGAATGTAACCATAAATGCGATTACTGATTCTAGTTTTCCTTCTGCCTTTAACTAAAAGGTGCAGAGCTGGTTGTCGCCCCAGCCATTGATGTCTGAAATGCTGCACTCTCATAAGGGACCCACACTGCAGTTGCTTTCTGAGCACCTGCAAAGGAAAGCAGACAGGCAATGTTCACCCCGAGCCAGGAGGGGTTAATAATGAGTCATCACCGGCCTCCTGTTTCCAAATGACCCAGAGGGTCATCAAGTCAAACAATCAAAATGAATAATTCCTGATGGGTCCCTGAACAGTTAGTTATCTCTTGTATGAGCCTGAGTTGATTCTCTGGTTCAGTTACTATGATACCACTGAGCAAAAGTATAGCAAAAGTTTTAAAAAAACAAAACACCAAATCCCCCGGAACTCAAGCTCTTTCATCCTTAATAAGGTTGTTTTTTTTTTTTTTTTTTTTTTTTTAATTTAGAAAAACATTGGTCTCTGGTGTTCTTTCGCTCCCTGGGAGACAAGGCCACGGGGCATCTCGTTCAACCTCCTGACTTGCGTGGCATCCTAGGTGCGGTGGTGATAACCCCAGGCTACTGAAAGAGGGACTGATGAGCTAGCTTGGCCCACGAGGGCAGGAGGTGTGGTGAGAAAAATAGCGCTTGCCAGCCGGCTCCTCCCAACCCACACGCAGGCTCCCGGGGATCAATCCCGGCAGGAAGCCTTCCAGGCTCACCACGGCCACAGGGGGAGACCCATGGCCGTCCCATGGGTCTTTTTTCTTTCTTTATTTTTTTTTAAAGATTTTATTTATTTGACAGAGACACAGCGAGAGAGGGAACACAAGCAAGGGGAGGCGAAGAGACAGAAGCAGGTTTCCCTCAGAGCAGGGAGCCCGATGCGGGGCTCGATCCCAGGACTCTGGGATCATGACCTGAGCCGAAGGCAGACGCTTAACGACCGAGCCACCCAGGCGCCCCACCTTTTTTTCTTTAAATCAGGTTTAAACTCACAAAACTTAAAAACAGTTCCTTTAAAAAGAATCGAACTTTAGGGACGCCTGGGGGGCTCAGCGTCTGGCTTCGGCTCTCGCCGCACCCCCCCACCTTTTCTCTTGGCTCTAACCCCACATCCTCCATGCTGGAGACCCAATGTGGCTACCTCTGGCCCAGGGACTGGTCCCCCAGGCGCACCCCAGCTCCCACTCCACACTGCTTCCTGCTCTTAGCCCCTCACAGGTGCTCTGCTCTCTAGATTTTTGGCTTGGGATTGTGTCTGCCCCTGTGACAATATCTGGCCAGTGTTTGCAAGATTCTGAGGTTACACCAGGGCTCAGCAGGAAAGGATGCTGTGATCAACCGGATGAGGAACAAGTGAGGTCGTGGTCGTGGTCAGGTGCACTGACCCTCGTCCACACATGACATCGGTCTGACTGCCTGACATTCTTCCTTGTCCATTCGGTGTCATTGGGATGCTACCTCATTAGGCCATCATTTTCTGCCACTAGATTCCACCCCAATTCCCTTCTTCTACGAATCCACTCAAGTGCCAAATAGCCAGGTGCCAAATACTCTTCTAAAAGGATATGCTTTCGTCACTTACTCCTTTCAATGAACCGACCTTGAATTGGCCACCTCGTCCAATCAAAATGCCACACCCTGGCTTTCGAGGGCCTTAATAAGACGTGGAAAGAACATGCCTTTAACTCAGGTTCAAGTGCTCAATGCCTACTTACCAAATAAATCCTTAATAAGAATAGTTATGCTTAGGGGCGCCTAGGTGGCTCAGCCATTAAGCGTCTGCCTTTGGCTCAGGTCATGTTCCCAGGGTGTTGGGATCGAGCCCCGTTATCAGGCTCCCTGCTCAGCGGAAAGCCTGCTTCTCCCTCTCATACTTCCCTTGCTTGTGTTCCCTCTCTCGCTGTCTCTCTCTCTGTCAAATAAATAAATAAAATCTTAAAAAAAAATGATCACGCTTCATTACATAGAGAACAGCAGTGTTGATGTTACTTCAAAACCACAGTGATAGGCAATGTTTTATTTTACATATTTATTTTGAACACAGCCCGACAGAAAACCAATTTAAGTGTTGAAGGGTCTCATCTGACTTTTGTTCAGAATGAAACAAGCTTGACTGAAAGACATAAAGGGAAGGATATCAAAGAGAAAATGTGCATTACTAATGTGCACTCTAATGTTAATAACCAGGTAAATTTCGGACAGCTTTCTAATCTTTCACTCTGAAACTAGATCATGAACCACAGGGTAAACTTCTAAGGACTGGGGATGGAAAGTCACCCTATTTAAAGAAAAAAGAAAGAAAGGTATAATACCCTTAATATTCAAGATCAGAGAATGCACCCATTCCCAAGAGTAACTTGAGAGGCTAACCAGAGCAAATCAAAACATACGAATTATTTGTATTTATATCCAGGGGCTGCTTTTAATACATCTAAGTTACTAAGTAACCAGCAGTCTGAATTCATATCTCTAAGGCAATCACATCAATGGACAAACATAACATGGATTTAATTTAAAATTTAAAAAATCAAACAACATGGGCTTTGAAGACTTAGCAATTTGCCAAATGTTTAACTGGCTCTTCTGCTTAGCATGAGGAGATACAGGAATGTACCAGAAGTTCACCTGATTTGCTTAGGAATGCAAATCATTTCTGACAAAAGCCACATCCAGATGTAGCTACATCCAGATTATTCCTGAGTTGAACATTCTGATGTCAACTCAGGATTTCTGAATGGCCACTCACATGTCCAACTGGACAATTCACAATTTCAGATAGCTGGAATAAGCAAGTCAACAGGTACCAATACACTGCTGTTTGTTTGTTTTTGTTTTGTTTTGGAGGGATTCTTACTGTTCCTTTGGTGGAGGAAGTCAGTCTTAGTTGAGTGTATCAACTGGGCTTCAACTGGATGAAATGACTGGTAATTCATACCAAGTGATGGCTAAAAATAATCCATACTAGAAGAGGTGATAGAGCTAAATTGGGAAGATCAACATTTTAGAACTGCTATTCATGTAACAAATATTTATTAAGCAGAGGTAATCCATTAGCCTAAGGGACCACAAACTGACTCACATATTCTCAAGGATGACCATGAGTCATTTCTCATAGTTTCAACCCAACTTACTTACAAATCCCTCACAGTGTTGAGAAAAAAAAATGCTAGCCTTGGACAGAATCATAAACCCAGAGGATTAAAATGAGGTCTAATTGGTAAATGTATCCTTCCAGGTAGGCAGCTGGGATTCCTGGACACCTCTCACATTCCTCCTGCCCCCTCACATTTCCAGCAAGAAGTACCAGGCTTTTCTTCTCTGTAAAAGGCAACCTCACTTCCGGGATTGTAGCTGTAAGTAGGCTCGGGAAGGGTCCTTAAAGGAGGAATATGAACCAAGCTGTGTTAAGTCCTATGTGCTGAAAGTAAAAAGAGGTAGCTATTATTAACAATTCCCTAACTATTTTTATCTGTCTTTTCAGGAGCCAACCCCAGACACATTCTCCTCTCCAAGAGAAACTTGTCTGGGGAAGATACGCTGGGGCCATGATTCTGCCATTTCTTCCTCCAAGCCTCTCACTGGTAATGGGTCCTACCAAAAGGCCCAAGAGTAGGTAAGAAACTGGCCCCCGGAAGCTGGCAATATGAATAAAGGGCTAGGATTCTCTGCCTGATCATCTGAATGGTGCTTATTTCACGAAGGAGTATAAAACAGCACATTTCTTCTTAAAATTCCCAAGAACCAGCTCATACAGCAAAGACAGCTGAAGTACACGCAAAAACAGATTTCTGAGGGGCAAACTATTTGCTGTCTATATGCTTGGACAGAAAACAAGAACCCATTCATTTTCTAGGTAGATTCCAGTAACATTTCATGTCTTGGAATGAAGATGCTGCAATGGAGAAAATGGGAAACAAGGGGAGCGTCTTTCTCAAAGGCACTAACCTGAATTAAAAAGAAACAGCCTGGGTGGCTCAGTGGTTAAGCGTCTGCCTTTGGCTCAGGTCATGATCCCGGGGTCCTAGGATCGAGCCCCGCATCGGGCTCCCCGCTCCGCGGGGAGCCTGCTTCTCCCTCTCCCACTCCCCCTGCTTATGTTCCTGCTCTCACTGTCTCTCTCTGTCAAATAAATAAACAAAATCCTTAAAAAAAAAAAAAGAAACAAATATTTAGAGGGCAGCTACACAATGCCTACAAGACTGCCAACCGAAACGAGGGCTGGAAAGAAACAGAACACAGTGGCTTAATCTCTGTGTGAAACCACCAGAGAAAAAGTAATTCCTCCCCTCCCCCCACCCCGCCCCCAATCTTGGAACAGGAAATCAAACATCCAGGTGTAATTTAACTGCTGGAACAAATCTGCCATATTGACCTTGACAGGGCCTTGAATCATGAGAGCGTAAATCCGCACCCTAGATAGCCACGACCATTTTGGACAGCCCCAAAACCCAGGACTTCGTTTCATTCTCAGTGATTAGCAGGATGTTTGGAAAGCAGGGTGATCGCTGGGGCTTACTTTGAAAGATGTCTGTTGTACTTACATCAAACACTGATTTCCAGAAAGCCATCCCTCCCCCCACGCCAACCAAACACGAGACTTTCTTCAATCCTCTCGATCCGGTTCTGTTTGCTAAACAACTTATTACTTATACAACTTTATTTATTTTTTTTTTCCTTCTCAGTAATTAGAGCACCTTAGGCGCTTGGATCCGCAGCGGGGGTTGTTTTAGAGAGTTTAGGAAAATTATGTCTCAGCCACATTCCACTTCCTTTGTCGACTTCATTAAAAGGCTTTGGTTAAGGCTTCAATGATCCAGGTGAGGGGACGTGTCTTAGAGTCGCTCAGAGAAGGCACAAAATCAAACACCATCTAGAAAGGCGCGCCGCTCGTCCTGCAGGGGTGAGGGTCTGTTTGTGCAGCGCGCCCCAGAAGCAGAGCCGTGGTCCTCCGGGACGCCGGACCCTCCCCCAGGCTGCATCCCCAGTGGGAATCAGAAGCACACTCGCAGAGGTCGCCGCCGGAGTCCCGCCCCGCCACCGGCAGTCACGGCTTCCTGCCTTCCCCATCAAGGTGAACGCAACCCCTAGGGGCCGGCGGGGGCCGCGCCCCGGCAGCGCGGCGCAGGCGGCCGCTCGCAGGACCGCCAGGAAGGAAGTGAGCCCCGGCAGCGCGCCTTTTCTCCCCGCCCAGCAAAGCCCGGGACCGGACGCCGCGGGCGGGAAAGGGGCCCGCGGGCACCTGCCCCACCCCCCCGCCGGCATGCACTCGCGCCCCGGGCCGGAGCGCCCTCACACTCACCCACGCGCGCGTCCACTCACCAGCAGCCCCTGGTGTCCGGAGCCCGCGTGGGACGGCGGCTGCGGCGGCTGTCCCCGCGCCTGCCCTGTGGCCTTGGCATCCGTCTGGCCGCTGCAGCACGGGCCGCGGTGGCTTTTGCTGGAAGGGCCTGCAGCCGGGTGATGTGCCCCCCCCCGACCCCCCCCTTCCCCCCGGTGAGGAGCGCCCGCTCGCCGGCCTTGGCCGTGCGGTCGCCGCTTCGCCGCCGCGCCCCGCTCTCCTCCGCCGCCGCCGCCCCTCGGCGGCCGCGCTGCCCAGAAGCCGCGCCGAGCAGGTCCCTGGGGAACCCACGCGCAGGCCGGCCGACGCGAGCCTGCAGCCGGCCCCCCCGCCGCCGCCGCCGCCGCCGCGCTGGTCCCGGCCTCCCCGGCCCCGGGGCCCTGGGCGCCGCCTCCGCCCCTGCCTCCTCCCCTCCTCCGCGGCGGCGGCTCCCGCATAATGCAGAGAAAGCTCGCGGGTGGCAGGCAGCGAGTCCCCGGGGCGGGCCTAGGGCGCCGGTGAAACCACCCGCGGCCACTTTCTCCTCCGAAACGCTGCGCGTCCCCTCCCCAGCCCGAACCCCTGGGGCTCGCTTGTGCGCCACCGTGGGCTTCACCCAGGTGGCCCCGAGGGGGTGCCCTTTGAACGCTGCGGGGTACGCGCGCCCTGTGCAGCTGGACGTGGCCTTGACCCTCGCACGGGAGTCCGAGGAAGGCTGGCGCGTGGGTGGAAACCCCACTTAGTCCTCGTGTTAGGGATTCTGCCTGGAGGGTCATCCATAGCTCACCCCCACCGTGAAACGCGTTAGTCCTCTTCCTTCCCCACCCCCCCCACCCCCCACTGCTTCACGCACCCGGGTAACGCGGACGAGTCAGCTACCTTCTGGGTACCGTGTTATTATCCTGTGCGGCGTTTTTTAGTATGGTCCTGGCACCGTGTCCGGCACGATCAGCGTGAAATCTTCTTTCATCCTCTCCACAGCCTTATGAAAAGTGCTCTCACGTTTCCCCTGATTGCGACCCGGAGAAGTAATTTGTCCCTGGTTACCCACTTAGAAAGTAGTACGAGTTAAGATTTAAATTCTGATCTGACGTCACTACACGGTATTTCTTTCTGTCGGCCCGGCAGATTCTATGAATTTATAAACATTTTATAAACACTGCTCCTGCTGGAAGAAACACAGACACTGTTCTACTTTTCCCGAATTTGGGGAGGAGGTTATTGCCAGGAGAAGTGATTGCAGAGACAGGTAGTGAAACACTGGCTTTTCCTAATCTCCTTTTCTTGGGGAGACCAAACTTCCAGCCCTGCCTCTGGCCCCAGCTGAGCTGCTGGGCCTCAGGCATGCCCCACCTTCTTAGGCCTCAATTCCCTGTTTCGGTTTTGGAAAATGAAGAGGTTTGATTCTTGGAGGCGGCCTGCAGCCCTGATTTTGGAAAAGCCATGGTGTCACTGTTTTTCTCATTTTGAATTTAGTTCCAAATTTTAAAGTCAGGAAATTTCACAAAAACGCAGACTCTTGGTGTGTTCTGAGAAGTCGAAAGAATTGGCAACGCTTGGTTCATGGTGGGTTCTAGCAACCATCAGCTGGAGCCAAGTCAGAGGTGTCCCCCTCACCCTGGGATGATGCTCTTCAGTTTTCCACAGCCCCCACCACGCCCGTACGCCTCACCCCACTGCCGTTTGAAGACAGGATAGACATTTGAGTTTGCAGTTCTGGACTGTATAATCTCATGACCGGCTAGACAATCTAAAAATTCAGCTGTAATTAAGAAGATTAACCAGATTCCTAAAAAATATTACGAAACAAAGAATTTTACATAAATATTTATAGTGGTCATTGATCAAGGTCTTGCTACCTAGAATCCAAATGATCATAAAAGCCAAAATGGCCCAGTACTCACTGTCTGCACCCCCTAGCATCCCCGGCACCATCATGTGACCTCAGTTCAGCCCATCAGAGATTCCTATCCAGGTCTTTGAATCCAGAGTCTGACTCAAACAGGAGACATTTTAGAAATAATGTCATTATCTAGGAAGTGATGTTTGTGCTCATAAGCAGCCGTGCTAGAGGTAATAGACATGTCCAGTGGCAACACCAAGCGGTGTCCTACGTGGACTGGGTGACATGTTCTGATTCCAACCACCCTACCTGTTTGATGAACCTGATGCTCCAGCCTTCCTGTCTGTTTTGGTGTGCTACCTGCTGGCCTTCCAAGACATTTCTCTTCTGATTAAGTGATCAAGATTGGTTTCAGTGTTGGCCACCAAAACTCCGATCCAGTGACTTTTGGGATGATCCGGGTCTGCCTCCCTTTCACTAATTGAATTAATGAAAAGTGGGCACAAGTGTCTTTATTCAACTTTTATCTTGGAATTTTAAAGTGTTCTATAATTTTACCTGCACTTTTTGTTTTTAAATATTTTATTTATTTCTTTGAGAGAGAGACAGAGAGAGCAGGAGGCAGGGGAGGGGCAGAGGGAGAGGGACAAGCAGACCGCCCCCTCTGCCCCCCCCCACTGAATCGGGCTGATTCCCAACCCCGAGATCAGAATCGGGACCAGCCAGAGCAGAAGTCAGATGCTCAACCCCCTGAGCCACCCAGGTGCCCCTTTACTGGCACTTTGAAAAGATTTTATTTTACGGTGAGCCCAATATGCAATTTTTTTTAAAAAAGATAGGATTTGTTTCCTTTATTAATCATGTTAGCAAGGATCATGTGTAAATAAACATTGCCCTCAATACTGGTGAGGGTGCAATGAAATGAGCCCCCTCCTCTGGTGGTGTAATCTTGATACTGCCAAGGAAAGGAAGTTGTCAGTATGTTAACAGAAGCTGTGAAATGTAGCCTTCCCTGCAAGTAATTCTACCTCCAGGAAGGAACTGGTCCTAAGGAAATCTGAAATGAGAAATAAGAATTCTCCATTGAGATATTTATCATCAACTCTAGGCATTAAAAAGTTAGGTTTATGATGAATTTTAAATAACATTGAAGCTGCTCGTGATCCAATGTTAAACAAATCAGGATATAAAATGGTGTCCACATATAATCTCAACTCGGTGAAACCACAGGGGAAAAATATCTAGAATTTATTCAAATTACCCCTAGAGATTAGCTATGGGCAATTATACTTGCCTTCTTTACACTTTACTATAATTTTAATATCCTATAAGGGGCATGCCTTCCTCTTATTTAGGAAAAAAAGATTATTTAATAATTACAAACACACAGAATTGGTAGCCAGAAAAATATGAGGTTCTGTTTATCACAGTGCCTCGTTCATAATGGGTACGTAATCAATATTTAAGAACGGAGGTAGAAAGAAGGGAGGGAGGGACGAAGGGAGTGGGGGGGTCACACTGTTTGACAAAGAATGATGAATTAAGGGATTGTGATTCCCCTGTCATTTGCTTAGTTATGGCACATATAGAAATAAGACAGCGCATTCTGAATTGCTTTATGTTTAAGAGTTTATTTGAGAGAGAGAGAGAGAGCACAAACGGGGGGAGCAGCAGAGGCAGAGGGAGAAGCAGACTCTCCCCGATGAGCAGGGACCCTGATGCAGGACTCGATCCCAGGACCCCGGGATCATGACCTGAGCCGAAGGCAGACGCTTAACCGACTGAGCCACCCAGGCGCCCCCTAAATTGCTTTATTAAGTAATACTGCATTTGAGTGGTTCCCAGCTGTGGCATGTGGCAAAACATTGAATATCTTTCTCATTGGAGGAGTAACATGGAGCCAGCACTCAGACTTTTTCCTGTCCCAGGGCAGGAGGTCTGAGACAGATCTGGGGTGGAAGAACCACAGGGTATTGGTGTTCAAGACAAAGAGGCCCCTTTTGCCTCTGATTGGCCGCTACATGGAGGACCGCCCCTCTCTTTGGGGCCCCAAAAGTCCAAGAGTTTGGAACAATCTCTAATCGCCACATCTGTTGACATCCTAGGGGAATCTTATTTGTTGGCACTCACAGTACGAAGATTTAAGTGTGCAGGCTTGAATTTACATAAGTCAGGAGACCAAAATGAACATTTGTGCGCACTCCTGTAATTGTTTGGTGTTTGCACATAAAGTGACAGTCCCTGGCGTAATAACCGCCCTCACCCGGGGTCCTTGCTGAGTCCAGATGGACTAGAGTCCTTGTTCTTTGTTTAGAATTTCCTGGCTCTGGATTATCTTTAAAGTCAAGGGAAAAACAAAAACTCTAATACCCCGTTGATTCTACAGGAAGTGGTATTCAGCTCAGAGATTATGTGCTTAAAAGCCTGTACCTTAAAAACGTGTGTTCTTAAAATTAAGGGTTTGCTGCTGTTCAGTCCAATAGTTCTCAAAGTTTGGCTCAGTGACCCTGGAAATCCTTTCAGACGGATTTCAAGATCAAACCATTTTCATAAACACGTGAATACATCATTTGAATTGTTCGCTCTCTTTCTCACATGGCTTGCGGTGGAACTTTCCAGAGCTACATGTATGATATTCACCACAGCTAGAACACAAACCCGGGCAGGAGAATGCAGCCGGATGTCTGAAGCCAGATGTGAAAGAGATTTCTAAAATTATACAACAATGCCAGATTTCTCACCGATCTTTGTTTTGTTTGGGAAAATATAGTTCTCTTGTAATAAAAATGACATATTTCGCTTCCCCTGTGATCACCTTCTTATTTTTTAATAAACTGATATTTAAAATTTTAAAATTTTATTTTCTAATGCAGTACAAATGGGTAGTTAAAAGTCCCATAAACAAAAGCTCTCTGGAGTCCTCGAAAGTTTTTAAGATCATTTGAAGAGTGTCAAAAAGTCCCCAGGCCAAAAAGTTTGCAAGCCACTGGTCTAGGCTATTACGGAGCTGGTAAGTTCTAAATGACCTATTCTTCATTTGAGGAATTTCTTCATAACTAGTCCGTGTCACAGAACGCAGGACTTAAGTGCACCAAACACAGAAACAGGAGGCACATCTGACTTTTTCCATTTGTGAGATTTATTTTAGTGCTCCCTTCCTGTTTGTTACTCTAGGCTCGGATTACTTCGCGATCACTGTGTTCCCGTAGCCTGTACACTGGATGAGCCTTCAAAATTCCTGCAACTGTGTCTTCGCCTACCATCTATCTTCCTGAGCCTAGTTTCCCCCTGGAAACATGGGAATGGTGGCTCCGGATAGTTCTTGAGGTTTGTCATGAAGCTAATGAATATGCAAGCATTTTGCAAACTCGCATGTGCTTTGTAGAGAGACTTGCTACCATCAAACATTTCAACACCCAGGCAGACATGTGGTGAAAATGTAAGTTCTCTCTTCAGCTGATATTATTTGATCCCTTGGATTGAGGCCCATGAGATGTTGGTGAATGTAAGACAAGTATTAATAGGGGCACCTGGCTGGCTCAGTGGGGAAAGCCTGCAGCTCTTGATCTTGGGGTTGTGAGTTCTAGCCCCCCGTTGGGCGGAGAGCTTACTTAAAAAAGTATGAATAGTGTTTGGGGTATTGTTAGACTTTTTTCTACAGACCTTTTTTTACAGGCTTGTTTGCAGTTATGAAGGATGTGTGGGGAAGGACAGAAAGGGAGAAGGGGGGGAGCCATAGAACAGCATCTGACCTGCACCGTCAAAACATAATCCTGTAACAGTCACACCTCCCCTGGGACTGCTCCCATGCAGGAGAAATCCTTCCATGGTAGGCTTTAACTATTATTTAACAGCTATTCAGTAGGTTCGGCTGGCATCCCTTTGAAACACGCAAGATGGCATGTGATATTGGTTCTTTACATTTAAAATCTCTTTGGTCAGCAGAGAAAGAAGCTATCTTCTGTTTATAGAAAGAAAAAAGGGAAGGGAGGGTGCCAGTAAAGTTTTGCCGGGGTGAATAATACTATTTTAAAATACAATTCGTAAATTTGTGGCTCTATAAGCAAAGACATGACCTTTTCCAAGGACAAATAGTAAAAATAGCAGATCTGTAAATATATATTGGGACACATGCTCCAGGGCTTAAAACTCAGGCTCATAAGGTAGATAATACTTAGGTCTGAGCCTGCTCAGGCTGCCCTCACAAAATACCACAGACTGGGTGGCTATGAACAACAGAAATTTTTTCTCACTGCCTGGAGACTGGAAGTCACGGTCAAGGGGCTGGCTGATTCTTTTCCTACTGGGAGCTCTCCTCCTGGTTTGCGGATGCTCCCATTCTTGCTGTGCACTCACATGGGAGAGGGCGGGGGGAGATCTCTCTCTTCCTCTTTTTTTTTTTTAAATATTTTATTTAACTTTTTTTTTTAAGATCTACTTATTTATTTTAGAGAAAGAGAGAGAGAAAGCATGCCAGCAGGGGGGAAGGGCAGGAAGAGAGGGAGAGAATCTCAAGCAGACTCCCTGCTAAGCACGGAGCCTCTTGTGGGGCTTGATCTCACAACACTGAGATCATGACCTGAGCCGGAACCAAGAGTCCAACCCTTAACTGATTGAGCCACCCAGGCGCCCCAGATTTTGTTTTATTTTTAAGTAATCTCTATACCCAGTGTGGGGCTCAAACCCACAACCTCGAGATTAAGAGTCACATGGTCCACAGACTGAGCCAGCCAAGTGCCCCATCTCCTCCTCTTCTTATAAGGCCACCAACCCTATAGCATCAGGACCCCAATCTCATGACCTTATTTAACCTCAATTACCTCCTGTAATCCTGTCTCCAAATATAGTCACATTGGGGGTTAGACCATCAATATGTGAAATTGGGGGAGGGGGGCTGAATTCAGTCCATAGAACTTATTTGCCATTTAAACTTAAGTACAAAATAAACCATGAATGAAACCGCATAGTTTCCTATGAGTCTCTTAGAGACTACAGGATTCTTTGTACTCCAAGGGACAAAATACTCATGAGTACGTCATGGCACACAGTGATTTGTTCAGTTTCTCTGATTAAATGTCAAAACTTTGCCATCATATGTCACTCTGTCATAGCATGACTTATGTTTTAAGAGTCTCGAATAAACAAGGAAATACCCTCTCCTCTGGAGAGAGAAGGGGGAAATTCTAAAAGCTTGTTAATACTGCCTTTCTCTGACTTAATGGTTTTTTTTTTTTTTATCAGAAAAATCTATCATTCTTTGAGGTGAGAGATAGAGTGCATTCTGGACAAGTGGAATCTTCAAGTTTTCAAATCAGAAGGTACCACAGATATCCGCTGGTCCAACCTCCTGACTTCACAGAAGAGGAAACGGAAATCTTAGAAGGTGGTGTTAAGTTGTCAAGGTCACTGAGGACTCCACACAGCTCTTCCATTATAGTTGGGAAATGCTCAACGTTTGGCGTTGATTAATGGGATTAGCTCTCCACCAGCTAGTGTGATTAGATTTTACCTTTACTGATTGTACATACTTTCCCAGGCTTGATACCAATGGATTCTCTTCACAACCCTGTTAAAGGAAGGCCTTGTGTTAGGGCAAAGGTGGAAGGCTTGTGTTTTTAGAAATGGTACACAGAAGGGCGTGGGGAGAAGATTGCCAATCTGCAAACCACGGGACAATAAAGGTCAGGGTTAAAGTGGGACTCAGATGCCACCTAGAAACAGATGGGCATCTGTTACATATCATGAAGGGCTAAGTGAATTTGTGGAAGTGGACTATTAGGTGGCAGAGGGGTTGATCCCAAAGAATGGGGGTACTTCTATTTGGACGGATTGGACTTCAAAGGCAAGTCGATTAATTCTCCCAAGCCCCAGTTTCTTAAGTAATAAATACAGTACAACTCTTATGAAGAGTAAGTGAAATCACATCTAGAAAGCATGTAGCGCTGTGTCTCGCATGGGGAGGGATGCACAAAAGTTTCCGAGTCAAGCAATAATGGAGGCTGGAGTAAGACAGCAAAGAGCCAGATGGAAATGCCATGAAATGAAGCTTGAGATGTAGAATTAGGGGTCCTCTGCTGAGGAGTGATAAGTACAACCCAGAAGATGGAGGAAAGCCTCCAGGACAGTGAATGGGAAAGGCCTGAGCACCAAAGACTGAGTCTCAACAAATGTGCACATGTCCTGGGCAGCAGCAGGCAGAGGGCCCTTGCCCCGGGTCACAGGGAATCGGTGAGTGTTGGGGCAGGACTGGGATGCCAGCCACGGACCAGTTATCCCAATGGGAGGCAAGACACAGATGAGCAGTCAGGGGGCCCTCAGAGCCTGGCAGCTTCTGCCGGCAAGGTAGGGCAGCAGAAGGAAGGAGCTGGTAGAAAGAAGGTGAAAGACTGTGGAATACGGAAAGGCATAAGGAAAAGAGTAAGATCCTGAAGGAGTCGGGACGGGCTGAGATGAGTAATACAGGTGCGAGGACTCGTTTTCAAGGCAAGAAGACCAAACTTGAGTCATGTTCTACTACTTTGTAACACTGCCTTAGCAGGCTTTTGCATTCAAAGAAATATCCATTCAGCCTCCAAACTTTATTTTATTTTATTTTATTTTTAGTTTTTAAAGATTTTATTTATTTATTTAGAGTGGGGTGGGGGCAGATGCAGGGCTCGATCTCACAACCCTGAGATCCTGGCCTGAACTGAAATCAGGGGGCAGAGGCTTCGCTCACTGAGCCACGCAGGCGCCCCAGCATCCGTGCTGTGTGTGTCACAAAAATGCCGAAAGGGTTGTTTTCACAATATTAGGTTTTTTTTTCTTATTCTTAGTGTCTTATAAAGGGCAGTCACTCTAAGGTTTTTGTTGTGTTCCTCTTCCTCCTCTTCATTTTAAATCTGTAAGTCTTCCTAGACTCTTTCTACTGATGTATTCTCACATTACCCAGATTCCTTCCAAGGAAAGAGAAACCAGGATTAACCTAGCAAGCAAGGGTCCTTTCCGGACCTCCCGTTACCTCTCCGACTCTGAGAAGATGCTGGAAGCCTGAGAACACATACGAACTTATACCTTTGTCACACACCATTCATCTGAGACACAAGGAAAGGATGAAAAGTATGGACTCAAAAATACATCCTATCCATCCCCAAATGAAGTTCTTTTATTTGATATTCCATAAGGTAGAGGTGCTTCTGGGAGTCAAGGGTTGTCTTGACTTGACAAATATAAAAATTCAACAGTCATCTGAACTCAACCGAACAGCAGTTATTGACCTCATAGCACTGGAATTTACGTCTCAAGGTGGGATATTTAGGGAGATAAGGTTTGAGTGGATGACACTTTATAGTATCTTGGTGCAGGGCTTTCCTCTGTACTTGGACCATTTAGCATCAAGAACATGAGCCATGTCTTTAGCAAGTGAGTCTATACCTGAGAGAGCCTGTTAACTAGATCAGTTAAGAGAATGAGTTTGGAGTGAGACAGACTTGGTTGGAGTCTTGGTTCTAGCACTTTGCAGCCGCCCTGTGACCTTTGAGCTGTTAAATTAACTCCTCTGAATTTCAGTTTTCCCATCTAGAAAACAGGCATTGTAAGGGGCGTCTGGGTGGCTCAGTCGGTTGGGCATCTGACTCTTAATTTCAGCCCAGTGTCATGACCTCAGGGTTGGGAGACCAAGCCCCATGTCAGGCTCTGTGCTGAGCACAGAGTCGGCTTGAGATTCTCTCCCTCTGCCCCTCCCCCTGCTCAGGATCTCTCTCTCTCTCTCTTTCTCTCAAATTCTCAAATAAATAAATAAATAAATAAATAAATAAATAAATAAATAAATAAAATCTTAAAAAACGAACAGATAGTAATACTGTTTCATGGGGAGTTTGTTGAGTATTCGCTGATCTGGCAAACTCAAATGCTCAGCACGGTGATCAGCACCCCGTGGGCCCTCAATAAAGAGTCACCATTACGGCTAGCAGTAAAAGAGAACTTCTGATTAGTAAGTCAGTCAGATGGGTAGAGTCAGCTGGTGAGACATCCCTGAGCTGTCCTGCAAGTTCATTAGCCACACGGTGAAACAAAGCAATGTGCATTGGGGGAGGAGCAGAAAGGAGGAGACAGAATCTGTCTTCGCACTTACGGGCCATTTCACATGCAGATATCCAAGCTGCCTTTCCTGGAAAATGCTGTGCTCTGCTTAGAAGCCCAGGTTACTCTTTCAACCCCCATGTCAGAGCCAAAAAGAGATTGTCTGCAACGCAGACTAGACTCAGGAGACAAAAGGCATCTTTCAGCAGATGTTTCATTAAGCTCTGACTTAGCTTGATTAAAATCTATATTGACCTAGCCTAAGGAAGTTGTTGCAAGAGAAATAACATCCCCTAGCTTTATGTCAGTGCCTAGAGAATGATTTCAATTCCAGAAGTGCTTGGGTGATGGGGAACGAACGGATTTGTGTGGGATCTTTAGTTTCCTCTCTTCCTTTTGTAATTTTTCTAATTGTGTTATTTTTCCAACCTTTCTGCCAAGAACATCTATTACTTGCATAATAGTACAAATTGAAAGTTATGAAGGAACTATATCTCCCATCTTACTAACACACAAGTGTGAAAAGCCAGTGTGAAAGGGCAGTCAGGCTACCGTGTTCAAGAGGATTTGGGGAGGGGAAGACCTGGAGGCAAGCGTCTGGGCATAAAGTGGTAAAACTTTGAGTTTATCTCCAATATGTTCTTTTTTTCTCTCGTCGCCTGTTCCCATCTTCCTGTTCACTGAAAAAAAAAAAATATTTTTTTCGTTGTGGAAAGACAGAGATTTCTGATGCTACCAGAGGGGTGGGTTAGGAGGTCAAGGCTTTGCTTTAGGAGACAGACCTGATTGCTCCGAGGTTTTATAAAAAAGCTAAGGCCCTCCGGTGATTCTTCTGATAAGGGGATCGAAAATATGCCTCCCAACACTCTGCTTTAAACTACGAACCCCTGGTGGGTGTTTTGCAGGATAAGTCTGGGTGAGACCTGGAGATCTGGCTTAAAAAAAGCTGGTATCACATCTGCTTCCCTCTTTATGACGATGCGAATATTCTTTCCCTCTAGCCCAGGCTTTCGGATATAGGATACCATTTGTGATGGCTAATTTTATGTGTCCAGTTGACTGGGCTTAGGGAAGTCCAGAGTTGGTAAAACATTATTTCTGGATGTGTCTGTGAGGATGTTTCTGGAAGAGATTAGCATTTGAATTGGTAGACTGAGTAAAGAAGATCATTCTCCCCAGGGTAGGTGGGCACTCCCCACCCCATCCACTGAGGGCCTGGATACAACAAAAAGGTAGAGGAAGGGCCAACTTGCTCTCTGTTTGAGCTGGGACATCTGTCTTCTTCTGCCCTCAGACATAGGCTCCCCTGGTTCTCAGGCCTTTGGGCCCAGACTGGAACTACACCATCAACTTTCCTGCGCCTCCAGCTTACAGATGGTGAGGCCCCTCAGCCTCATAATCATGTGAGGCAATCCTTCCTAATATGTCTCTCTGTACATATGTCTGTATTTACTCCATTCGTTCTGCTTCTCTGGAGAACCCTGACTGATAACACCATTCAACCAATTACCCAACCAACGTTTTGAGGCAAACAGCCAACTGTTTGCTTCTTCTTCTTATAAAACTTGAATATCTCTAAAATAGAGATCTCGAAGAGGAAAATAAAAACCATCCGTGATCTTACTATCCAAAGACAACCAACATCTTGGCATATTTGCTGTTGGAGTCATCTGCACAGGCAAACACACACACACATATTTATGTGTGTGTGTGCATGCCATATATAGCTCTATGTGTTTATTTTACTAAATAAATATTAGAGTATACATGCTCCTAAATAACCTTCCTTTTTTCTCTTAATGTGTGGTGAACATTCCCCACATCTTTAAATATATTCTTATTTTTTAAAGTTTTATCTTTACTTATTTATTTGGGAGAGCACTCATGAGTGGGGTGGGGGAAGAGAAAGGGAGGGAGAGGGACAAACAGACTCTGCACTGAACAGAGAGCCCCATGCAGGGCTCAATCTCAGGACCCTGAGATCACCACCTGAACCAAGAGTCAGACGCTTAACCAAGTGAGCCCCCCACGCACCCCTTTAAATATACGATATAATTTTTTACAATATAATTTTTACATCCAACTGCATCAGCCCCACAGATTTCCACTGGGTGACTTCTAAATGCCTAGCACTGAGGCGGATGCTACAGGAGTCCTGGCTCTGTCACTTGCAAGCTCCTTAAGATAAGCTACTGAACTTCTCTAAGTCTCAGATGGTAACAGTGTCTAGTTTAATGTCTGTGGGATGATTAACTAAGACAATGCATTTAAGGTATGGTTCATGGCATGCAATAAACCCTCGGCCAAGATTCAATAACATTGTTATCATTTTTTAAAAGATTTTATTTATTTACTTTTGCGAGAGAGAGCGAGAGAGAGCGAGAGAGAGAGACAGAGTGCGAGAGAGAGACAGTGAGCATGAGCAGGAAGAGGAGCAGAGGGAGAGGGAGAAGCAGGCTCCCCACTGAGCAGGGGGCCCGAGGCGGGGCTCGATGCCAGGACCCTGGGACCATGACCTGAGCTGAAGGCAGATCCCAGGACCCTGGGATCACGACCTGAGTAGAAAGCAGATGCTTAACCTACTGTGCCACACAGGCACACCATTGTTATCTTTTAAAACAATGCTTGTCTTGACAATTTTCAGTGACATCTGTCATCCCGATCCTGCATGGCTGGTCCATTTCCCAGTAGGAATTCCTGTATACTTTTCTCTTCTTGCAGCTGACATAGATCCTGGGTGCATTAGTGACCATGTTGGTCTAGAAAGTTCCAGCCCAGTGTTTGCTTACATCATTTAGAACACGTAAGTCTAACTTTACATGTCATCATAGCCGCATGCACTTTACTCCCTACCATCCCAGCCAAACCTTCATGTGACTCTGTATATGAAAATGAAAAATAAACTTGCAGGCAACTTAAAATCTGAAAACTGCCTCCTAAAACCATTAACTTTCCTCACCACTTGGGAAAGAAGGGGGAACGTTTTTAGAAGCAGTGGCATGTTAAGAAAAAGAAGCCATGATAAACAGCTAAGTGGAAAAATAACCAAGATGTAAATGAGATATATACTTTCATTTAAATCGTAAAAATATGCACGCAGTGAGAAATGAGTGTCTGGAAAAAAAATGCATGTAGGCATTGAGAGCAAATACTCTTTGGATGACTTTTTAAAAACTAGTTCCTTTATTTTCCAATAAAAAAATAAAAGCAAGTATTACTTTACTGCTTCAAAATAAATCTAACAAATGGCATGTTTTTAAAAGAAACAAAAAGGGCATCAAAACTTACAGCACGTGAAATTTCCTTCCTTCATTGAAAATTGAGCAGTAAACTAGAAAACGACCCTTCAGCCCCTTCCCACTCCAGCAGCTTATGAGTCCTTAAAATAAGAGGGAGAAGGACTTGATATGTAATTAACATGAAATATGCAGTTAAAATACAATCAAGGTAGCTGATCGTAGAGGCAAGATGATGCAATATATACACTCCGTCTTGGAAAACTGCTAGAAAAGTATTTTTTACTATCAGGACAATGCAAAAATGATAACAGTTTTAGACATGAAAACCAATATCAAATCACGAACTGTTTGGGAGACAATCCTTCAAGAAATATTAGAACTCAGGTCCTTATCCAACAGCCCATGAAGAAAAACTGTATCTTGCAAGAACCGTGAGACACTATGCTAGGAAGCTCTGTCTTGCAGAACACAGTTAACAAATGTAGAAACTCATCAGTGGTGCTCATGAAGTTGAGTTTCTTTACAGCCTAGATTAAGACAAAATCTCCAGGGTCCTCGCAACTTGCAGGCCAGGGATCCAACACCTTCAGAAAGCATATGATCTGGGGATATAACCTCAGGTCTAGGACATTTGGGTGGTACAGATCCCACTTCGTTGTTCTTTAAGACTGGACTCAGGAGAGATCTTACACCTGCCTTTGGTGGATGAGAAGGCAGATGGTTTATCCAATATCTAAGAGATTAAATGAATCAACCAAAATAAAGGGCAAGAGATGGGTATGGATAGGCATTTTCCAGTGAAAAGTCACTACTTCACTTCATTAGTGTGTCAGTCAGGACAGACAGGTGTGAGTGAAAGAAGCTAAGCAGAAAATATTGGCCAGAGCTGGCTAACTCCAAATAGGTCCAGGAACTAGGTTTGTAGACAACGTAGCCAGGGCCAATGCTGGAAATAATGCTGCAGAACTGGTCTGGTGAAAACACCACTGGCACCATGGTTCAGTTGAGTCACTGCAATTAACGCCTCCAATTTCCTCAACACTGGTTGTTGAACCCTGTGTTAGGAGACATTTCTCCATTGGTATCTTGCTTTTCTGCATGTCTTACAAGCAGAGGCCCTGGTTGCTGGTTTTCTAGACTATCCGTCAGGGATGATTGCATATGTCTTTTGGTTATTTGGATGTTTTCTTTGGAGAAATGTCTGCTCATGTCTTCTGCCCATTTCTTGACTAGACTATTTGTTCTTTGGGTGTTGAGTTTGATAAGTTCTTTATAGATTTTAGATACTAGCCCTTTATCTGATAGGATATTTGCAAATACCTTCTCCTGTTCTGTAGGTTGTTTTTTGTTGACTGTTTCCTTTGCTGTGCAAAAGCTTTTTATCTTGATGAAGTCCCAATAGTTCATTTTTGCTTTTGTCTCCCTTGCCTTTGGAGATGTGTCTGCCAACGTGATGAAATGAGCACTGGGTGTTATACACAGCTGATGAATCACTGAAATCTACCTCTGAAACTAATAGTACACTCTATGTTAATTAATTGAATTTAAATTTAAAATTTTTTTTTAAAAGGATGCTTGCATGGCAAAAGTCTTGGAAAGTAAAAACAGTATTTCCCTACAGAGCAAAGGGGTAGACATGCTTACTGCCCATTATAAAGGATCCAGTATGTTCTCTTGTGTGTTCAGGTATCTATCTGGCTCATCTGCTCTGCTCCTGCAAGAACCTATTAGCCTGCAAGTAGGGCAAATTCTCATACCCTTTAGCTTTTGCACTTGCTGCTAGACTTGCTCCCATTGTTGCCTTTAGAAATGGGAGCCAGTCATTAGAACAGAAACAGCAGTCTCAGCTTTTTCTCTTCTGAGCTTCTAATTCTAAGCTCAGGTGGCAGATGTTTCTAATTGGTGGTCCTAGGTCATGTGATGCTTAAGGTAAAGGGAGTCTGGGAAATCCAATACTTGTTTTTCTACAGTTTCCATAGTGGGACAGTCTCCAAACATAGCTTGTTCAGGATGACAGGGGAAAAAAACACAGACAAATGTCCACTACATCAGTTGTTATTCTATATTTCCCAAATTGATACATTACAGAAATTCGTAGGACTTTGTCAAAGGTTAAATCCAAAGCCAGAGGTCTATAATATGCTTCAGGGAAAGACTTGAAATTCCATGGCTCCTAGCAGAGATGTTTGTGCTACTGGGCAAAAAATACACCAGATGGCACTCTAAGAAGTAGTTGTACTTCTGCTTTCCCCTAACTTTGTTGGGTGCGCTTTTAGGGCATAGCAGAATCCTTCTAGGAAAAGAAGATCTATGTGGCCGGATTCCAGTTGTTCCTATCATATTTCTCAAATAAGATGGATTTTCTGGCCATGGGTGATTCAGGGCTAGGAGGAAGCATGTGTTACAGGTGTCCAAGGCCTACGATGACAAGAGAGAGTGACTCAGTCACCACCACCTGGGGTGACAAAGAAAAGGCAGGACTGGAGATGGGAACGTTCTCTAAGAGGATGGTGGGCTGGTGGGAATGCGGAAGCAGTCCTGGGGGGGGAGGGTCCTAGAAAATCATATTTGTTGGAGGTTTTCGTCTATTCATTCTGTATGTTTAAGAGTAACATGCATGTAGAAACATGTGCAGGTAATAAGCTCAATTAATTATCCTAAAGTGAATATACCTGTGAAGTCATACCCCCAGATCAAGAAATAGAACTCTGCCAGTACCCAAAAACTCTCTCAAGTGCCTCCCAATGACCATTTCCTTCTCTTCCTCAAAGAGAGCCACTATTCTGATTCTAATATCTTATCAGTTTGCTCTTTTGAACTCTATAAAAATGGAATTGTATGTACATACTCTTTTGGGTCTAGCTTCTTCACTCAACATTATGGTTGTGGGATTCATCCATATTATTGCATGTAGCAGTAGTCTGTTCATTTGTATTTCTGTATAGTATTCCATTATATTACTGTATCAAATTTTATTTATCTATTCCAGAGCTCGTGGAGTCCAACTTTTGTCCATTGCAAATGCCACTTGAAATTTTTTTTATGTCTTTGGTATTTACATTTTGGTTAAGTATAATGTTAAGAGTAGAATTTCCTGGTCATAAGATATTCATGTGTAGAATTGCAGTAGTACTTCCAAAAAATTTTCCAGAGTGGCTGTAACAGTTTGCACTCCACCTGCACTGGGATTAAACTTTGAGGAACATCAAACCTCTGAAGATGAATGGAATCTTCCATCTTGGATCCTCAGACTTCTTTGTGTGATTAACCGATGTTGGGAAGAAAGGATTCTCTCTGCCATTCAAGGTCCTTCTAGCTGGAGTAAGACTCAAATTGACATTGACATGAGACAGGTTAACAGGAGAAAATCAAATTTAATTTTATGTGTATGTGGAATCCACACGGACATGGAAATTCCAAAGACAGTCAGGCAAAATGAAGTATACATATGAGTTAGAACTGAGGGGGTAGGGGTCTGGGACTTGAAAGGGAAGGAATGCAATTCACAGGAAGATAAAAGAGCAAATGTTTATAAACAAATGCATTCTGGGCCCTTCAGAAACAACGTGATGTAGAGGACTTTGATCAAACAGCCCTTACTAGGTTCCTCCCTGGTTACCACACCTAGTTCATATCATAACATAGTTATCAATACTGATAGCTCTCTTACTGGAGCAAGTCCTCTGTCTGAATTATTTTGAGCGAGGAGGTAAAAGAGCTTTTCCCAAATCTGCTGGGTTTTGATTGCTTTTTAACTCAAAATGATCTTCATACCCAAGTGGCCCATCTGGGGTCTGCCTGCCCTTGGGCCCCGTGCTGAGTTTGTGGGCTGAATGTATGTATAAGAATGTCTCATATTTCTTAGCACCAGCTAAGTCACCTCCTTCTTTGCCAGATAGTTCTTTCCTACACCCACACTTTGTTTCTTCCTGAATCACTGACAAATTCCTGAGTATAGTCCCCTAAGGATCAGAATTATAAACTAAGAGTCAATATTTGGTTCAAATCATGTTCAAAAGCTCATGGAGAACTCAACTTGCTTGGCCACACCATAAATTTCCTTAGGGAATGTTTATTTTTTTCCCTCTAAGGAAATGCTTTTGCATATTTCTCTCTTTTTTACAGTTTCGAAGACACATTGAAATATGGATATCAGTTGGAAAACAGCATTTTTTACCATCTTCTACTTGGAGACATCACAGAGCCACAATGAATATGGATACTTTTGTAACTTTTCTTCTACTTAATATTTTAAACATAAAATATGAAAAATATTGACTCCTATAGGTTTAACATTTTTCCTGTTGAAATTGCACAGGAAACCTGACACTAGCTCCTAGCTAATTCGGCTTTCTTGTTTGACCACCTACAAATAATGCTGCAAATGATGCTGTTTGCCTCTGGGCTAACGTCAGGAAGACCCACTCTGAGAAGGGAACATTCTCAGAATTACGGATTTATTTTCTGTGCCATTTATTTGGCCAGAGTCAATAATGCCCAAGTTGTAATGCAACAGGACAGTAGCTGGGCAAGTTGAACTTGAAAAAGGTCCGGAAATTCAAGCTCATAATGAGCAATCTGGAGCTTCAGTGGTCTAGGGATGTCTGGGGAGCCAAAATGAATCAAGGTCTGGAAATCAAGACACCGTCATGGCAGCAAGAAGTCTACCTAGAGGAAGGCTTTTGGCTATGTTCTGCCACTTGCCACCTGCTGATTTTGAACAGATAAGTTTGCCTCTCAAAGTCTTAGTCTCCTCCTCAGTACAAATGGGGATAACAGTAGTAGTAGTTACGTAACATTACATAATAGTAATGAGTAGTGTCAACCTCATTGGGTGATTGCAAAAGAGCACTAATGTGGATGAGGTCCCTCAGAGGTGCCCAGGGAATAGTAAACACTCAATAAATGCTAGCCATTATTTTTTATTATTATCTCGGGGAATTCCTATCCTCAATGTTTGAACTAGACAGCATGTGTCAAGCACCTGGCAGACAATGGGCCAGGGGAAGTGCTAAGTAAATGAGAGCTGTTATCATCGATACCAAAGAAATGTTAAGGTGGTCACAAAAAAATTATACTGAGGACTTTCTTGTAACAGGAAAGGGAGTCACTAAGTACCAGTAAAGGGCAAATGCAAGATGCAAATCATTGCACAACAAAAATCCCACTTTTTGCAAGTTAATTAACCAAGTGCATACACATCCATAGGAAGATTGGAAGGCTGTATACTAAAAGAGAGACCAGATAATATAATGGCTCTATGGACACATTCTGGGGCCAAGTGTCCTGGGTTTTGACCGTCATGTTGCCATTTAAGAGTCATGTCACTCTGGCAAGTTACTTAAAGTCTCTGGGCCTCAGCTTCCTCATCTGTTAAATCATTGTTGGGTTTAATGTGGTCAAGGATTGTTGACCACATTAGAGGAGTTAATATATATAAACGGCTCAGACTACTCCCTGGAACACCAAGTGCCAACTATGTGTTTGATAATGCTATGGGTATGTGTTATGTCAGTGTGGCAAGATTCTTGGAAATCAGTTTCTTCTCTATTTCCCAAATTTAGAAGTTGTTTATTTTATTTATATATTATTTTTTAAAGGTTTTATTTATTTGTTTGAGAGAGAGAGCACAAGCGGGGGTTGGGGGGGCAGAGGGAGAGGGAGAAGCAGACTCCTCGCTGAGCGGGGAGCCTGACGTGGGACTCGATCCCAGGACCCTGGGATCATGACCTGAGCCGAAGGCAGGTGCTCAACCTACTGAACCACCCGGGCGCCCCCATAAACGTTGTTTATTTTAAAAACTAGAAAACTTAAGATTGAAATCAGGTGAAGCAGTATTTCTCAAACTTTTCTTCCTGTTTCTTTTTAAGGAAGCTTTGCAGGCATCCTTCCCTAATTGACGCTTCTCCATGAAATTGTCGTACTGCAGATATACTGGATTATCTGTTTATGTACTGTATTTATATCTGTGCTATATTCATGAAAACTACGTTTTTCTTCTCCCTCCAAGCAGTAATTTTGCTGGGAGGGCAGAGTGATAGCATTCTCGTTGAGCACACGTTAGTTAAAAGAAACAAGGCAATATTTATGACCAAGGAAGAAAAACCTAGGGTAGAAAATGTAGTAGGTCAAAGCCCTGGTAGCAGCAATTCGGATACATGCGTGAATCTGTTCCTATTTCATGGGTTATTTACCATGAGTTAATTAACTCATGTTCGGTTTTATGTCTGGAATAGAAATGAGCAGGCAGTTCTGGCCCAATAATTGCCTATACCGATAAATGAGTGTTGTCATCGGGGCGCCTGGGTGGCTCAGTCGTTAAGCATCTGCCTTTGGCTCAGGTCATGATCCCAGGGTCCTGGGATCGAGCCCCGCATCGGGCTCCCTGCTCCGCGGGAAGCCTGCTTCTCCCTCTCCCACTCCCCCTGCTTGTGTTCCTGCTCTCGCTGTGTCTCTCCCTCTCTCAAATAAATAAATAAAATCTTTAAAAAAAATGAGCATCATCATCGAGAGAGTAGAGTCATTAAGGTCAGGAATAGTATTTGCTATACAGCCTTATTACTTTTTTTTTTTTAAAGATTTTATTCATTTGAGAGGGAGAGAGAGAGAGAAGGAGCATGAATTGGGGGGGGACAAGCAGACTCCCCGCTGAGCGGGGAGCCCAATGCAGGGCTCGATCCCAGGACTCCAGGGTCATGACCTGAGCCGAAGGCAGACGCTTAACGACTGAGCCACCCAGGCGCCACACACCTCCATTAATTTTATGTGAAGAATTCTTAGAATCTCAAACTCAAATGCATTTATTTATTCATTTTTAATATTTTATTTATTTTTTTGAAGTAGGCTCCACACCCAATGTGGGGCTCAAGCTCATGACCCCAAGATCATGAGTCACATGCTTCACCAATGAGCCAGCCAGGCGCTTCACAGATACATTTGTATACAAGTCCAAAACTGTCTTTGGAGCCAGATAAATGCTTCCTATCCAAGCTTCTAGACCAGAAAGATCAAGAATCACCAGTTCTCAAAGTGGCCATGGACAGCAGCTTCAGAATCATCTGGAATGTTTATCAACATGCAGTTCCCCAGGTCATCACATATTCTGGTGTGAGTGTAAGGAATTTACATTTTAGCAAGCTGCCAAGCTTTTTGTAGGCATGCTATGGAATAATGATAAGGATGATGCTAATCACCATGGTAACTCACTTGCATAGAGCGATATGTGCTGAGACCCCAAGGGTTCTGGTAAGTCCCAAGAGAGGGGAAACCCCAGGGAACTTGAGCAATCTTGGATTTCTTCAAAGCCTCAGAAAATAGGCTCAACCCACTTACAATCTGATTTAAAAAATAAGGATGTGAGATGTTTCTTATACTCTAAATGGCCTGTGGAATGCCTATCCATCAGAGTTTTATGAGTCTGTTTAAGCAGTGCTTCACACAGCTGGCTCATAACATAATTGTAAGAGTGAGAAATGCAAAATGGAGAAAGGGGAAGAGAGGCTAAGAACATAGACAGAAACTCTCATCAGTCCGCATGCTAAGTGCCTTCCAGAATGGTTGGCCCTGAATGTTATACTATGGTTTTTCAGCCTTTTAGATGCTGCCATTCTTAATGCTTTCAAAGCAATTTAAAAATGGCAACATAATGGAATGTCTCAGGTTCACTTGTTTTGGTGGATTCATGATTGACACAGAGAACGAAGAAATGCCTTGGACCGAAAGAATGGTATGTGAGACAATGGCCTTGGGACCCTGCCTTATTCTATGAGAAATGGTTGGCCGAAAAACATCTGGGCTTTACCAAGAACTGGGGGAAATAGGTCAAGTTCTAAAGAGGAAGGATCAGAATCGGGGCCCACCAGTCTGACAGGTCTGACCTAACAACAGCTAAATTCAAAAAACAAAACAAAAAATCCAGAAAGCAACCCTTTATGATGAAATAGAACCAAACAAACCAAATCCCATAAAAAGTTGAGATTGCATTTCATAACCTCAGAAGAGAATGTAATAGGATGAACGTTAAGGCCCCGCGAGAAAGTAGACATAAGTCCTCTCTTTTTCAAGCCCTAAAAGGCACCAAGCGCAAGAGAAAATTGCAGTTCAAAGTGTAAATAAGGTAGGTAACATCCTCTGTCCCAGGGCAGAGTAGTAAATCCACACCCTCAAGAGTATAGCTTGTCTACACTGTGAAACTGGTTTTACTGCAAAATGGCAAGAGCCTTATAATTTAATTCTTCCAGCAGATTCCCCAGTCACTGGAAGAATAGTGGACGTTTGCAAAATTAGGTGGTTATATCCCGAAACAGTCATCCAACATAACAGGATTTGTCTGTAATATAGTTACTTTTTAGCTTCCTTTCTGCTTTTACCAAGAAATAAAAGTAAACTCTCATCTCAGATATGTGAAGTTATCTAAAAAATGGAAAAACACAAATCACAGCGTTCCGATGACTGTGGGATCAAGAGCATGATATTTACTCTTCGTGTTTCCATTAAAGCACATGGTAATAACTAATTCTGTGAGTACATGATGGAGGATGACACAGAAATAGAGCCCACCATGGAATTCAGTGTTGCGTAAGTGCTAAACAATTAAGTGACCCACTTTAAATTTAAACTTAAAATGCCAGTGTATTTTTTTTTTTAAAGGATGGCTGACCCCATTTCCTTTTCCATTACCATAAATTTCTTTCTGGAAAATTCAGAAGTGATTTCAAATTTGACAAGATTTTTTAAGGCTTGGGGTAAAGACCCTATCTTAGTACAAAACAACAATTATTGCCATTTGGCCTCAGAATCCTGGACTTTATTTTAAGTGAACAAACGATCTAAAAAGCTTTCACAAGCAAGAGAATTGCAGAAAGAGATGACAGGCCTCCAATGATTAAAACTCAGAAACAAACATTCTGATTAGCAAAAGTACTTATTTGCTTGGATAGCCATCGTTCCCATTTAAAGGTGCTAAAATGAAAAGAAAAAGTTGTTATGTTATTTAAAGAAGAAATAACCCTATACAGTGAAGGAATTTATACAGATTGTATGTGGGGCGGGGGCAAGACTTTAATAAGGTGTCTAAACTCTCTCATTTCTTACTTTGGGAACTACTGATCTATTTGCTGATCACTCTCCAAATCTTTGTCTCTAGAACAGCTCTTACTGTAAAATTCTAGGACCGGATGACAAACTTCCCATTGGATATTGGATGTCTCTCAAACACCACTCCTGCAAACTGGGACAGATCGTGTCTCCCCAGCCCTTCCCTAATCTTGTTCCCCTTCTGGTGTTTTGCACTTGGGTGAAAGGTACCAAGCCGGGAACATGCATGCCTTCCTTGATCTGTGATTCCGCAGGTTGCTTATATCGGATTGAGAATGCCGGCTATCTGTAGCTTCTACACATCTCCAGGGTACCATATCAGCCAGAGCCCAGTAAGGAAAACCGTACAACTTATTTTTTTATTTTTCATTTTTACTTGTATTTGTTTGTTTGTTTATTTATTTATTTGGGGAGAAAGAGAGCGAGCCAGGGTGAGTTTGGGGGAGGGGCAAAGGAGAGGGAGAGAGAGAATCGTAAGCAGGCTCCATGTCCAGCACAGAGCCAGAGGCGGGGCTTGATCTCACAACCCTGAGATCATGACCTGAGCTGAAGTCAAGGGTTGGATGCTTAACCAACTGAGCCACCCGGGCGCCCCAACCACACTAGTTATTTTAACTGAAAGAATTTAATATAAGGCATCAGTTAAGTGGGTTTTGCAGGGCTGAAAAGGCAAAGGGGGAGCATTGCGGTGACAGAACTACAGAAGCAGCTACCACCTCTTGGAATGGGGGAACGAGAACCAGAGGTTGGGGTTACCAGAATGTAGGAGCTGCAGGGAAGGACTCTGAAATTCTTGGGACCCAGGCATTGAGGAGGGACCACGGTCAGCTTGCTGCTATAGGAGCTCAGGGGAGGAGGCGCACCTAGTTGGGCTGGAGGAGGGAGGTGGTTGGAATTGGTACATCTGAAGGGCATGATTCGGCTGGGGTCCAGGCGGTGCAGGGAAAAAGCCAGACCTATCGCTGTTTCCAGGATGAAGGGCTATACTGCTGGGCTTAGGCTGATGGGATCAGCAAACACACAGGAAGGAGCAGCTTTCTTTCTGCCTTCTTAGTCTTGCAGTCTTCCTTGAGTGCTCCTTATGGGGGAAATCTAACAGGAGGCCGGTGGGGAAAAGAGAAATGTAATTTACAGAGAGCTAATGTGAGCATCACAGAACAACATATAGGGACGTGTATTTGGTGCCAGGAGAAAATTGTTGTCAAATGACAAGAATAAAACCATTTAGTCTGATATCCTTTGGATTGGGAGAGTACAATGCCACACAAGCACTGGGACACTCTTCTCAAGGGATGTTGGGCAGAGGCAAGTTTTATAGAGCATTAGAAGCAGCAATATGGAAACGGGGCACCGCTGGCTAGCAAGTCCATCGGGGAATAAGGCTAATGTCTTTGGTTTGAGCTAATCGGCCAGGGTTGTGTATCTCACTTTATTTAGAACTACGATAGTAGCACAGATTCTTGGCAGTTGGGGATTGGCTGGCTGGAAATACTGCCTTTCTGGTCAAATGGAGCATTTATAAGAACATGAAAGTTCTCTCAGTTTTGGTTTGCTGACATGGCATTCTGGGCAAGTGTGGCTCCATCTTGGACGTAGAAGTTTATTTCAGCACAGCCTAACAGTGCATTTTCAACAAAAAGCCCATTATTTCTACCTCCTACCTCTTCTCTCTGTCCCCACTGCTGCTTTCCTGCCTTACGTACAATTACCTCCCCGCTGACCTCATGCAATAGCCTCTTAACTGGTCTTGCTGTTTTTTTCTCATGCCCGCCTCAAATCCAATTTCCACACAGTGGTCAGAGTGATGGCTTTATTATTTTATTTTATTGAAGATTTTATTTATTTATTTATTTATTTAAGAGGGAGAGAGAGAGAGCAAGAGCACTAGAGCAAGGGGGTGCAGAGGGAGTAGCAGACTCCCCGCTGAGCAGGGATCCCGACGTGGGGCTCGATCCCAGGAGAAGGCAGATGCTCAACCTACTGAACAACCCAGGCGCCCATTTAATTTTCAGTTAAACAGCATAATTGTTTAGGAGAAGCATTCCCCATGTGGTACTTCAGAAATTTATCTAAAATTCAAATTTAACTAAACATCTGTATTTTTATTTGCTAAATCTGGCAGTCCTACCTAAGGGCTAAATCATCGCTGTTCCAGACTCACTGGTCTGGAGTGTTTTTACCAATTGCAATGAGTCAATTGCTTTTTTATTGTTGTTTTTCAGAGTCAACCCTACATTGAAACAGTTCCTCTTCCATAATTACAATGAGTATTGTGTCTTTAGAATCAGACTGTAGGGGAGGAAAAAGAATCTTTCCTCTACCCTTCTAGGTTCTGTGGCTGAGAACCCCCGTCACAAAAGACAGATTAAGAGAAAAACAAACCGAAGTTTAATAATGTGTGTACCTCATGTGTACACCCAGGAGACGCAGGAAAACTGAGTAAAATCCCTTGAAATGACCCAAACCAACACCTTAAATATAATCTCCAGCTGGAAAGAACCGAAGAAGTTGGGGGAGGGTCAGTTATGGGACCGCTAATCAGGAAAAGCACAGTAAACAGCGTCAGTTGTCCTGCAGATTTAAGTCATTGCCTTCTCCATTAATTGAAGAATTAATCTCCAATGGAGATCTAGAGTCGGCCTCCTCTTCCCGAGGGAGACACCTTTATAAATGGGAAATTTCTTTTATATATGTAAATGTCCTTTCCAAAAAAGTAACTTCTACTCTGTTTTCAGAGATTCTCTTATGTGTTTGAAGGTTTTTAAAAACAACCACATCAAAACAATCCTTATGTCAAAGAGACATATTTTATTGTGGTGTATTTTGCTACCCTTCAAGATGAAGTCAAGAGAGAGACGCAGAATCCAATTAGGTGAGTTTTGGTCCTGACAGGAAGTTGAAGAATCCTCTCGAGGTCAGGGAGAAAGGAGCTTGGAGAAGGAAGCTAGCAGCAACCTTCACAGAGAGGTAGGGAGAGTGAAGAGTTCTGGCCACACCAATTAGTGAAAAGAGGTCACAAAAGAAACTGAAAGGGGTTATAGAAGACTTGCGTAAGAGCGTGAAGTACCCAGTGGAAAAAACATCAATGTTTATGTCAAAGGGAAAGACACTTAAATGTCTTAAGTGTTTCAAGAAACACAAAATCAAACCAAGCCAAAAGGAAAGTCAGCTGCAACCTAGTGGTTATTTGCAGAGTTCCATCTTCAACAGAAGAATTAGTTAATTCTTAAACTCCCAGGAGGTTGGTCCAAAAGCCAAGACCAAGGTAAAGTATGTAATTTTTGTTATAAAACTTATAAAAATAGCTCATTATGTCCATCAGTGGGGTAGGAAGAAGTTCCCTGAATATATGCAGGCTCAGGTCTTGGATCCTGGCCCCTTATTCTTGGCCACTGAAGAATCTTCAGTGACTGGAAGAATCACATCAATTTGTCTGGGATGGCTGAAACTGGTTCTTTCATGGGTATGTGTGTGGATTTTCTAATTCTGGAAAATTTCCACACTTTGCTATGATTGTGTTCAGAGACAATGTGTGAATGGTTGGTATTATATTTATACATAAAATGTTTAGAATGTTGAAGAGATTTGGCATAAAACCATGTTTGACCAAGTGGCCTGGTGATTCCTTTTAAAATATGTAATGGGGCAATTGATTTCAGACTTACAATGTTAAAATTGAATATTATAAAATAATTTGGCTGAATTTATAAGCACTATTAGAATTTTTAAGACAACTTAATATTTATTATGTTAATAAGTTTATTAGATTTACGAGACCATTTAGCTGGGAAAGTATTACTTGTTAGGTTCAGAATTGAAGTACTTATTAAAGAAAATTAAATATAGTGATACTATAAGTGTAATTTAAACTTTTAAAGATAATTTAATTAACTAGGATATAAGTGGGACTGATTCTTCAAAGATTTTTGTTTTTTTCAATTTGAATTGCTCAAGCTTTATTCAAAATGCCCTTGAAAGTGAACACATTTATGTATATAAAATAATATAGCTTAAAAACTTCATCTATTATTTAATTTATTGCCTTAGTTTGTTTATATTAATCAGGACCATCAAGGAAAAACAAATAGCTTTGTCCAGGCTCACAGATAGCAAATAATCCATAGTGAGAGTTTTGAAGATTATTTTTTTTCTCTTTTTCTTTGTTTTTTTTTTTTTTTTTGAGCAGGGTGGGGAGACAGAGGGAGAGGATCTTGAGCAGACTCCATGCTGAGTGTGGAGCCTGACGGTGGGCTCGATCTCAGGATCCTGAGATCATGCCCCGAGCCATAATCAAGAGTCGGATACTTAACCGACTGAGCTGCTCAGGCGCCCCTTGAGGATTATCTTTCCTGGAAGTCAAGCCCGTGGCAGATATCTGTGGTTCTAACAAGTGAGTTTGCTCATCCCTAGCCTTTCTCAATAGCCACTGAAAACCAGATTTCAATCAGGAAATGTCTTATATACAATGCCCTATTTTGAACCCTGAGTCCTTCCTTCGAGGCTGAGAACTTCCCTTTCCCTTTGACTTTGCCCCCTTCTCTCCACATGTCACTATTCGCAGAGCAAATGTGACTCAGAAACCGGTTCCTCAGGGTTGTAACATTAGATGATGCACACTTGGGTCATTATGCTGTAAGCCAATGTCTGTGTTTCATTGGGCTGGGTTCTCTAGAAGGTATGTTGCTGCCTGTGTTATTGGAAAAACATTCCACAGGTGTGGGAAGAAAGGACGTGCCGCCAGCCTCAGCTTCTAGGGACTTTTCTCTTGGCTGGGAAGGATTTTATGTTCATCAGAAATACTTCCAGAAGATTTAAGAAGCGGTAAGGTTGACGCAAATCTGTGAAGGACCAGCATGGGGATCCTATACTCTGAGGTATGTGACCTTTCTGGAAGTAAGATTCCAAAGGTGTTGAAAATTGTTCTTGCTTCCTTTCCTTGTTTAGCTTTCTGTGAGAGTGTCAAGCCAAAACAAAGTGCTGTGTATTAATCTTTTTGATACACTTAATATTTTAAGGCAAATTATTTTGCAATTCTAAAACTCTACCTACATCTAAGTAGGAAGCAATACGATAAATATGTCACAATGTCCAGATGTTTGTGGGGGTAATTTGGATCTTGCAGGAACTTATGAAAATGGAATTAATGGAGTCATGTTTTCTGATGTCAAACTTCCAGAGGAAAAGTGAAAATTGTACCCAACTGGATTTTCTAAACATACAAAAGGAGACTGGCTCCTTTATGGAACCACATGGACAGAGCGACACCTTTCAGCTTGGCATTTGAAAAGAAATTCGCTATCAGCAATTATAAATAGAGATCATCCCTATATAGAAGAGGGATAAATGCAGACTATATTTTTGGTGCTTTGAGTTTTTTCTTTTCATATCTGATAAATACAAAAAATGTTTCCCCCTGTATTGAAAGTAACCTATTAGAATCAAATATATTTGTAATACTGTTTCAAAGGAGTACAATTAATGTGTACACAGGAGTATAAGAGGTGTAATGATGTTCTTATTCACAATTTATCCCTTTCCTCTCTTACACAACCGGTTATTCTGCATTTCACTACAAATGCTCAGCAGAACCTCCTTGGGTGGTTCTTCTCATATTAAAGGCAGTTTCTCTGCATTTGCAATTATTTCTAATGCCTGTCCTGTGCGTGTGCGTGTGCGTGTGTGTCTTTCTATAGTCAGTGTACTACTCTTTGATTAGTTTAAAATTGCAGGCATGTCTTGCTCAGTGACTCTAGTTTGGTGAAGAGATCCTATATATGAAACCGACAATACATGCAATATTCTAAAATGCTACTACTCTGGTGTTGCCCAAACTTTAGATTGCTGGAGTTAGAGGAACCTAAAAGACAGGAACTTATTTAATGCAATGTCGAGAGCCCCCAGCCCAGATAGTCCATTTCACTCAGTCTGTGGTAGGGTTGGCAAATTTAGCTTTTAGGGGAGCATCTCAGGTGATTTTCCCATAGGTGATCAGTTCACCCCCCATGGGAGAGAAACACTGCTCTAAGGTGAGAGCTTTTCAAATTTTAATGTGAGTACAGATCACCTAGGCTCTTGTTCAACTGCAGATTTTTGTTCTGTAGGTCTGGGTAGGGCTGAAGATTATGCATTTCCATTCCTTGATGCCTATGTTGTTGGTCCACGGACCACACTTTGAATAGCCAGGTTGCAATCTAGGTGCTGAGAATAATTACGTTAAAAACAAAAAACAAAGTCTCTGCCTGCGCAGTGCAATTGTTTGTTGATTGGGTGTTGATTTGGCAAGTAGTTGAGTTGAGTCAAGGTGAGATAAGATCTGTTGAATTGTTTTTAAGTATTGTTGGGGAAAAGAAAATTTTCCTCTACTCTCCAAAATTTCTTCTGGCTTGTCTAAGAACTACATTGACCTGAGACAGATTAACAGGAGAAAATCAAATTTAATTTTGTATTACATAGGGGAACCCTATGTATATAAGAGTTCAAAGACAGAAAGGTAATATGCCATCCTGAGCTAAGACATGGGGTAGGAGTCCAGGATTCAATGGAGCAGAGGCCAATCCACAGGCAAAGAGAAGAGCAGATGTTTGACAACGAGATGTGCGCCCTGCCCTACGAAGGATCACTCAGATAAAATTTATCTCTGGTAAAAACTCTCATTCTGGGAGATACCCCTAATTTAACTTCTTCTCCGTAGTTCAGGGAAGGGAAAAAGTTTCTCTTGAGACTGCTGGATCTTGATTGCCTCTAGTCCAAAAGAGTTCACATGCCAAAGTGGCATATTTTTTGGGAGACTTACTCTGAACCCCTTCAGCATCAATGAGAATATCCCCAGAAGTGGAATCAGTGTTTCACTTTTCAAATATATGGAGGACAAAGTGACTTGGAATTTACTATGATATTTAAAGACAACTCCAACAACCACACACATGCATACACATGCCCCAGCATACCTAGAAGCTCACAGGTAATTTATTCAAAGCTCATAATTAATATGAAACCAAAGGTAGCCTAAGGTAGTGTTGAAATACATGCTTTGGCCAGACCACTCCATATCACAAGTGGAAGTGGATTCTAGGCCCTTCCATCTGATTGTGCACACTTGTCAACTAACTCTAGTGTTAGCCGCGTGAGACACAGGAGCCCCTGGGAAGTCCGCCATTTCCAGAAAGAAGATAGTTGACCACCATTTTGGCAAATAGTTTCTCAACTTGCAGAACTCCCCCTTGATATCAACTTGTTTTTTTCTTAAGGTAAAAGTAGCCACCACTGAGGATAGTAAAGACATTGGTAAGACTAGCTTGGGTGGCAGGTTTATAACAGGAATAAGTGTTGAATCTTCCCCATTGTCAGCTGCGTCGAGGATGCTGTTTGCGGAATGCCTCTGTTTATTCTGCCGTCTCGTTACTCCCCAGCAGCTGATCCTGGGAGATACTCAGCTGGCATGAGCGTGCTCTCACTGAGCCCTGCCGCAGGGACTGGGGCTTGTGTGCTGGATTTGGACAGTTGGCATTTTCAGTTGACAGAGTGATGATGCCCAGGGCAGTGGATTCTAGAGCTGCACCAATTCTGCCCAAGTTCTTGAAGATACTCAGTATCCCCGGATACCACCTTCTTGATATGTAGACTAACACTGTTATTCCATGCCCAGGACTTGAATAATCTGGCTTGAGCAATGGATGTAAGTGCTGAAGAGAAGTGGGCCCTTTTAGATCAGAAGAAAGCTTAGCTGCAACTGTAGTTGAGGGTGGGAGTTACTTGTGAATGGAAAAAAAAAAAAAAAATCTTAGTCTTACTCTCCGGTGTCCTGATGCGGAAGGTCTGGGATGGACCTTCTGTGAGGTTCTCCCATCTCTAATTTTAAAGAAGTTGAGACGCTCTGGAGTAATCCCTCAAATACATAAACATAACCTACTCATCTGTGGTGTATGTACAAGGCTCTCTTCTGCCCTCTGCCAATGGCTCTGCGTTGCCCAGGTATAAAGAATGGGAACCACTAAATTAAGAACAGGGCAAGAGCCAGCCAGACCTGCCCCATTCCTTGGGCCTAGACTGCCTCACAGTACCTTTTAAAAAAATTTTAATTCCAATATAGTTAACATACATTGTTATATTAGCTTCAGGTATACAATATAGTGATTCAACAATTCTCTACATTATTCAGTGCTCATCATGATAAGGGTACTCTTCATCAGGCATCTATTTTTTTTTTAAATGTTTAGTAGGGCGCCTGGGTGGCTCAGTCCTTGAGCGTCTGCCTTCGGCTCAGATCATGATCCCGGGGTCCTGGGATCGAGCCCCGCATCGGGCTCCCTGCTCAGCGGGAAGCCTGCTTCTCCCTCTCCCACTCCCCCTGCTTGTGTTCCTGCTCTCACCATCTCTCTCTGTCAAATAAATAAATAAAATCTTTAAAAAAAATTAAAAAAAATAAAAAATGTTTAGTAAAGTTCAACTTCCCACTTTGAGTGTGGGAAGCTCTTCTACACTGGGGATGTAGGCTTGTCATTTTTTCCTTAGAAAAATTCTTTGTTCCTCTACTCCTCTTGGGTTGATTGGCTGGGGCCCTGCAAATCTGACTGATAACTGAAATACTAACAAAAGAAAGAGAAACAGAAGTTTATTAGCATGGGCATCTTGCATATGCTTGGGAAAACCCAGCGATGAGTAACTCACAGGGGTGATTAGAACTTGGGCTCTTACAGCATCTCAACAAAAGGACCGTACAGTTTTGAGAAGTGATCAGACACAGGAGAAGGACTTTGAATTTCTAGGGTGGCAAACTGTGGAAGACAAATATATGGTGGAGCTAATGGAAGACAAAGGCTATGTAGTCAATTTTATTATGTCGATTCCTTTGATGACTTCTCTGACAAGGTGACTTTTGTCCTTCCTGGCAGAGAGGGGAGGGGAAGCCCCTTCATAAATTTATGTCATGCTTTTAGCTAAACAGCAGGAAGGTCGAGAGCTTTCCTTGTATCTGCTTCTCAGTTGGCTTCAGCTCAAAATAATTATTATGCCAGAAGTATATTTTGGGGTGTATATTCTGCAAATATATATATACATATATATATTCATTTTATAACTGGAAATTTGTACCTTTTGACTCCTTTAACCAATTAAACACATTTCACCTCCCCCACCCTACCCTAGGCAACCCTTAATCTATTCTCATGCACTGGATTTTTTGCTTTTGTGGTTTTTACTTTGCTACTGTTGTAGCAAAATAAAATGTTGTTTTAGATTCCACATATGTTGTTTAGATTCCACATATGAGTGAGATCATATGGTACTCATCTGTCTGTGTCTGACTTATCGCAGTTATCGTAATGCCCTCAAGGTCCATCCGTGTTGCAAATAACAGGGTTTCATTTGTCTTATGGCTGAGGAATAGTCCATGGTGTGTATGTGCCACACCTTTATCCATTCATCCATCAGTGGATATTTAGGATGTTTCTGATATCTTTTTAAGAAAGAATGGAGAATAAGGAAGCATTCCCATGTTGGTTCTAACATCTGCAACAAAGGATGTGCTTAGAGCTCAGTGAGAGGACCTAGATTGGAATAATCAACCCCTGCTAGGGGAGCTGGGCTCTTAAACAGGCCTGACTCATTTAAGCCCTTATCAAACATATTTGTTCACACTATTTACAATCACAGCAAACATTTAATTAAGGCTTGTTATATATGTGGTCATGTTCTAAGCACTTCATGTGCATTAACTGATTTAATACTTAGAGCAACCATATAAGAGAATCACTATTATTATCTTAATAATATTATTATTATTATTATTACAAATGAAAAATTGAGGCAAAGAGAGTTTAAGTAACTTGCTTAGAGTCTAATGCAGCTAAAAGTACTTCCTGGCTAGAGACCGGAGGCTGCAAGAGGAGACTTGTGTTTGTCTACTCAAGGAAATAATGCTTAACACCCACTGATGAACTCACAGAGTTCTTTGTCTACTTGTTTTCTCAATAGGGACACCATACTCCATGAATGAGTTGGTCTTAACCACTCTACTTACTGCCAGTACTGCAAAGTACTACAAAAATTAGAAAGAAGGAAGATGTGTGAGAACGCAACTCAAAGAGGTCAAGAATTCATGCTTAAGAGAACTGTAGAATCTTCTGTAGACTCTTGACTCTATCAGCTGGGGAAGAAGGCCCCAAAAGAAATATCTTGAAAATCATATCAGAATGATGTATCCCTCAAACCTGGGAAGGTCTGATGATAAGGTGATCTATGAACAGAGGCACATACGCACACACACGCCACCACCACCATCTCCGTTAACATTAATCTTTTGGGCATGGGTCTATTTGTCAGCGAGGCAGATGTTACTATAGAAAAAGGCACAAAAGAGAGAAAGACTGTATTGAAGTATAATGTCCACAGAGAGCAACGGAGGTCAAACAAGGCTTTTGGGCAGAGCTGGTTGAGTCGAGGGGGAGAACCCAGGGAGACAGAAAGAGAGATGTGGGCAATGGGAAGCCATTGGACTGAAAGTCAAGAAAATGTAGAATTTAGTACTGACTGCATTGGGAACTCTGTGGGACTTTATATCTATAAAACAAAAGCAGGGTGAGGTCTGGTTTAGCGTCGTGTCATTCCGTGATATAAGAAAAGGAAAGGCAGAGACAATGGAAACAAAATGCCTCCTTCACAATCTTACCAGCTCTCTCTACTTTGTGTGTTGAACCCTTAGTATTGGCACTGTGTATTAAACAACAACAAAAAAAAGCACTACTCTAATTTCTTTCTTAATTCTTCCTTATAGAAGTATTTTTACAAATAATAATGTACTAAGCCACATTTCTAAAAGGAAATGATTGCAGGAACAGAAACCAGGGCCAAAAATTTGTTAATATTTCTTCATTCATTCACTCATCCATTTATCAAATCCACAATATTTGTTGATCACACACTGCATTCCAGACACATGCTAGTGACTGGTAGATAGTGACAAGTAAGTAAAAGTGGACCCTGTCCTCTTGGAGCTACCAGTTTAAAAAATGAATATACACAGGGGCCGCTGGGTGGTTCAGTTGGTTGAGTGTTTGTCATGATCTTGGGGTCCTGGGATCGAGTCCCTGAGTCCCGCATCGGGCTCCCTGCTTAGCGGGGAGTCTGCTTCTCCCTCTGCCCCTCCCCCCGCTTATGCTCTCTCTCTCTCTCTCTCTCTCTCTCTCAAATAAATAAATAAATGAATATACACATAAAAAAATAAGTATAAATAATGAAAAGTGACACTGAGGAAGCATTAGGGGGGAGGGGTGCACATATGTTCTTTGACCTGAAGAACTCTTAGGTAGCGACACTGGAGCTGAGCTCTGAGGAATAAGCACCAGTCTTATTGGAGAGAGAAGTCCCAGGCAGAGGGGACGGATGTGTGGAGAATTGGAAGTATGGACGGTTGAGCTTACTGGAATGATGGACGGAGTGGTGTAAGAAGGTGTGCTGGTGACAGCACCTCGTGCAGGTGCAGGCAACAAGGTTCACTGTCTGTACAGTTTAGAGACTCATAAATCTGACTAAAGGTTGTTCTGCTTCTTAGTATCACCCATGCTCCAGTAATTCTAGCTTGGGCCTCCTCACCTTTGGGTAGCCATTGTTTGACAGAAGGTCCGGGTGCCCAGGAGGCTGTGCGGGTGATGTTCCTGCTTCCTCCGGGCTCTGCACTCACCTGCTTGGTGGTCTGAGGTGGTAGGGAGAGCTCTGGGCTTCTGATCTGCTCCATCCTGGCAGCTGGAACCCACCCTTTCTCCTCCTCATGGGGAAAGGTTTCTTGCTCTCTCCTGGTCGTCATCACTGACCTCAGAGCTTCTAGGGTCTGAAGTCCAGCACCGGGCTCCTCTGGCCTCTCAGCCGTGAAGACAACATACTCTCAAGCAGACGTTGTAGGAGAAAGAACACAAAACAGTTAACCGTGGGCCCTGCCTCCATGTATCCTCACTGCTACTATTCCTCACAATCCAGCCGCTTCTGGGACCTTCCTTCATGTTCCATAAAGGCTAAATGGGCCTAAGGCAGCCTTTAAAAAAAAAAATCCCTGTGCCTTTTTATCGACCTGGAGGAAAGAATTTGCTAAGAAATTTCCAAATCCCAGTATGTGACAAAATGAGTCATCAGAAAGAACGGCCTGTGATTAATTGTACAAATAAAATGAAACCTTTGATGTTATTCCCTAGGATTGCTTAATCTGAAGGGGAAGAACATATCTTCTTTTGTTTTCTGAGAAGACTTTTCATGAGTGCACCAGAATTAACCTGAATCATTTTGCTTCAAAAAGCACAAATCTTTCTCAGAAGTCGTTAGGAGACATTTTGTAGGGATGGAGCTTCATCATCGGGATGGTTAATGAGCAACCTACCAAGCCCTCTGAAGCTCAGGCGGAGTGCCACATGATCTTTCCGTAGACCGGGAAGAAGTTCCATTACTCTTTAGGAGAAACCACATTGAAAGTGGGGTTCAGGGTACCATCTGGCTCTTAGAGACATCCGTAATGGTGCAAGCAGCTCAGATACTTCTTTTTTTTAAATATTTGATTTACTTATTTGAGAGAGAGAGCGAGAGAGCACAAGCAGGAGGAGGGGCAGAGGCAGAGGGAGAAGCAGACTGCCCGTTGAGCAGGGCTCCCCACAGGGACTCGATCCCAGGACCCTGAGATCATGACCTGAGCCGAAGGCAGACACTTAACCACGTGTGCCGCAAACATGATCATGTTAAGTAATATCTACCGAATATTTCAGTTGATATCCACATGCTGAATGTGTCATGCGTCACTGAGAGACACTTCGTAAATTTTAGGGTCTGGGAAAGTGAGACACGTAGTGGGTTCTAGCACCAAGTTTGGGGGTATTTTTAAAGCCAGGCACACGGGAAGCCTAAAAGGCACAAAGAGTTATCCCTAATCTTCCAAGTTTCCAGAGTTTCTGATGCTTCTCACCTTGTATTACTGTAAGGGTTGCAGTGTTTCATTTTGGCTTTACTTTTATTATGGGGGCTCCTTCATTTTACCTTTGCAGTGATTCTCAACCCTCTTTGTGCCTCAGACATAGCCGGGGAACTTTTAAATAACACTAACGCCCCCACCTTACTCACTATACCCTCCTCCCAAGATTCTAGTTCGGTGGCTAGTAGTGGGATCTGAGCCTGTACTATATAAAAGAGATGCTTCGCCGGGCTTGAGAACCACTGAGCTGAAACACTGAGCTGGTTCTCACGTCAAGGCAACGATCTGGTTAGGGAGACCAGACTTAAAGCACAGGAAAAAGGCCAGCGAGCAGCTTGAGGAACCGCGTGGTCCTTGTTGTGGGTAGGATGGATCAAGGAGGTTTTGTGGACGTGAACCATGAACTGGGCTTTGAGGGACACAGAGTGCAACCATACGGCTCCCAAGCAGGTGCAAAGACAGAAGACAGAAATGAACGCAGCATGCTCCTGAATTCGCGGGAGTGTTGTGTCCCCACTAAAGCCTCGTGGTGGTCCCTACTTCCATCTACTTCTTTCTTGTTCACCGTTGTTGTTTTATTTTATTTGTTTATTTTTTATTTATTTTTTTAAATTTTGAAAAAGATTTTGTTTATCTATTCGAGAGAGAGAGAGTGTGAGAGAGAAAGCACGAGCAGTGGGAGTTGTAGGCAGAGGGAGAGGGTGGGGCAGGTTCTCAGCTGAGCAGGAAGCCCCATGTGGGACTTGATGCTTCACCGACTGAGCCACACAGGCGCCCCTCCAGTGTTGTTTTAGGACCATGGCTTGAAGTCTTTGCTTGTGACCCTTTCTCTGTTTTCCCACTTCTGCCCACTGTCCTCTAAGACCCACTTCTACCTTCCTTGATTCCTGAGCACAACGTCTCCTTTCTTTCTGTTCCCCGGGGTCACCCTCAGTGACCTCAACATCACCAGCCTTTCGTCTCCTTTCTGGACCTCTCTCTGCCTCTGCTCCAAATCAACCACCCAACGTGATGGCCCATGACCTCTCATCGGGACCACATTCGGTCAGCAACATTTAGGATTTGGCACCTCTGCCTCCTCTCTAACTCCATAACTGGTCCCATTTCCCCTGAGATCACATGCGCTGACTCGGCTTCTAATCCCCCTTTGTGTTCCTGTCTGCTTGTCTCTCTCCATTTCCACGTCCGTCTGGCTCCACCTGCTGTCCGTGAGTTGTCCATTTCGTCTGAATCCCAAGATGAGTGGCTCCTCCCAATCCCCTGCCAGTCAGACCTGTTTCCTAACCTTTGTTCTTTGCCCCCTTCACCTTCTCCACCCTTCCCTGATTGAAGAAAACCCACGAGCCTATCTTGTCACCTCAGCGCACCGAAGCTTCCTCCTGGGTTTCTACAACCGGCGGCTTCAAGCAATGTCCTATTTGTGTTCATGTCCTGCGGCACTTTTCCTGATTGCTGCCCCGAATCGTCCCCACCATGTTCCAGAGCCTCTTCCTTCCTGTCTCAATCCTGTCTCCTTGGTTATGAACCCATTTGTCCGATTTAAACGTAACGGTGGCTTCTTGAGTTCATCTGTCTATGCCTGTCCCTCTAGATGGTAGACCCATATTGGCATAAAGCCTGAAGATCAAACTACAGACTTTCGGGCAAAAATTTTAGCCAGTGTGAAGTTCTTTGTATCCCAACCACCTGCTTTTCCTCTTTTGCTTTGCTCAGAGCCGGGATTGTCTTCCATGGGATGGTCAATGTTTCCACTGTTATTCTGTATCTCACCAGCTCTTCATTCTCTGTCACGATCACCTCAGCCCATCTTCCCTGGCGCCTCGTGTTTTTTAATAATGATAAGAGAAGCTGACCTTAATTGAGAGTTTATTCTTATGGGTCTGATCTGAGCTCAGTGCTTTATCTGTGCAGTCCACATTTCTGTGACCTGATAAAGAATTTTTTTTAATTAAAAAAAATTTTTTTTTGAGAGAGAAAGAGAGCATGAGGGGGGTTGTGCAGAGAGAGAGAGAGAATCTGAAGCAGACTCTACACTCAGCTTGGAGCCCGACTTGGGGCTCGATCTCACGACTCTGAGATCATGACCTGAGCAGAAATCAAGAGTCAGGTGCTCAACCACCTGAATCACCCAGGCGCTCCAAGAAGTTGTGATTATTAAATGTAGAAGGGAACTAAGCACAGAGAGGTTAAGTAAGTTGTCCTAATAACACGACTCTTATGTGGTGGGGTCGAGATTGGAGCCCAGAGGGTTTGCTTCCAGAGCCTGGGTTTATGACCCCTTGACACCAGCACTTTGCCTGCCATTGTGCAGGACTTGGGCTGGACCCTGCTGCCTCCCTCTGTGCACCGCTGGCTCCCTCTTGGCTTTCACAACCCAACCTGCCACAATTCCTCTCCAGTCACATCGCCCGATTCCTCATAGACCGTGAGCTCACGGCCCTGTGGTCTGCCTTCTGCCCATTGCTCTTTGAACATTGATGGTCCTTCATGGTCAGATCCAGGACCTCCCCTTACACTCCACACCCTTAAGTCCATCTTCCTTCTCGAAATTCTTCAACCCAACCTGCCACAATTCCTCTCCAGTCACATGGCCTGATTCCTCATAGACCGTGAGCTCAGGGCCCTGTGGTCTGCCTTCTGCCCATTGCTCTATGAACATTGATGGTCCTTCATGGTCAGATCCAGAATCTCCCCTTACACTCCACACCCTTAAGTCCATCTACCTTCTTTGCACCTGGGCCGTATCTTTTTCTGGTTTCTCCTGCAACCTCCCCGACCACTATTTCTTTACCTCTTGCCAGATATCGCTACAGCTAGGTCAGCTTGGAGAAGAATCTGAATACAGAAGCAGGAAGCAGCCCAGGGCAGAAGAGGACTGACCAGTGTCCTGAGTGTGTAGACTGTAGCTTGACTGGGGTGTAGGTGGAACCAGACATGATCTCAAATGCAAAGACCTGTAGCCAAAAGACATTGTGAAGGCTGTTTTGCAAACTGCCTGCCGTAACGAGAGCCAAAGTGTGTGCGTGCTACAGTCGTTCCCCTGGATTTCATTCCTGGCCCTGCCAGTTATGAGCTGACTATAGGTAAGAAAGACAACCTCCCTCAGTTTCACTGATACAAAATGGGTGTAATAATACTATTTAGCTTGGAGGGTTGTGTGAAGGTTAAATGAACTAACCGAGGTACTCAATAAAAGTTACCTCATATTATAATTTATTCGTACACTTACCAAATAAACACTGAATGCCAACTATGTGTCAGGCGTATGCGGGATGCTGGGGATATAATGTAGAACTACAGACACCAAACCCACCCTCACGTAGCTTTCAGTGTAGCAGGGGAGATAGCTGTTAGTAACACTCGTGCCTTTATTTACTTAAAGATTTTATTCAATTACTTTAGAGAGAGCGCGCGCGAGAGCACATGCACACATGGGGGGAAGGGGAGAGGGAGAGAATCCCAAGCAGATTCCGTGCTCAGCGCGATGTCCGACGCGGGGCTTGAACCCACAACCCTGAGATCATAACCGGAGCCAAAACCAAGAGTTGGATGTTTAACTGAGCCACTCGGGCGCCCCAATGCCTCTGTTTACTTAGATCAAGGGTACAGATAAGGCAGTGGTTAAGAGTTGAAGTTGGAGGGGCGCCTGGGTGGCTCAGTCATTAAGTGTCTGCCTTCGGCTCAGGTCATGATCCCAGGGTCCTGGGATCGAGCCCCGCATCGGGCTCCCTACTCCGCGGGAAGCCTGCTTCTCCCTCTCCCACTCCCCCTGCTTGTGTTCCCTCTCTCGCTGTGTCTCTCTCTGTCAAATAAATAAATAAAATCTTAAAAAAAAAAAAGAGAGAGTTGAAGTTGGAAAGACAGGATTCGTGAGATCTGAAGAATCCTGTGTCAGCTCAAAGACAGCATCCTAACTCAATTGGTCACCAAGTGACCAAAGTTTCCAGCAGGGAAGTAACACGAAGCTGCTGCTTTTGACGGGTGGCCTTGGGGCTGCAAGGGCAATACAGGGAGAAGCAACACCAGTCACCTGCTAGTTCTGCAACAGTCCTGGTGAGAATGACAAAGATCTGAACTAGTACTTTGCCCACGGAGGATGGACAGAAGAGTACTAAGGGATAGAATCATCATTACAATTCCCCAGGTTCTCCACTGGTTTCCTCTTCACCGAGAGTTCCCCCAAGTTCCAGAAGCTTCAGAGGTCAGCAGAACTCATAATAACTCTTCCCTCAACCGCAGCGGACAGGCTCTTCCTCTTTCTGGGCCCCAGCTTTCCGTTGGCTTTCCTTCTGCCCTTGTCAGCGCTTTTGTGACCCTGAGCTGCCCCCTGGTGGACACTGGGAGTTCTCAGCAACATAGAACCTTTTCCGGGGTTCGCTCAACTCCTGGGACCCACCACTTGTCTGTCTAATTGAACCAGGGGGACACTTTACTTTGCACACACAGGAACTCTGTGCCTGGGTATAGGAAGATTAGGAAACATTACATAAATCGGGTTAATATGTTAAGTACGATCACTCGAGTGGGATGAAGAAAGCACTCAAAGGCACCCGGTGTCTCTTGAAGGCAAACTGTCTCCTTTCCCCCTTCCTCCTTTCAGTGGACTCTCTGAAAAGATTTTTGAGGAGCCCAAGCAGAGGGGGCTTATTTGGTGTCCTCTGGGAATGTGGGCCCAGCATCACCAGTGTTGTCAAAGCTTTTAACTTTTTAAGAGACGCTGGAAAGCCCGACGACGACATGAACTATTCCAGTATTTTTAATGTTGTAATTCAAAATGTTCAGACAAGAAAAATTAACTCTATAGCCACCCGTTTTCAATTCACAATTGTGTAATTATGTAGTTCTGTGTGGTGGACTATCAGTTCCCAAATGCTAGACCTACAAATGATTAGCAGTAATTAGTGGCAAATTTTCCCTGATTTACAGTGAAATTAAAAAAGAAAGACAGTGAAATAGGTTTTTCCATACAGCTAAATCCATCTAATATAAAGGATGACTTTTTTCTCTCCTGTGATTGTATCCTTATATATTTTGTTAAAATAGTTTTGTTTTGCACGTACATTTATGTTAAAGTATCTTTTATTTTACAAAATGTTGATTTCGCTTCTCATGTATTCAGTTGGCAAAATTAAGAGTTGGTGACTTAACATTGCCTGTTGTATTTAGCTCCATTTTATTTGTTATTTAAATTTAAATGACAGGGCATCCCTACTAAGATAAGGGTGACTCGATGAAAGTTTTTGAGCAGTATTTGTGCATAAAAAGGCCTACCCCTCTGGGGTACCTGGGTGGCTCAGTTGGTCAAGTGTCCGACTCCTGATTTGGGCTCAGGTCATGATCTCAGGGTCATGGGATTGAGCCCCGCACTGAGCTGTGTGCTCAGCATGGAGTCTACTTGAGGTTCTCTCCCTCTCCCACCCCCTTTGCCTCTCTCCCTGCTCACACTCTTTCTCTAAAATAAATAAAATCTTAAAAAAAAAAAAAAGAAAGGACTATGTCTTGATCTTATAGTTGATGTGGAAGATGCATTGGTTGGGGAGACACTTGAGGTCCAGGGTGTGACAGTCATCGGGTGTGACAACATAAAACAATTTTTACTTTTTTCCTTTGTTTTGTGACTGAGGACACGGAGACACACGAGAGGAAGAGACTTGTCCAAGGTCACCAGGGAATTAGTAGCAGAACCACGACGACAAGCCAGTTTGCTGATAGCAGATACACGGCCTTTCAACTGCTCTGTTCACTTCTGTGTCAGCCAGACAGGAAACCCGGGGACGGGGCTGAGCCCAACAAGGTCTAGTCAAGGGACGACTTCAGGGTAGTAGAAAAGTGATCTGTGTAATTATGCATTTCTACTGCATTTCGGACCCCTGTATCGTGCTCATTTCCTGTTGGGGTACAGAAGCTCACCTCTTATCTGCTACTGAGCTGACTTTCCGTTAGGATGTTTCTTTCCTGAGTTGGGCCTTGGGCTTAAAAGCACCTTTCAGAAGCTCACTGATTGTGGTATTTGGCAATGTTAGAACATGAATTGATTAGCAAATGTACCACTCAGCTTTGTCACTCAGGTCTGCCTCGGCTGGTGCTTATTAACCCAAATCTGTGCTTCTTTAACTTTGTATTCCCATTGGTGAGTGTGTGTGTGTGTGTGTGTGTGTGTGTGTGTGTGTGTGTACGCACTATATTCCCAACTGGTAAATATATTTCACGGGGTGAAGAGTAGTGTCTATTATTTTCCTCCCTGTCCCCTGGCAACTGCGGCTGGTGCCCAGGAGAGGTCTGACTTTGTTACCAAATCAAAGAATGACCGAATAAGCAGGAACAATAATTTTCCATAAATTGAGCCCCATCTCTGTGCCTGCTATCATTCTAAGTGCCTTTTTTTCTTTTAAGTTTCTCATTAAAGTCAGTGTGAGAACATTCAGTATCTCCCTACCATACGCCAAAGCTGTGTTAGTACTGGGGATATGACTCGAATCGATTCCAGTGATGAGTGGAACGATGCACAGGACTCTGGCCACCTGAACTTGGACGCCTCCCCTCACTTGTGCAGCCCCTCCCCGTGCCTGCGACACGCGGCTTATAAACCATTAAGAAAAGAATGAGAGTTATCTAGTTGCAGCCAAGCAGGGCCGGCATCAGGGAAGGCTTGATAAAGTAAAAATTCAGTGATGGCACGAAGGACAGACGGGTCAGCAGGCATCCAGCTGGGCAGAGAGGGGAAAAAAGGGTTTGTGCAGAGGGACCAGTGAGGGCAGGGGCTCAGATGGAAGGAACAGAACATGAGGTATTGAAAACAAAAGAGAGGTCCAGAAGGAGGGGCAGAGTGGACATAGGGAGGTCGGCTTCGGTCTTGCTGGTAAGCTGCCATTGTGCTTTGCAAAGCTCCTTTGAATACTTTCGAAATAAAAAGTGTCAAATCCAGTTAATTAAGTCATTTGTTACTTATATGTTATTTGTCTAAAATAGGTCTTTTCCACTGCACCGGGTTCCTTGAGTACAGGGGGCCATACATCATTGTCTCATCACCTAGGGCGACCCTAAATCCCTCCCATATGCCTATTTTGTCTTCAGTGAAATGCTGCCTTTCTATCCACCCGCCCGCCCGCCAGTTTCCTCCCTGACCTGAGTCTGCAATATTGTTTCCATGTTTTCCCTCATTCGGTGGACACATCTGTATGCCAGGCAATCTAGGAAATCCCAAGAGCTTCCCCATGGATTTTAGGCTTGGATTAAGCCTAGGCATGATGGAGACCAAAGATCTCACCTACAAAGCAATCTATTGCAATCTGGAAACACTTGAGCTTTAAGTGACAGGGTGAGGATTTTTCTCTTATGGGGGTTCCATTATACCTATATTGCAAAATCTGCTTTTGTGTTTCCCGTCTCAGCCTGTCTGCCAGGCAGCCTACCAGAACGACTTGGGTCAAGTGTGGCAGTGGGTGAGAGAAGACAGAGCCTATATCAACGTTCGAGACGGCTTGAATGGAGACACTCCCCTGATCTGTGCTTGTAGGCGAGGACACCTGAGAATCGTTTCCTTCCTTTTAAAAAGAAATGCTGATGTGAACCTCAAAAACCGGGTGAGGCCATGACACATGAGTGGGGAGGGTCACTGACCACGTTAACCCTTTCTCTCCACAGCAATGAAGTAGTGAATGCCATTCTCTTGTTGCGCTTAGCTCCTGATACCAACTTTTTTTTTTTTTTTGCCTTACTTTAGAGGGACAGACACATACTATTCTATTAGGCTAAAAAGCCAAATAAATCACAGTTCAGTCAGCAGGCATATTTTGTCGTAAATTATGTCCTCGTACTTCTGATAAGAGAGGTCATTGTTCACTCATTTGACTAGTGAGAGCTTCTTCCTTTCTTTTCCTCCTCTTTCCCATGCTGTTCCCTGCCTTCCTGCTTCCCTCTTCAGCTGCTCCTCCTCACTATCACAGAAATAATGGGAAAGATTTCCTGGAAAAACATATTGACCTGCTGGTGTTATGTCATTAGGTTTTTGCCTACTGGGTCTATGTTCTCCAGAAGATCCTAGAGTTTGCTTTTGGATTGAAGAATGCTAGTATGACGTTTAAGGACAAACAAGCTCATGAACCAGAGGCTCCTTGAAGCCACACAGAAAGGCATAAAGATTGTATTTAAGATGCAGTGTTAGCTGATGGGATCCTCAGAATCAAGGAAGAGCAGAATACGTGTGTATTGCCGTGAGCATCCTTTCAGAACACCTTCCAACATCCAATGCCTGAATGTGTCTGCATCATAGCAACAAGCAACATTTTTTAAAGTACACTGAGCAAATATAAAAAGTCATTACTTGTAATAATTATGTGTGCCCTGTTCCCACTCACATATATTCAGTGAGGAAAAGCAGCCTATAGGCCCCCCCCTTGAACCCCTTCTGGTTCAAGACCAGCTCATTTGGAGCAATAATATACGATCAGAAAATGGATTGCTCCTGGACCTTCTTCTTTTTAGTTACTGTTTTTTGTGTTTTTTTTGTGTGTGTTTTTTTTTGTTTTTTTTGCTTGGTTGGGTTTAAAAACAAGTCAGGCCTGCACTGAATCTCACAGATACAGCTTAGTGGAGTATGACACACTTTCCCTAGCTCACAGCTGAGGAACCAGGTGTGTGTGCTTGTGGTGAGGGGGAGTGACTAAGACAGATGTCTGTGGGTTCATGCCCTCTGTCGGGAGACATGCTTATTCGGAAGCTGCGGGCAGGAGATGTTGGTCAACGCAGGGATGGGCCCGAGAAGGGACAGAATCTGAGCCAGGCTGCTGGGATCCTCTGGTAATCAGGAACATCTTGGGAAGGACTTGAGGGATATGTTAGAAAAATGAGATTTTATCACAAGAAGGGTTGGGTTTACATTTTCTGTTTTTAAAATATTTTTAATGGTTTTTAAATGTTTAATCTTCTTAATTTCCCCCCAGTGCTAGTCTTGGCACATTAATAATTTAACCAGTGCCTTCTCATTTCTTAAATCTATGTTTAGGACTTATTTTCAGAAGTACTAAATAAACAAAGGCCTTAAAATAAAACACACTGTTCTGCTGGCGCTTCATACGCACACGCCTAATAGAGAACATCAATTCTATGGAAAGCAAATTAAATTAAAACATAAATACACCTTTTTTTTTTTTTTTGGCTTGTCAAATTGACCAGGGTTAAAAAAGGAAACCGAGTGTTGATCATGAAGGAAGTTTAAATCATTACGATTTTACCAGAGCACAATTTAACAATACAACATGAAAAGCATTCATACCTTTCACATCAGCAATTTTACTTTTAGAAACTTTTGCTAAGGACAAATTTGGAAATGTTGACAAAGCTTTATGAATGCAGATGTCCAAGCAGTATAATTTATAAAAATAAAAAGTTAAAACCTTGAAAAGTCCAACAGATAGGGTTTGGTTAAATAAATTAGAATAGCTCCATTCAATAGGAAGCCATGCAGCTATTATAAAGCTGTTTAAAAGTTTTAAATGGCATGGAAAATGCACTAATTCTAAATGTGAGTTGAAAAAAAGCAGATATGATTTTGCATATGCAGTATGATCCCACATTATAAAATTCTACATAATGCATTTTATTTTATTTTAATATTTTATTTATTTATTTGACAGAGAGAGAGAGAGAGAAAGTGCAAGCAGGGGGAGCAGCAGAGGGATAGGGAGAAGCAAGCTCCCTGCTGAGTGGGGAGCCCAATGCGGGGCTCGATCCCAGGACCCTGGGATCATGACCTGAGCCAAAGGCAGACACTTAACCGACTGAGCCACCCAGGCGCCCCCACATAATGCATTTTAAAAGACTAGAAAACAATACAGCCAAAATGTCAACAATTATTTCTAGGCTATGATAATGGGTGATTTTAAATTCTGTCATTATATCCTTGTTTAGTTTACAAAATTTTTACAGAGAGCATATATACCTTGATATTAAAAAAACAAAAAGTATTCTTATTTAAGAACTTCTTCTCCCAAGTGGAAATTAACCTCTCTTTTCTCTCTGGCTTTCTCTCTCTTCCCATCGATTTGGTTGGTATTCCAACCATCATGGCCTGTTTTGCATTATACTTATTGTGCTTGTTTCTGTCTACCTTTGTTTGATTATGAGGCCATGAGGCTTTACATCCCCCCACAGCCCCTAGAAGCTGAAGTCTGTCACCTCGTAAATGGTCACATTATTTGAAGAATTAAATTGACTTATTTCCATTCTTCCAGCACTGTGTGTATGCATGTAGGAACGGGGAAAATATGCCACATGGTTAAGATTTTCCCAGAAACAAACCACAAAATGAATAATCGTATACCAGAGATGAGTCAGGGATAACAATAGCTTTTCACACTGAATTCAGTCCTGTGTTTCTATCTCAATGTATTTTTTCCCCAAAAAACTAACATGCGTGTGAGAATCCAACTTATTTTTAAAAAAATATTAATGTATAGATTTTGGAGAGAGACTGTGCGTGAGAGGGGGAGGGGCAGAAGGAGAGAGAGAGAGAGAGAGAGAACCTCAAGCAGACTTCCTGCGGAGCCCACGTGGGGCTCAATCCCACAACCCTGAGATCATGACCTGAGCCGAAACCGAGTTGGTTGCTAACTGACTGAGCCACTCAGGCGCCCTGAGAATCTTTAGATTATACTGTGTTTGACATTCCTATCAAATGGAGAAGTGGCCTTATTAATCAGACACACTCCACAGAAAGAGTTGCCATGGGTACCATAAAAATAAAAAGCACAAACTAACCTTTTTTTTTTTAAATAATGTAGTTGTTGTTTTTTTTTTTAAAGTAAGCTCTACTGCCCAACATGGGGCTTGAACTCACAACCCTGAGATCAAAAGTCTACCAACTGAGCCAGCCAGGCGCCCCACAAACGAAACTTTTTGATATGGTGATCTGAAAATATGAAATTTGAAAGAAATATTAATAAAGAATTTCTTTATTTTCTCTATTTTGTTTTCTTAATTTTCAGAAAGACAGAAACTGCTTGCATTACGCTGTGAAGAAAAAATTTACCTTCTTTGATTACCTACTCATTATCCTCTTAATGCCTGTTCTGCTTATTGGGTATTTCCTCATGGTGAGTAACACCAGTGTGATCAAAGGGTCCACGAGGAGGAGATCACCAGCGTGACTCATCAAGTTTTGCTGGGCCAGTCAGATTTAGAGAAAGAGTAACAAAATAAACCCCTGGTTCTTCGTCTGTGACTAACATAACAACAACAACAAAAAAAGAATAAGAAAAAGAAATAAAGTAACTATTTCTAAAAAAAAAAAAAGACATTTCCAACATCCTTTTAATGCCGGGACTGCAGGAAAGTGGGAAGAGAGCTAGCCAACTAGATTAATCCGTGGTAAAATCATCTGTGCCATGTTTATTTAGAAAAATAAGTTAATCTTGATTAAGAATCATCCAAAGAAAGCAGAAAATCCCGAATATTAAAAAAAAATTCCCTTGCCATGTCTTTTCTCCTTTTTGGTCAAAAGAGCTTGTGTCTTTGTACACATCTTTGAGTTTCTGATTTTTCTGGACCTGCCCTTGTTGCGTGTTAAAAAAACAGATCCCAAGAGATTTGCAGCCAGAAGTTGAGAAACACGGAACATCTTTATAGAGAATTTAAAGCCAACCTTTTACCTTGACAGAGTTGAATAACAAAAGATATAGTTGGCGTAGGAATGCATTCATTTTATGAGAAGATGAAGCTTGAGTTGGTTATTTTTGTTTTTTCAAATTGAGCGATAGCTTTGCACTGACTTATTCCCTTTTTCCCCCACCTTGTTCCCTGGAGTCCGGTTCCATCGTTGAGAGATGACTCAGCAGATGAGTCCTTAATCCAATTAAATGACCCATCTCCTTTCTCTCTGTAGCTAAATAGACCGTGCACGTTAGTTACTTTTGCTACCAGAGGCTTCAGAGCAGAGTCTGCCAGTTGGACGTGTAATTACCTCCTTGGGCATTTAAATGTCACAGAATTTGTGGAACTCTAATTAAATATGACCGTGCCGATTTTGATGCTTGGATTTTTGGGAAAAAGAAAACACAAGTCACTGATAAACACATAATCTGCTTCTATCCTGGAAAAGTTCTTGAAAATTAATTGCGTATTTGGTACAGAGCTTTGGTATATTTGTAGTTTTGGGGTGGGCGAGGGACCTACCATTCATTTCCAAAACGATCACAAAGGTGATGAGCAAGACTCGTTCAGAATTTGTTGACACACAACCTTGCTTTCTAAGACTGTTGGAGGTTTAAAAGCTGGAGGCTTTGGCAAAAACACTGATGGTAATGAATAACCGCCTCTGATTGCGCAATTTATCCTACTTATTCATGGGGCCGGAAACTGCACATTTGTGACGCACAAGGTGTAAGAGAACATTTTAGAGGAAGGGACCAGAAAGGACTGTGTTACTTCAGAAAAAGGTAGGAGGAGACAGGCAGTTTCCACGTTGATGCGGGAGGGAATTACAAAGAAAGAAAGAAAGTGGGTGGGGCTTCCTGCAAGGCAAAAGGGATGACCTTCAGGACTTGCCCACCTGTTCCCCTGGAGAGCTGTGCTCCCTAAAGCAATGGGATGTAGGGTGGATGCTCAAACCGTCCTGTGGTCAGAATCTCAGGGGACTGGGCAGGAAACGTGGGTGTCTGAGGAGTCTTGTTCATTTCGTTCCTTTGTTGGCTCGTTCAGCACATACTGTGGACCCACTCCACGCACACACTGCTGGGTGGGAGGGATGCAATGGGGAAGCAAACAGGTGTAGTCCCTGTCCTCGAGAGTGTTAGAGAGTAGTGCAGAATGGGTCATTAATGAAATAACCACAGAAATGAATGTAAAATTACTATGAAGTAGGTGATACAGGGAGGTGATCTCCCAGAAGAGAGAGATTTCACCCAGCCGGGTAGGTCAGGGAAAGCCTCCTGGAGGAAGAGGGTCTTGGGCTGGGATATTAAAGATGGATTTACCAGGCAAAGAAGGGAGGTCTAACGTGGGGCCCCCGAATTTATATTTCCAATTTCCCGGGTGCTGATGCTGCTATCCCAGGACGGCACTCTGAGAACCCAGGCTTTACCTGACTGATATTGGAGGGGCCAGGGAGGTGGGGGAAATTTTAAGAAAGGTGCATAGACATATAGATGTGTTGGGGTTAAAATAAATCCTGTTGAGTAGAATAGTCTAGGCATAAGATGGAGAAAAATTTTGTCAATGAACCTCTTCTGTACTTGCTGTTTGTGACAGGTGTCAAAGACCAAGCAGAATGAGGCTCTTGTCCGAATGTTGCTCAATGCTGGGGTCGATGTGAATGCCAAAGACTGTGTAAGTTTGTGTGTTTAGTCATTTTGAAAGAATATTCCAGATGGTTTTTGCAGGCAATGTCTTTGTCACCTACAAAGTTACTTGCTTTATTTTCCTAGACACTTCTACATTTTCCTTTGCTTTCTTTACATTCCATTGTCTTTCTTTCTTTTCGTTTTCACTGCTAGTCAGGCAACCTTGAAGTCGTTTAGATGCTGCCACTAAAGTCAAGGGAATAAAATCTTTATTGGCGAGAGGACATTTTATTTATTTATTTATTTTTTAAGATTTTATTTATTTATTTGAGAGAGAGAGAATGAGAGATAGAGAGCACGAGAGGGAAGAGGGTCAGAGGGAGAAGCAGACTCCCCGCCGAGCAGGGAGCCTGATGCGGGACTCGATCCCGGCACTCGAGGACCATGACCTGAGCCGAAGGCAGTTGCCTAACCAACTGAGCCACCCAGGCGCCCAGGACTTTTTTTTTTTTTTTTTTTTTAAGAACCGCTCCCCCTCGGGTGAGAAGCTATGAGAAATGAAGGCTCTGCCAAGAAACTTCCATCCTCCGTAGTTAAGACGCTGGAGGCCGAATGCCTACGTGTCAATCTAGGCCTGTCACTTTTTGTCTGTGTGTGTTGTGGCCAGGCATAAACTTACTGGACTCCCGGTTTTCTCACCTGTAAAGTGAGGATGTTGATAGCACCTATCTTGCAAGGCTGACCGTGTAAAGCACTTAGCAGAGTGCCCGGCGCTTAGTAAGCTCAGCAAGTACCAGCCGCTGCAGCCAAGCTCCAAGCCCACCTGTAAGAGAGGACCCATCTGTAAACTAGATCGGTAAGGATCAAGGTCACAGAGCCCAGGTGGTGCTGGGGGCAGTGACCGCCGAGCAGCAGCCCCTAACTTCTTCCTGTTTCTAAATATCAGGTTTTGTTTTCACCTTTCGCCCCTGCACACCTCTTCCTCGCTTACATGATCACAAATGGATCAAATGTTTATTTGTGTGAACTTTTATTTGCTTCTATTGCTTGGATTAAATTTTGGCTTCCCAATTCTGTCAGGACCAAAAAAGTAGGCAAGTTGAAATTGCAGTCGAAAAGAACCAATATTTTCTTTGTGGCCCCTAATTCATTTTATGTTGTGTGTATCTGTGTGCGTGCATGTGTGTTACCGTTTTGTTTTGTGATGGAGAAAATGTGTGCATCGCTGTTTCTATTCATTATTTACATCGTCTTAGTTTTGGTGATATTGGTATTGTATGTTTAGATGGAGGTAGTTCCATGTGCCTGTGTGTGCATGTGTGTGTGTGTGTGGGGGGGGAGAACACAAGAGAATAAGTTTATGAAATGCATGTTTTTCCTTTTATTTAAAATAGGATTTTTGGATTAATTGGAGTAGATGACTACTGTGCTCCACCATTTCCATAGATAACTTTGAAATGTATTAAGTAAGATGTTATTAAAGATTAGGTAAAAGATTTGTTGAAGATTTTTCTTGATCTTCTCATTTAAATTCAAAAGGTTGAGAACTTTGTGATCAACATTGCTCTAGGATATCTTTCTAGTTCTCAATGTGTCTATAGCTGGATGATTACATTCCTGTGCACACTCGTGTGCACATATATGCACGCAGACACACTTTTCCTGCCATTTTTCTAAAACTGAATATTCAGATCGTTTTTCCACCTTTAAGTGATGTGGTGCATTGTATTTTTAGGGAATTAGACTCTTTATTTCACATGGGAACGTTCAGAGCCAGATCTTCCACTTACCATCTCACCACTTAATAAAAATAAGTAATCGCAACATTATTCGCTATGGTCTCAGAAGAGTTAATAAGGTCTGATATTATTTCGTCCACATACTAAAGCCACAGTTGCTTGGCTGCTTTTTGAAAAACAAAATTGGGGGGCACCAACACCTTAGCTATACATCTCTTATCACTTGGAGTTAGTGTTTTAAATTAGTACCAACAGAGCAGATTCACTGTTTTAGAACGCAGAATACAAGCTCCAGCAAACCCGTATGGGAGGCTTCTCCATAGAGCTGCACTGATCCTCTCACTGAGGATAGAACAGTGTGAGCACAAGCCACCTTCTTCAGCTTGTGGGGATTTTAACCAACAACCACAGAGGATGATATTTGCAAAAAGGCCCATGTGGGGCCCCATTAGGAGAAAAGATGGCAAGATGATCAAGGGGGTCATTGCCCAGACATACGGGGTCCTACCAAGAATCCCTGAGATAGTTCGGCAGTAGCGTTGTTTAAGTTGGGAACACAAAATGAGAGAGGAAGATCTTAATGGCTTATAGGACATGAATTCTATGCACGTTGAGGTAGGAAAGGCATGTTAAGTATGAGAAATGTAGTTGTGCATAGATGGTTTGCAGACTGGTTTGCTTAGCTGTAGGCTGTGAGATGTGACGCGACACCTGCTAGGGTCGGTGGAGCCCGCCGATGAGCCGCAGTGTCTGTCTTCTGTTTCAGGATGGCTGCACGGCCCTCCATTACGCTTGCCAAATGAAAAACCAGACCCTCATTCCTCTGCTGCTGGAAGCTCGTGCCGACCCCATGATCAAGAACAAGGTAAGCATCTGTGGGCCGTTGTCCGAAGTCTCTTCCAGCAGCAGCATCTTCTGATTTCGACTTTGTATTGAAGTGAATTAATTGCCTCTGATGTTGTTAACAGCAAAACTAATTGTCCTCATTAAGCAATTAAGTTATCCTATTACTGTGGGAGCCGAATGACATTTAAAGCCCTTACCAAGCCTGTGAGTCAGTCAGTCTGGACTCTTTGATAGACCTTTTGCTTTGATGTTGGACTGTATCGGAGATAAATAACTCTAGTTTCTTTTTCTCCTCAGCGTGGTGAGAGTTCCCTGGATATTGCGCGGAGATTAAAGTTTTCCCAGATTGAATTAATGCTAAGGAAAGCATCATAATCTTTGTGGCCTTGCATGGAGAAGTAGAAAAAGTTAAAGGACTGGATTCTATCTCCATTTGGGACAATTGGTCTGTGGACCGTTGAACCTGGATGCTATGATTTTTTGGTAACCATAATGGTGGTTTCCATAGTTAACATTCTGGAAGAGCTTTGTATTTAGAATTTTCTTTGGAGTTCATCATGGTCACGATCCTTCTCGGAGAAACACTAAAGCTCTTGGAGCCTCCATTTTGGTCCAAAAAAGGGTGACGTTTCAAATTCAGGCTCTTCCGAAGAAGAGGATCAGAGTTACCTGGTTCGGTTTTCTCAGCTGTGTGGCTCTTAACAAGAGGCTGTCCTGTGGATATCATGCCCAGAAGACAACTCTTTCTCTCCGTCCTTTTTGAATAGAAAGAAGAAGATTCAAAGTATCCATATCTGTATAGACTGATATGTTAGGGGGATGGGAGGTGAGCTTCATATGTAAATATTTACTTGGTGAAACAAGGTCAATAAAATCATCCATCAGTCGTCGGGGGAGGGAGTATTTATGCCACAGTAATTAGCAAATGCTACAAGTCAGGGCTTTTTCTTTTTCTTTTTCTTTCCAGAGAGCCAATTTCTTTTTTTTTTTTTTTAATTTATTTGAGAGAGAGAGAGAGAACAGCCAGAGGGAGGGGCAGAGGAAGAGGGAGAAGCAGATGCCCCACTGAGCAAGGAGCCCCATGCGGGACTCAATCCCAGGACCCTGAGATCATGACCTGAGCCGAAGGCAGACACTTAACCTACTGAGCCACCCACGCATCCCTCCAGAGAGCCAATTTAACCAGCAGACCTCTAGACATTTTGCTTTTGACTTTGAACAAAATTATGAAACAATCAAGATGTTTGTTCAAAAATACCTTTCTGATTCTCTTGTGAATGCAAGGTAGCTACTAAGGTTGTTCATTCTGTTTATATTCACTGGTAAAATTTAAAATAGTATTGTTAATTATTAGACAAAGGATTTCTTTTTTTTATTATGTTATGTTAATCACCATACATCACATCATTAGTTTTTGATGTAGTGTTCCATGATTCATTGTTTGTGCATAACACCCAGTGCTCCACGCAGAACGTGCCCTCTTTAATACCCATCACCAGGCTAACCCGTCCCCCCACCCACCTCCCCTCTAGAACCCTCAGTTTGTTTTTAGAATCCATCTAGACAAAGGATTTCTTTACAAGAAATAGAGCAATAGGACGTGGTGGTATCTGGATTATACTTCTAGAGGAGAGAGGGAATATCAAAATAATATTTCTCAAGTCCTTTGTCAATGAGACAGAATAGAAATAAACACATTTAAAGATGGTTGAATTTTGCAAAGCAAGACTGAGTCAATAATATCTTCAGACATGGACTAAGCCACACTATATGTGGTAACAAATAAACAGTCTAAGAAAGAATGATTTACCGTCCTTGAACAGAATAAGGGTTTAATGAAAATCCAATCCAGGAGTATTTATTGAACTATGTACAGAACCTTACAGTACATGTTTTGTGAGGCAAGTAGTAGAGTGTATATATAGATTCTGAAGGCTTTAAGTGTCTCTTAAATTATTTAAGATACATTTGCATTGAATGAAGTTAGCAGGTGACTCTGGGGGGTTGAATAAAGAAGCGAACTTCATGCACCAGTATACCTTCAATCTGGTTTGCAAAATTACACTCTCACTCACGTAACTTATAACTGTCATCTTGGAAACTGTGTGAACTGTGAACATTTTTCTAAAGAAATAAATCCAGATTTGTGGATGAGTTTGGGTACTTGTCAAGATCAAGGGACAGAATACATGACAGTTTGTGTCACTATGCTCATGAATTTCTAAAGCTTTTTTCCCAGTTTTTAATTTTTGAAGGGGGAAAACGGGGCCAGACATTGGTAGCCTCAGGCAGTAAACTCTCATATGAACTTGGACTTGGCACTAGGTACTGACAGATAGACGTGCTCCATGCAGGGCATAACGTACTTACTGGAAAAGTGACTAAATATCTTACCAAATTATTTCCTCTGAGACTCAACTATAAAACTTGGCCCTTTTTAATGATGCTTAAAATGTATTTCGTCCATACTGTTCTTTTTCCATCTCTCTCTCTCTCTCTCTTTCTTTCCTAAAACAGCTCAGCTTCCTGAGGTAGCGTGATGTCTCTATGGCAATAAGGTGAAAATGTCTAGCTTATTTTGTCGTAGTTACAACAATCCAGAGATTCAAGACCTCTGTCGCTGTCCCCATCCATCATTTTACTTGACTGTTCCAAAAATATGGCTTCTAGAAAAAAAGTTAACATTGTAAAGGGGTCTACCTGAATGGTATAAAGAGTCCTGGTTAATTTCCGGCTGTCAGGCAAAACCTGCCCTTCAGGATGGCAGAATATATAACACAGGAAACCTATGTTCACCCAATGAGTATTTTAATGAGCTAAAAAAAATTTAAATGTCCGTTTTAGTGTCAAATACAGGAACTCTGAAGGAATGCGTATTATATCTCTGCCCTCCCTTCCCCACCCCCTTCTACTGATAGGGGAGGTTTCCAGTTTCTGGAAATCCTGAAAAATCCTAAGACTCATCAGTATCGGATGCTTCACAGCCTGATCTCGCACTTTCCCCGGGAGAAGCTGGTCTCCTCCTGCTTCATCAGATGTATGATCTCATTGTACATACGGTGAGGAGCATCCAAGCCCCAGATGAAATCCACATGTGCCCACTCAGGAATGTTCTTATGGTAGATGAGATTGGTCACCTCGGAGAGCAGCGTCTTCACGTCCTCTGGATTTGAAAGCCAGTCCTGACCCCCCGTCCACACTGCGGTGGGGACCATCATATCTCTGACCTTGTACCTTACGGGAGTTGGCTAGAAAAAAGGAATCATTTTTAACTGTCAGTAACATTTGGATTTCCAAACTCACGGTTTCTATTTCAAGTCAACAGAGTCAAAACATGTCATGTGTTGTGAAGAAAAGTGCACAGGCACCGCAGCCAAACAGGACCCCATCCAGAGTTGTCTGTTCAGCCCCTACTTGAAGGTACAGTCGGTTAGCCTCAGTTTCTTCATCTGGGAAATGGGGATGACGCTTGTACCAACTTACGAGGCCAAGTGACCAACCATGTGAGTGGCTTCCCACCTTGAGCATAAATTTTCAATTCTTTTTCTCCCTATTAATAAATATTTAAAACATACGTTGCCTTTGGAAGATAATGTTCCTGTCCTTTTCAAGGCTGATTTCACAAATTTCATGAGGCCAGAGGGAGAGAGATTCTCGAGGGAAAGGCAAGAGATTGGAGTCCCCTGAGAAAGGTAGGGGGTCTTCACAGAGACTTTCTGGGAGAACGGAAAGGCCTTGAGGCAGTCCAAGCTCAAAACCTGGAGAAGCCAGAGGCCCTAGAACTCGGGTCATTTGAGCGGGGGGGTGGGGGTGGGGTGGGGAGGGGTAACAATTAGACCCCTGTTCCAGTCCCCCATCACCCGAAGAAAGGCATCTAGGATTCCGAACTGACGATCTCCCTTATTCAAGCAGTGCTTCTAGATCAGACTGGCTGGCTGAGCCCTGAGGTTAATCAAGCACCTAGAACTCTCCACAGTAATGCTGAGCCCCGATTCTTCTCAGAAAATCCACCGTGGAGCCAAGGCTTCAACCCAGGAGTCTTGGTTGATTCTGTGGCTTTCTAAGAATTTAGAGTTCAAGCCTGAGACTGTGATTTACAATAAGGAGAAATGGGTCTTCATCCCCATTTCTGGCACAGACCTCCTTTTTTTTTTTTTTTAAGAAATGATTCTTTTTTTTTGTTTTTTTTTGTTTTTTTTAAGATTTTATTTATTTATTCATGAGAGACAGAGAGAGACAGAGAGAGAGAGAGAGAGAGAGAGAGGCAGAGGAGAAGCAGGCTCCCAAGGAGCAGGGAGCCCGATGCGGGACTCGATCCCAGGACTCTGGGATCATGACCTGAGCCGAAGGCAGACGCTTAAGCATCTGAGCCACCCAGGCGCCCAGACCTCCTCTTTACCCTTGGAACTTACTCAGTGACAAGAGCCAATAAAGTGTCTTTTGTTAAGTTAAAGAGGTGACTTTTGGACTTGACTGAAGGATGGGGTCTGGTCGCCAGTGGAGCCAAGCCTGTGGTTAGAGGGTTGGAACTTTAAGTGCTGCCCCCAACCTCCAGAGAGGTGAGGGGGCTGGAGATTGAGTTCAGTCGCCGATGGCCAACAATTGAATCAATCATGCCTATGTGATGAAGCCCATAAAAACCCTAAACAAGGTTGGGGAGCTTCCAGGCTGGTGAACACGTGGAGATTTGGGGAAAGTAGCTGGCTAGGAGAGGGCTGGAAGCTCCTTGACCTTCACCATACACTTCCCTCTGCATCTCTTCCTTCTGGCTGTTCCTGAGTTACAGTCTTTTGTAATAATGGATGATCTAGTAAGTAAAATGTCTCTCTGAGTTCTGTGAGCCAATCTGGCAAATTAATAGAACCCAAGGAGAGGGCTGTTAGAATCTTTGAGTAGAGCCAGTGGGTCCAGAAGCATAGGAAGTACCTGGGCTTGAGATTGGCATATGAACTGGAGGGCAGTCTTCGCGAACCAAGCCCTTACTCTGATGCTATCTTCAGATAGTGTCAGAATCGAGTTAGATCGTAGGACACCCGGCTGGGGTCTGGAGACCTGCCTGTTGGTGGTGGGGAATCTCCCTGTGCCCACACACACATAGGAAGTTGGTGATCAGAGTCACCTTTCATGGTCTAACTTAGATAGGAAAGGTTGGAATATTCTACGGCGCCAGTCATGTATTTTTCTCATTTTACAGGTGAACTGAATTCAGGTCTAACTCTAAGGAGCTGTGATTCTAGAATGCCTTTTTTGCCTGCATGTTTTCTTTTTCTTTCCTGCGGCCTACGTTGCCTGAGCTGCTTTCTCTAGAATTTAAAACATTAATGCTGATAAATAAAAAACCATCTTGGAGCCGGAATGTTTTCTCCAAAGACATGTATTAGGAAACATTGAAGAAGGACCTAATAAAAAGTAGGTGATGCCCGTGACCTAGAGTTTGTTGGTCAGGGCACTCCCCAGTCTGTCCGACTTCCTAGGCTTTTATATCTAGACTGATGTACTGGAGTGGATGTTACATATGATCCAAGACTCTCAGGGGTTGGCCTCTGTTTGTCGGGCTCCCTCTGGCTTTATGTTTGTATGGTCAGTATTTGTTTGTATTCATATACAAGCTAACCAATAATCTTCAGTGGGGATTTTATGCTCAGAAGAGTTTAGCACCCACTTCTGACTCTCCACAACTGTTCATTTTATTCTAGGGCATCGGCTGTGCATTTTCTTAGATAATGTAATACCTTTTCACATTTTTCCCTTGCAAATGACAGATGCATTAAAAGTGTGACCAGCAGAACTCTTAAGGATTATCTAGTCTAATAATAATAATAATTATTATTATTTTAAATAGGCTTCACACCCAGCTTGGAGCCCAATGCTGGGCTTGAACTCATGACCCTGAGATCAAGACCTGAGCTGAGATCAAGAGTCGGACGCTTAACCGACTGAGCCACCCAGGCGCCCCAGTCCAGTAATTTTTAAAGATAAAGACATTGGCGTCTGCAGAATGAAAGCAGCCTATCCATGACCCCACAGGTGGTAGGACCGAGGCAGGCACAAGCAACCCTCACTTGCCACTAAAGGCCCTCTTATGTGCTGTGAAGCAAACTAGTCCCTGCCATCTTCATCCCTGGTTTTGTTTTTTATTTTTATCTTTTGACCCTAAGAGGATCCTTTTAGTGACCACCAGAGTCTACACTCTTCCCTTCACCATATCTACCCCATCTTGCTCCTTAGAAGCCCAAGTGCCTTGTTCATGGTGGCCGACTCATCAGGAAAGTTCTCCTACTCCGTTATGAAAGCAGGAAGCGTCTTGGCGAAGCTGTGAACTTCTCTCTCTTCAAATGGAGTCAAGCCCGAACTCAGATTTGATTCCTGCCTCTACAAAAAAACTGTTATTATAACTTCCCTCCCATTTATTTAAAAAGGATGTGTTTGATTTTCTTACCTGATTGCCTTTCTCCAGATTTTTGGTCTCATTCCCCCAGTCAAATGCCCGGAATTCCCCAGAATTCATTGCCTAAAAAGAAACAAATTGACATGGCTTTCAAATGCATCCCTGGATAAGGGTGGGGTGAGCAGGTGCTACCAAGTCTGCAGTCGTAAGCCAATTGGAGGGCAAAAGCCAATTGGAGAGCAAAAATCCACTCGGTGTTAGGATAATCTTCGAGAGAGCATAAGGGCAAGAGTAAGGCCCCTTCGGGGAGGAAAATGCCCTGGAGACACACTTGCCACCTTGTCCTACAACTCCAGGAAGTGCATCCCCGACGTAGTCTGTGTGCAGGTGGCTGTCTCCGCAGGCTGCCACGGGAGAGCGCCCCCTAGCGCCGCGCCGTGTGGTGATTCAGGGAGAAGGCGACCAAAATTTCACCTCATTCAGAATTCTTCTTTCCTTTTGGCTGTAAAGTCTCGCTCCCCATACACACGCACACACACTCACACACACACAAATAGAGCCATGACCTTAGAGGAACAATTTAGGCTCTAAATCTTTAGAGAAACAGATAGAACCGGTATTTATGATTTGTAAAGGTCACCCTCAGTATGCTTAAAACTTTCTGTTTGAATTAGGAGCCCTCCATTTTTTTCTCAACGAGGCTGTGGTTGTAGTAGTTGAGAATCTACGGTTAACTGTGATCTAGCTCTCTGTCTTTATCTCCATCCTTATTTCCACAGCAAATCAACCACTCTTCCGTATCATCTATAATGAGCAATATTAGGTGCAGTCCTTCTTTATAGGTGAGGCAATAATTAGCATCCACACTGTCCTTGAATGAGTTCTGGATGATCTGAGATCTGCCCCACTGCCCCTAGAGACAGTTCCTGTGACTGGTGATCGGGACAGTCCCTTCTGTGATTGCCCGTGAAATCTGCGGCACAAAGGACTCCTGTGAATTAGGTCCTGCCTTCTTCCCATTTTTATTACCACTTGACCATTGTGCTGGAGGAGCCGAAAAGGAGAATGGAAACATGATCTCCAGCCTCATCTGAAGTCACACTCTTAAGGCCCACTAAAGATTCCTTAGGCCAACGCTCCCCCCACCACCATCTCCTGAAAAGATTCAGTGTTCTGGATCAAATTCACGGTCAAAACAGCATTGCCAAGATCATTGTCCATCTTGGAATAAATGTGAAATAACCCCTGGGCCGTCAAAAGGACATCCTTTGACTGCTCCAGACAAAATACACAGAGACCCTTGGCAAAGACAACAGAGTTAGCATTCCTACCTGGCTCCAGTGTAGGATATTTTGCACGGACGTCCCGCCCAGAATGTGAGCGACATACACATTTGCTCGGCTCTGTAACAAAACACGAGTGGTTTGTGGGGCATGGAAAACTCACAAGACATGCATCTTGTCAAGACCACATCTCCAGGGTGTCAGATTGAGAAATGGGAATATCATCAAGTTATCAGCAATTATTCACACATCAGTAATATACACACACGCAATAAATAAAAAATGCCACTAAGTGTATCCCCGGGCACCCCGGGTATTTTTTCATCTGAGAAGAGCTTCCCTTTAGACATCTGACTTCTCCTTTTAAAAAACTTTACCAGAATAATTAAGGATGAGGGCTCTAGAATTGGGTCTGTATTCAAATCCTACCTCTGCCATTCAATTTTTAGGTCGATTTGGGAGTTATTGAAAGCCTTAAATCTCAGGACAGTAGTCTGTAAAAGGAGGCTATTGATCATACCTGTCTTATAGGATTGTTACAGGGAATCACTTAGCCGGGTACATAATAAGTGTGTATCAAATGGTAGCGATTAATCATTTTGTTAAGAAAAAAGGAAAAAAATCTTCAGAAGTGAAAGATATATTCCTCCAGCTTCTGGAGGTGCTGCTGGCAGACAGCACCCCACTGTCAGGCTTCCTTGGGGGGCCACCCCAGGTGCAGAAAGCTGCCCTGCCCAGCGTCTCCCCTGGCGACATCTGTAACAGATGACAGGTTGAGCTGTGAGTATAAAGACCAACCCTCTCTCTGTAACTTAGGACAGCTTAGAAGGGTATCCCCATCTTCACATCAACTGAGATTCCCACAGAGATTGCATCACGGCTTGATGTTTTCAATCTACCAAATCCTGCTTCCTTCCCTTCCCTGGTGTTATCCTAAGGGTATTACCCCAAATCGTTGTGCACACCCTTCTCCGCCTCCCGGTCTATGACGTCAGTGTCCAGAGATGCCCTTATGTCAACCTTGACTCAGACTGTGTTGAAGTATTTTCTGCATGTTAGTATGATTTGAAGAAAACGGAATAAGTCTCCCCTGGCATTAGCTCACTCTCAGGAGGTGAGACTCACTCCTCGCTTTGCTTTGGAAAACTAAGAATTGACTAGGCTCCCACTTACCATGTTCATATTGTTTGTATTAAATCCTCCCATAAGAAACAAGAAGTTGCTACAAATCTGATCCATAATCATCTGACCACACAGGTAAATAGCAAACTGTCTGAAGAATCTGGTCTGGTACAGAAATTCTTTTCTGCCAAACAGTCCCTGTAAAAACATGACATGGAATTGTAGTCATTACATCAGAGTCGAAAAGAAGTGAGTCTAATTTAAAGGCATACAGATCTTCCAAAACTTATAACGGAGCCCATCATAAGTTGAAAATATTGTAAATCAAAACCTGGGAGCTCTGGCGGCTGCCCAGCATCGCAAGAGAGGTTTGTCTCAAATATCACTAGGCCAGGAAAAGATCAACATTTAAAATTCAGAGTGTGGTTTCTACTGATTGCGTATCGCCTGTGCACCATCACAAAGTCGAAAGATCGTGAAGTTGAGCTATTGTATGTCGGGGCTGTCTGTATGTCTTAGCAAATTGGGTTGGAGGACTCGTCTACGCAGATAAGGAATTATCTGAGGAGCCACATACCTTGATCATCATATCCGGCAGCAACAAAAATTTGGTACCAGGGCTTGTTGCATGTTTAATAGTGGCTATGGGCGCTAAAGCAAAATACATTTTGATTTTCTGAGCCAGTTCTGGCATGGTGGAAAAAGCAACAAAGCCTACAAGAGAAGAGATAGGTCAGTGTGGATATTGCCTATCCCAGAACCCAAAGCTGTGATTGCACTTTTATCAGGTTATTTCAGTAACTATGTGTAATTGGGTCTTAACTGTCCTAGGAAAGTATAAGCTCCTTGAAGAGGAAAACACCAGTAGCCAACACACCTCGGTGTTCCCTACGACACCTGGCATATCTTTTCCAGCTAGTAGTTTCTCATTGCATGATCGAATTAAACTATTGAGTCCAATAGTATGGACTTTGAGAAAATATATATACAGAGAATAACTATGTGCCAGACACTTTTCAGGGCACTTTTGTGGTTCTTATCTCATTGAATTCGCAGACTCTTGTGAGGTGTTTTTAACAAATCTCTACTTTACAGTGAACGGAACTTAGAACTAGAGAAATTGCCCTGTTGATCAGTAACAAGCAGGTTCTGTAATAAAATGAGTGTTGGGATAGCAGGGTTTCTGCTGGTCTCATTGATTCCTACCTTTCCTGGAACCCAAACTGTAACATGATCTCAAAAACAAGCTGTCTACTGAACTGGATCCTAACTGTTATTTTTGTTATAGATCAGGTCTGGGGCCCTGGCTAAATCAGTCTGTGCCCCAGTTTCTAAGCCTATGAAAGTCTCTGAATTATCACCGGGTAGGGACCATCCCTGTGGAGACTTGGCGAGAAAAAAGGTTATCATTTAAAGCCAGGGCGTGGTCACTGTGTTTGAAATACTCTGCATCTGTGCACTCCCTAGCTAGGCCGATATCTGCAACTTGAGTGGGAGGCGAGCGGGGCAGAAGAAGACTGGTATCACGTGACTCCCTCCCCTGCCGTGCGCCCCCCACCCCGTTCCTGGGGGTGAGTGAGTATTCATGAAGAATGCATCCTTTTTTTTTTTTTTTTAAAGATTTTATTTATTTATTTGAGAGAGAGAGAGAGAGAAACAGCATGAGAGGGGAAAGGGTCAGAGGGAGAAGCAGGCTCCCCGCTGAGCCGGGAGCCCGATGCGGGACTCGATCCCAGCACTCCGGGATCATGACCTGAGCTGAAGGCAGTCGCTTAACCAACTGAGCCACCCAGGCACCCTGAAGAATGCATCCTTATCAACTTTTCCCTCCACATGATTAAGCTAGCTAGCCCCATGCAAAGGCAGGCCCAAGAGTGACTTGTTCCTCTTGCTCTCCCAGGCGTACCGTCAGTAGGATTGGGTGGGAACTCCATTAAACTCTATTCCAGCTGGATTGTGACCCTATTAGAACTCCTCTCAAATGTCAAGTTTGAGAATCCTCGCTAACTTCTCCCAGCGATTCTTTCTCTTTATGCAAAGTTAGTACAGGTTCTCCATCTAAAGAGCTTCATGGTTGACAACTAGAAGAATCCCATGCTTTTTTGCCCCCCTTTTCTTCTTGAAATAGCATTTGGCCTCATCATCAGCACCTTTATCTTAATGTCAAGCTGGACAATTTGAGTGTAGAGCAAAGAAACTCTCAGAGGTCTCTAGCCATTAGAGCAAGAGTGGGGATTAACACCCCAGCTTGCTCTCTATCAAGTGTGTGGTGAGACGTGGCATCCCCAGAGCCAGTTAATGTTGTTGGAAAATCCAGAGAGGAAAATATGAAAGTCAGACTCTTTTCGTTCGCCAGAAAGCACCAGATAAAAATAAACCCACTGAACTCCTGCCCTGAGTTCCAGGGGGGTGTGCTCACCTGTCTCCTCAGCATCCCATACCCTGGCCTTCCCCTATAGGTTTGGCTCAGGGTGAAGGTAAAGAGTGCTCTCAGCCTTCCCAGGGAGAACCTTCTCCCCATGACACACACTGTGCCCTTCCTTGTCCTGGTCTAAGCCAAACACTTTTCCTACTGCCTTTGGTCTGAGAGAGAGCCAGAGGACACAGCCTCCACTCCCGTCTCCCCAGTGATGACCTGTATCCTACAGGGGCTGTGAGTTAAGGTTTCCCACAAATTCACCAAAAGCAAAAGGACAACAGCACGAAATTCCAGACATTGGCCGTAGAAGGGAAGGAAGAAGACTTGAATGAAATCTGCCAGCCGTCCTGTCTGTAATGTGACCACCATGCTTACTGTTTATGGAATTGAGTGCACACTTTGGGCCAGAAACTTCTCTTAGACTTGTGTCTTAGACGAAACCCCTGCCTTCACAGAGCTGATCCACATTGTCCCTGAGTAGTTCGAACACCTCTAACTCCCCTATGAGGGAGTTACTATCTTCATTTTGTAGATGAGGAAACTGAGATCACAGGGGTTGGACAATTCACTCAAGGACATTCACCTAAGAGGTGGTAGAGCCACATATGATCTAATCCCACGTCTGTCTGCCTCCAGAGCCCTTGCTCCTTCTGCTACTTTCGTCCCCGACTTCCATAGCCCTCAGAGTCACTGAAGAGGTCAGGGCCAGAGCCGAGAGAAGGTCGGGTGCCAGACCCCAGGCACCGCCGAGCACCATATGCCCACATCCCTGACTATACAAACCTGCTCCCATCGAACTTACCCATGGTGGTGCCCTGTGAATAGCCGACATAGTAGATCTTTTCCTGGCCGGTTTTGTGCAAAATAAAGTTTATGACTGCAGGAAGGTCAAACCTAGCCATCTCATCATAACTATAAGGGGGGGGGAAAGACAAAGTTACATGAAAAATTAGAATCAGAAACAGTGAAAGCAGCCCCTGGGGTTTGCAAACAAGCTCCTGAGTCGTCAGTCCCACCAGCTTGTGACCGTGCCCCTCGAGACCCTCAGGATGGACTTGTTTCCCACCCGTGACACATGGGGGCCCCTGGGCTCACAGACTATTTGCACTATTTGTACCCCGCTGTTTCTCCAGATAGTATCACAGAGTGATAATCATCTTCAAGGAATATTTACTGAGCACATGATCTACTGCCTGGTGAAGGTGTCCTGCTATATAGTTAGCAAAGCAGCACCTGGCTATACAGATTCATTTGTACGGAAAGGATTATAAATGCCGCAGGGGCCCTTGTCCGATGACATGGATGAAGAGCAGGTTGAATGCCAATAGGTAATTTACATAAAAACATTAAAAACCTTTTGTAAGACCGTGAGATATGTATTAGCCAAACTGATGGTCCCTAAGGCTTAATAGTTTCCCCAATATCTCTAATGTTGCCTGATCTCATCTCTTTCTGGGGGTGCTTGTTCTTGTCATTACTCGGGGGGGGAGTTAGTCCCAGGGTACACATCTGCAAGGACGTGGACCTACACCTTCTCTCAACCACCTGACACAAACCACCATCTCACCCTATTAGCCAGACCCATTCTCCTATTAGGGAAACCCAGTCCCTCCCTCTGCTTCCCCAAATTAAAACAATTGGGTCTATCTTGGTAGGATATTGATGACCCAACCAAAGTAAATCATCCAAATGCTAGGAGCCACATTCTTTACCGGGTTCTCCCAAAGACATCTGTGTCTGCCTCCACTCAGTATACCTGAAAGCCCAGAACTCATCTTGGTCTACGGAGAGGGTCTTGTGTTTACGAGACCAGGTGTTCCCCCTGCTATTCCCCAGCCACACGTCAAAACCGGCGTCTGCCAGAATGAAGCCCAGGCTGCTGTTGGGCAGGTTGAAGATCCAGTGGCTGGCGTCCCCATTCAGGCCATGCTGCAGTAATACCACTGGCCTCGGACCTACGTGCAAGAGAATTTCAGCCATGAGACATGTTCTCCACCTTTCTTGTTACCCTCTAGTGTGCAAGCGCTTTCAAGCTCAACAGACCCGTGTTCAAATTTTTATTTAGCTGCTTGTTAGATCGATTATATTAGTTGGTCACTTAACCTGTCTGTGTCTTGATTTCCTCATCAGAAAAACAGGGTTTTTGTTACGACTAAATAATATAGTGCACAGGGAACAGACGGCAACAATGCCTGGCATAGAGAAAGAATCAGTAGAGTTTGGCTTCCATTGTTGTCTTCCTGTAGTTCTTACTCTCACTTGGTGTGTCTGGGCACCACTGAGGATATTGGAAATGCCCAGGACATAGTATAGTCTAATTATTAAGGTAATTATGTGATTATAAATATAATTAAATATTACATAATTATAAATGTATAGATAATGAACGTATATATATATATATATATATATATATATATATATATACACACCATAATGTATAATCGTTTAATGATTACAGGCCCTTCATGTCAAAAAGATTCACAAGCCAGCTTGAAGGAGCTCCCACTGCCCAAATATGGGAAAATTTGAGACTCAAAATAAACAATGATAGCTATAAATCGTATCCCAGTGAATAAATTAAGGATGAGTGAGTCTAGGGGCGCCTGGGTGGCTCAGTTGGTTAAGCGTCTGATGCTTGATTTCGGCTCAGGTCGTGATCTCAGGTCAGGCTCTCAGGGATCCATGATTGCTCGTGACCCTGAGATCATGACCTGAGCCGAAATCAAGAGTCAGACGCTTAACCAACTGAGCCGTCCAGGTGCCCCACATTGTACACTTTAAGTATATACTATTTTATTTGCTGAGATGAAAAGAATTTTTTTAAAATAAAGTGAATATCACCAATACTGGAATAAGCCATTATCATGTGCTTCATGATGTGACATGCTGAGGACACAACTTCACTTCTGCCGTATTCGGGCCAAAATGTATAACCTGAATCACATCATGGAGAAACATCAGACAAACAAAACTGAAGAGCGTTCTATAAAATAACTGCCCCCAAACTCTTTAAAAATGTAGAGGTCAAAAGAGACAAAACTTGAGAAATTGTTTCAGTTCATAAAGGAGACAAAAAGTCATGAAGACTAAATGTGGCATATGACCGTGGATGAGACTACTGACCAGGAAGAAAAGCAAACACAAAGGACTTGTATAACCGAAAACATTTGAATATGGGCTGTGCAGTAGATACTAATATCAATCAATGTTAATTTCTACTCTTGCTAAATGTGTTGTGATGATAGAAGAGAACATCCTTCTTTATAGTGAAGGGGATCAGGATACGACCCAACTTACTGGGTCCTTGCAGAGGCAGCAGGAGCTGGCCACTAGAGGGGAGTATTCTGCACCAACTGGACCAAAAGGGCAGATGGATGGATACCCTGAACTCCCAAACTCTGGGGTGATAAGTGAACGGTGTAAGTGAACAGGATGTGAGAATGGAAACTCCATCCATGAATAGGGGTGCAGGTGACCTGTGAGCTCAGGCACCACCACAGTCACTCGATGGCTTGGGAGAGCTGTGCCTTGCTTGCCTCCTAGGATTTGTGGGGCTCACTGAAGAGTTCTCTCTGCATCTCCAGGCTCTCTGTTTATGTGTATAAAAATCGTTCATTCATTCGTTCATTTGTTCATTCATTCGTTCATTCCACACATATTTATTAGCACCCAGAATGTGCGTGGCGTTTTTTTAGGCACTGGCTGTATAGCCTTCAACAAAATAAAGTCCCAGCTCCCAGTGAGTTTACATTCCGGTTGGGGGAGACAGATAATAAACCAGCAAATTATATTATCTATCCTACCAGGTGGTAAGTGCTGCAGGGGATGTAAGCAGGATAAGGGGCCAGACTCTACTAGGTGACAAGGAGCTGCTTCAAACGCACTGAGGTTGGAGCATGCTGGACATACAGAAGGGACAGCTATGCAGCTGGTTAAAAAAAAAAAAAAAAAAGCTGGTCTTCAAAAAGCTGCACGCGTGTAAATTGGAATAAAATAGAACCCTGAAGTTTGCTTATGCCAAAGATGATAGCATTTGCCCAGCAGTCTCTGGTCCTAGTTGAGAACATGGGCTACAGTGGCAGACAGGTCTTGATTTGACTGCGGGTTTTGCAATATTCTGGCAAGTGCTAGCATAGACCTTCTGGACAAGTTACTTAACCTCTGTGAGTGGCAGTTTCTTCAGATTATTGTGGAAGTTAAGAGAAACTAATGCAAATAAAGCACAAGCTATCAGAGCTGGCTTTTAGAAAGAACACAGTATAAAATTTTATTATCTGTACTCATGACAAATACTGTAGTTGCTGCTATAAATGTAGAGCTAGAGTATTCAAAGGAATACAGAACACTTTCATTGGTAATGAATGTGAATATTTTTTAAAAACCAGCAATAGCTGAAAACCCCATATACAAAAAATGGGATTGTATGAATTGAAGAAATGTATCAGAAAATTAAAAATGTACATCTATTTCCTGATTCTTAAAAAAACTTCAGTGAAAAGCTGAGCAACATCTCAAATACTTAAAGTGCTATATGGACGGGGAATACAGAGTACGCAGGGGTAAGCGCCAGGTGCCATATTGGAGTTTGCCTTCTTCATGAGCAGGGGTTGATATGGTCTGTTCAAGAGACCATCAGTGGATATTCTAGAATATCTATCTAAGAGGGGTTTGGGGAATGGGTTAAGTGCTAGAAAGCGTCAAGAAATGGGCCTTTCTTGAAGGTCTTTTTTTGTTTTAAAGCAAACGCTATGTTTCTTTGAGATCATTCCGGATATTTGGGGTAAATGGGGTGGTGTTGATGGGGAGGAAGGGGGAGTGAAGCTATTTTTGGCTCAAACAATGGGCCCCAGTCTATAACAAGAACCCAGACTCCCCTCTACACACTCAAACCACAAGGAAATCATTACTATAGAGAAGGCTGCCATGTTGGGGTGGCATGGGGGTGAACCATACCTGTTTTCTTAAGCTGCGCTGGGCCTTGAGGAATTCTGTTAACTGAAAGGATGTACCCATCTTCTGTCACAACCTCATACTCTTCACAAGGGTAGCCTTGATGTCGGATGATTTCGCTCTAAGGAAAAGGCAGTGTCTTTTGAGTTCAGTTCCGTATGGCTATGCTCTCAACGATCCAAAAGTAACAGGTAGATTCCTTGACTCTGGAAGTTATAGAAAGGGGTCCCACGTTTTCCCTAGTTACTCATGTTATCTTAGAAGAACTAGCCAGCCCTCTCTAGTACTCATTTTCTTTGCCTTTAATGTAGAGACTGGACTAGAACAATGGTTCTCAAAGTGTGGGCCCTGGACCAAAAGGCTCAGCATCACTTGGGCCCTTGCTAGAGATACAAATGATCAGTTTCCACCCAAACTGATTGAATTGGGAACTCTGAGGATGGGGCCCAGCAATCTGTGTTTTAATAAGCTCCTTTGGAAATTCTGATTCACTGTATTGTTTAAGGACCACTAGACCGGAAGACTGATTCCAAAGCCTGGGTGCATGCCAGAATTATCTGGGGGCACTTAAACCTACAGATTCCTGGGCTCACTTCAGGTTAGGGGCCAGGTAATTGTAATGCACCCAGTGAGGCGTTCTTCCTAGGACAGCTTATGAGAACCTTCAGACCACGCGTTCCCTACGATTCTCTTCATCTCTGAGAATCACAGATTCAAGAGCAGTAGCTCTTAACATGTTTAGGTCAGGGATCCCTCAGGGAATTTGAGGAGAACCTTAAAAATGAACATGCACATGGACACACAGACACATTTTTTATATTTACTCTCAGGGGTTCCTGATTCCTGGTTGCCTATATATGGATCCCTGTTTAAGGACCTCTACTCTATACAGTCATTACATGTGGAAACTCTTTGTAAAATATGAAGCTTCGGAAATCTCTTCAGTAGCCTCCCTATTTCCACCCACCTTCATCACCCCGAGGAGGGAATCATTTCTCTCAGCTTTAACGGGACCGAGAGAGGAGAAAGCCAGGGGTGAAATGCCCAGTGTAGAGCAAGGGAAAAGGGGCATAGTAGTTAAGAGAAAGACCCTGAGGTCTCCCTGCCTGCGTTTTAATCCTGGTTCTAACACAAACTAGCTATGTGATCTTGGGAAAATAGGTAACCTGTCCCTGTTCCTCAACTCACTCATCTGCAAGTCACGTGTACCAATGGTCTTTACTCCATGGGGTTCTGGCAAGGAATGTGAAGACACAATGCACATATATAATACTCACTCGGTTACCTGGAATGTAGTAGGCATTCGGTGAGCATCAGTGACTACTAGAATTAAAAATCACCCCCAACTTCTCAAGTAACTCTTATTTATTTGCAGACTTCAGCTTAAGAGATCTTTTTCCAGAAAAACTTCCCTGAATTCCCTGGATTATGTCCCCCTTGTCTACATTTTCTTCCTCGATTTCACTGCTTTCGTAATTAGTAACTGAGGGTCTATTTTCCCTGCTGGACCCTAAGTTCCATGAACTGGGGTCTTTTGGTATTCGTAGATCTCTCTGGAATCTCACTGACTAGTGCAGTATCAAGGGCCTGTTAGGTGCTCAATTAACACTAGCTAGAAAGAAACAAGCAAGAAGCCAGTTGTATCCCAAAATACAGGATAGATTACATCCATATAAATCCATCTACAGAATCAAACCCATCCAGGCTCTGAACCACTCGTGTTCTACCTCATCGAATGTATCCCAGTAATTATATGGATTTCCTATTTTACTTTGCTTCTCCAGGCATAAACACTCAATGGCAGAGTCCAATTTAATGGGTTTTGGTATTAGGGTTCCTGAAGACCCAACAGCGCCGAGTGCTGGACACACCCAGTGGGTGAGGTTCGGGGAGACCGGTTCTGCCTATAGCCGAAGACATCGCCTCCATGCAATAACTCAGAGGAATGTGTGTGGGATCTTCCCAGGGCCGGTGAGCTGGCAGGAGCCTCTCCTCACCTGGGAGGGTTGATTGCACGTTGGTTACAATTATGAGCTTTGTGTCCAGGCAGGCCCGGATCTAAATTGCAGCTCTGCTCTCTGAAGTGGCATGGCCTAACTTAAGTTGCCAATAGCCCCTTATTCTCAGGTCCTTGATTTTGAAAAATGGGGCTGATCCCGTCCACTGAGCCATACCTTGACAACTTTCGATCACCGTGTCTGCCAAGTGGTAAGTATAACTACGTGGTGGGCATTCCTAAACTCAACCCAGAACCTGAAAGTAAGCCCAGCACTGGGATACCTAGAAAGACGCCACATCATTCATGAGCCTTACGTACATGAGGCCCTCTAGATTTTACCAAGGCCAGTCAACTGAGGTCCCAGTCTAAAAGAGGGTATGGAGAACAGAAGCTACTAGAAGCCGGCGTCCTGACAGTAGGAAGGGAGGACTGAGCAAGTCAAAAAGGAATAAAAATCATAGCTAAAGTGGAATTGCCAAGGGTCTGGGTGTGGCTCAAGATGCCACGATGATGTCTCTGCTCGTAGAACGAACCGAAGAATCCAAGGAAAAGTTACCTTGTGCTTGGGGCAAAGGGATTAAGTCATTCACCCGAGTTTACTGAATCTGTTCAAGGAGGACAAAGGTTGACACAGACCGAGGTTAGCATTCTTCCCAGTACAACGTGCTTATTTATAACTATGCTCTGCTAGCAAAAATCACCACCACATAGAAATATAATATATAATGCAGATAATGCACAGATGCACAAGTTAGCATGTGAACCACTTCATTTCCCCCCAAACACAGAAAAATCCCAACTTACAATATTCATGAATGCTTCCGGATCCGCAGCTTTAGTTGGCATACATCCTGAATTCACATTTCTTTGGAACAAATACGCCACCAGAATCAAAAGCCACATCTCCGTTCTGTGTGAGACAATCCACACTCTTGACAAGATTTTTGGCAAGATCCAACATCAGCATTTATTTTATTTTTTTTTCCTGGCAGTGTCACCACTAATCCTAATGTCAGAAGGATCTACAGCTTTAAAAACTGTTTCCTATATGTTCCGTCCAGGATTCCTCCCCTAAATTCAGAAACAAATTCAACAATCTTGGTCGACAGGAAGGAAAGAGCTCGAAGCAGAATGGAAACGTGGCCCAGGATGTCCCAATGTCACCAGGCCCCTCCCAGTGCTCCCAGAACTCACAGTCACCAACCCTCAACTTCTAGCTGTGTAGAACTTTCTCTGATGCCATCTGGAGTTATGTGCATATGATACAGCCCATAAAACCCCTGTTCTTCCTCATCAGGAAATAGGAACCACAGGGAAGATCTTTTTTCTTTCTTTCCTAGTTTTTGTCTTTCTTTGGAGGGTGGAAAGATACCGAGTCTGGAGAAAATAAGCTTCTATAGCCACATGCCAAGGCTTCAATGATCAGTCCTTTTTTTTTTTTTTTAAGATTGTATTTATTTATTTTTTATGACTTTTAAAAAACTTTAAAAAATTTTTTATTGTTATGTTAATCACCATACAGTACATCATTAGTTTTTGATGTAGTGTTCCATGATTCATTGTTTGTGCATAACACCCAGTGCCCCACGCAGAACGTGCCCTCTTTAATACCCATCACCAGGCTAACCCATCCCCCCACCCCCCCCAGAACCCTCAGTGTGTTTTTCAGAGTGCATCGTCTCTCATGGTTCACTTCCCCCTCTGATTTCCCCCCTTCTTTCTTCCCCTCCTGCTATCTTCTTCTTCTTCTTCTTCTTTTTTTTTTAACATATGTTGCATTATTTGTTTCAGAAGTACAGATCTGTGATTCATCAGTCTTGCACAATTCACAGCGCTCACCATAGCACCTACCCTCCCCAATGTCTATCACCCAGCCACCCCATCCCTCCCACCCCCCACCACTCCAGCAACCCTCAGTTTGTTTCCTGAGATTAAGAATTCCTCGTATCAGTGAGGTCATAGGATACATGTCTTTCTCTGATTGACTTATTTCGCTCAGCATAACACCCTCCAGTCCCATCCACGTTGTTGCAAATGGCAAGATCCAGCAATTGCACTACTGGGTATTTACCCCAAAGATACAAATGTAGGGATCCGAAGGGGTTATGTGCACCCCAATGTTTATAGCAGCAATGTCCACAGTAGCCAAACTGTGGAAAGAGCCAAGATGTCCATTGACAGATGAATGGATAAAGAAGATATGATATATATATACAGTGGAATATTAAGATTATATTTACTTATTTGAGGGTGGGGAGACAGAGAGCAAGAGAGCACACAGAGGGAGAGGGAGAAGCAGGCTTCCCCCTGAGCTCAACGCAGGGTTCGATCCCAGGACCCTGGGATCATGACCTGAGCCCAAGGCAGATGCTTCACCCACTGAGCCACCCAACTGCCCCCCCATCAGTCCTTTTATTGCAGATCAATGTACTGATCAGTAGTTTTATTTAACATGTCAAGAAATGATAGGACATTTTCTCTTTTTAGCAATAGGTGAGATCATCGATTGGAAGAAAACAGATCTTCCACATTTAGGCCATTTCTATGTCCCTCAACTAAACAGACACATGCAAAAAGTTTTATTTTGGGTTATAATCACTAGCTACTGCCAAGAGATTAATGAGACAAATACCTGGCAATTAAATCATCTGCAATAACTAAAGTGAGTTGCAACCTAGTTATTTTCACAAACGAAATGTCCCAATTGGGTCAACTGTGTGGCAATGTGAGCACTTTCTTACCCTACTATTGTTTAAGCAGGCCAGGAGGATAGACTTATTGTCATTTTAAGTAAAGAATGTGTTAGAATTTAAGGGAAAAAAAGCATTCTTTGAAGTATTATATTTCTTTGCTTTTCCATCAGCTCTTCAGAACTGAGCTAACAGCAACCCCACTTAGAGACACCTGGAATGTGGTTGGTGAAGGAACCGAAGCTGGAACAGGACAGGTGAGTCTGTGAGAAGGTACCGCCCACGGTGTCAGCCTCACCTCTGCTACGCTGCAGAGGTGTAATGAGGTAAGCCTGAAGCTCTTAATCTGGTCTGATCTCAACGTTCCACCGCATTGATCTGATGCTTGCTAGGAGGGGCCCTCCGACCTAGTTCAGAAGAGCAGGGACGTCTGTCTAACACGGCAGAGAGCCCCATGGCCTTGGTTCCGGCTGAGCTCACTCTGACAGTCTGCAAAGAGACTTTCCCAAAAGGAACTTTGGCTCCCACCACTGACATTTGAGGAGTTTTAAATGTCAGAAAGCTAGAAAAAACCAGAAAATCACATTCGGTTCTTTCGTTTTTAGAAACGTGAAGACTTGCCCAATATTACCTGGGTAGATTGTGGCAACGCCAATACTAAAAACTCAGGTGTTTTAATGCGTTGGTTAGTATTATTACCAAATGGAAAAAAATGTAACATTTCAGTGCCCTCTTCCCCATTCGAGGACGAAGCCATGTGAACCGTCAGAAGAAATGACATCAATCTCTGGGAATTGTCTCTTTAAAATGTCTCTCCTGGATTTGAGATTCAAAATTATTCTCAGTGATTTCATTATAAATCTGGGCAACATAATTTACTCACATTTGCTCTAATATATTCAGGTAAGATCAACTCCCACACTGGATGAATAAACTTGTGAATATTGTACAGATTTATTAAAGAAGAATTGATGCCATTTAAACTGATTAGGTCAGAAAGAATCCCATGTTTTGGGTGGTTTGGTTTTCAGCCTTTATGAGCCATGCCCTCCTTGGATGTAAGCATAATGCAAAGAAAATACAGTTCAATTGGCTACCAAATACTTGGGTGACTTTATGAGCTCACAACTGTCATTTCGGAAGACAGAAAGGGACATTCTAAGTCCAGCTCAAGGAGCTACATTTGAACAAACTGACGTAAGTTCAGTTCCTCCCCACTCCAGAATTTTAACCACCTTAGCAACTCTCAAGCCATGGGAAGCATCAGAAACATTATAAACAGAGATGGGGGTTCAGATATGCCAACGAACGTGACCTCCGTGTTCGGTGATAAACACTGGAAGTGTTTATCTCCAGAGATTTATCTGTAGAGGTTTCTATCACGGAACTCTGTCATCTCCTAAAATGGCTTTTCATAAAGACAGAGGATCTGAAAGACCCTGATATCTTGAAACTAGGAAAATGGGTCTCCCCCTGATGCACATTATGTATAAATCAATTCAATATCAAAATTACATAAAAGCAACAGGACAGAAGTTAAAGAAAAGCTTTCTAAGAACAAAGTGAATAATCAACATGTAGCCTTACTCAAAGTTGTACTGTGTGTAAAAACTACACAAAAGGAAACTGTTAAAACGAACAAAACACCTCTCTCTCCCCCTATCTCTCTGTCTCTCAAATAAGGAAATAAAATCTTAAAACACACACACACACACACACACACACACACACACACACAAACAAAAAATCAAAACAGGACAAAAACACCCAAAACAGAAAACAAACAGTAACACAAGGGTAAGAAAAAAAGCAAAATGAAAAAGCCCCTCAAGGTGGGAGAGAAGTCCTCTTTCCTGTTTGAGCTGTGAGTGAAAGGGCTCTCGACTTAGTAGTGTTGTACTCCCCTAACGCTGAACTGAGTTGTATTAAAACAGTTCCTTCAGGTTGTGTAAGCTGAAGCCCGGAGTCTGGTGGGGGCTGAGCCCCGGAATCTAACCAAAGTCCCAGTCAGTGCTCTGGGCAGAGTCCCTCTGCCATCAAATGACCAGAACTTCTGGGCTGACTCAGATTTGGGCCCGGCCCCTTCCTTTCTCACCAAGAGGTATCTCGAAGGACACCCCAGGCCTCCACGCAAACGGCCTTTCGGTTTACCCTTCCAGCCTGTCAGACATGCCTGAAAATATAGGATTCTCATTTGGAGACCAATCAATACCTCTCCGCTCTACTAATCAACACAGGATGCTTCTTCTTCTTCTTCTTCTTCTTTTTTTAAAGAAAATAGAAATTGTTTATGTTAGAATAAAGGTATTAAATTCTAAAATAAAGTGTAGTTAAATTTAAAAATGTAGGGTTTGGGGAAAATATTTAAAACATGATTATGGGGCACCTGAGTGGCTCAGTCAGTTGGGCATCTGCCTTCGGCTCAGGTCATGATCTCAGGGTCCTGGGCTCAAGCCCCATGTCGGGCTCCCTGCTCAGCCGGGAGCCTGCTCCCTCTGCCCCTCCCCCCAGCTCATGTGCTCACTCTGTCTCCAATAAATAAATAAAGTCTTAAAAAGAAACATGATTGCAAAATAAGACAACAGAATGTACTTAGGTATATGTTAGGCGAAAGGAAAACTACAGGGTTTTAAAATAACAATTGCACAATACCACGGTAGCTGGGTTGAAAGAAGTTGTAGCCTAAAACGTGGGTTCATTGCTTTTTTTTTTTTTTAAAGATTTATTTATTTATGTGAGAGAGAGAGTGGGTGGTGAAGCAGAGGGGGAGAGAATCTCAAGCAGACTCCTCGCTGATCTTGGAGCTCTAGGCGGGTCTCGATCTCACCACCCTGAGATCATGACCTGAGCTGAGCCCTGAGATCATGACCTGAGCCGAAACAAGAGTTGGACACTCAGCCAACTGAGCTACCCGGGTGCCTCAATGTGGGTTAATTTCTAAAACCAAATAGTCATACCCTAAAAAAATTTTCCCTCACCTTTTTTTTTTTTTTTGTAATTCAAAGCAGGATCCCATTTTTAATTTTCAGAACATACGAACATTTGCCTTGAACATTCACTGATGTGTTAGGTTTTCCCTTTGACAGGTTAACTACTTGTTTTTTTGTTTTGTTTTGTTTTTTAAAGCTTTTATTTATTTATCTGACAGAGAGAGACCCAGCGAGAGAGGCAACACAAGCAGGGGGAGTGGGAGAGGGAGAGGCAGGCTTCCCGCGGAGCAGGGAGCCCGATGCGGGGCTCGATCCCAGGACCCTGGGATCATGACCTGAGCCGAAGGCAGACGCTCAACGACCGAACCACCCAGGCGCCCCGACAGGTAAACGACTTGCAAGCAGATTTTGTCTGTTCTGCCAGCACCATCCCTTCTGCTTGGATGAACACATTCTAAAGCTAGAATGTTTTATATGTGGCAACACAGAGGGTATGCAATGATAGACACTAACAATATCAACAGAAGAACCCAAGAACCCAAGTGGCTGGGATTATAAAAGTCATTTTGCTGGGGCGCCTGGGTGACTCAGTCGTTAAGCGTCTGCCTTCAGCTCAGGTCGCGATCCCAGCGTCCTGGCATCAAGTCCCGCGTCAGGCTCCATGCTCCGCGGGAAGCCTGCTTCTCCCTCTTCCGCTCCCCCTGCTTGTGTTCCCTCTCTCTCTCTGTCAAATAAATAATAAAAATCAATAATGCCGCTATCCCTCAGCTTTTGTCTGTCTGAAGGATGACTTTGCTGAGAAAGTATTCTGTTGGCAGCATCTTTTCTAAGCGCTTTGAATATCTCATCCCACTCTCTCTTGGGCTGCAAAGTCCCTGCTAAGACCTCCGCTGACGCCATTGTGGGGGTTCCTTTATATCAGAATTGTTTTCCTCTTGCTGCTTTTAAAATTCTCTTTTTTCTCTAATTTTAGACAGTTTTATTACAATGTATCTTGGGGAAGATCATTCTGAATTGAAATTTTGGAGTGACCTCTGAGCTTCATGAAGTATTTCTTTAAATAAGCATTCTGCTCCTTCCCTTCTCCTTCCCGGACTCCAGTGGCACATACACTGTTTCTATCAGTCCCGTAAGCTTTCTTCACTCCTTTTTATTCTTTTTTGTTGATGTGGTTCTTTTAGCTTTTGCTCTTCCGATTGGATAATTCCACTTGATCTGTTTGCAAGCTCACTGCTTCGTTCTTTTATTTGTTTTAAGTCTTTGTTCAGATTCTCTTCTGAATTCTTCAGTTCAGCCATTGTATTCTTTAGCCCCCAAATTTCTGTTGTTGTTTTTTTTTATATTTTCTATGCCTTTGCTGAACTTTCCATTGTGTTCTTGTGTTGTTTTCCTGATACCATTAAATTGTTACCTGTGCTCTCTTTTAGCCCTCTGAGTATCTTTAGAAGAATTATTTTGAACTCCTTGTCAGACAATTCTTGGATCTCTATTTCTTTGGGGCCAGTTCTGGGGGTGTGCCTTATGCCTTTGCAGGAGTCATGTTTCCCTCATTCTTCATGATTACTGTAGCCTTGTACAGGTGTTTGTTCATTTGAAGATGCGTTCACCTTGTTCAGACTTTATGAGCTGATTTTGGTGACAGAAACCTTTTGCCCGTGGGCAGGAGCATGCTGCAGCATGCTGTGATATTATGTCTAATGGCGCAGGGTCCCAAGCGTGCGGATAGGTGTCAGTAGAAGCTCCAGCAGGAAGTGATGACTTTTTGGCTCAGGCTGCTGAGGTCCATCTCATCGACAACTGTGTGGTCCTTGGTGAGGGCTGTGGGGGTGTGTGGTGGAGGCAAGGGCTGTTGGGGTCCTCAATGGGTCCAGTGGCTAGGGATCAGGTAGGCAGCAGTGGCGGCTGGAGCTGGTGTTATGCACGCACTTGGCTGTAGGCGCCAGTTGCAGGTGCCTATGTCAATTGCAGGGGCCAACTGCAGACACACACGTCGTGGTGGGGGTAGGTGGGCGCTGTGGGCTCACTGGCAGCTGTGGGGGCCTTGGCCTTCGGCGTGTGCTCCCATGACTGCAGTCTCCCCTTGGCCATGCGCATGGCGGTGGAGGTCAGTGACCGGCGTCATGCTGGTGGTGTGCAAGTACACAGCTGAGGGACTAGCCCTGAGCGTGTGCCTGGCAGTAGGGGTCAGCCGTGGGAGTCTAGTCTGGTGTCTTGCACTCATACAGCTGCAGTATCTGAGGTGCAGATGCAGCAGAGGCGGGGGGGGGGGGGGGGGGCGGCGGGGAGCAGGGACTCGGAAGGCTTGTATTGGGGGATGTAAATACCTATGGAGCAAACCTGGTGAACCCTGCAGGGGTCTCTGGTGGCTCTGCTGGCCACTGGTTTGTTTGTTTCTTTCTTTTAAATTTTTATTTATTTGGAGGGAAGGAGGGAGAGAGCAGGAAGGAGCAGGGGGAGGGCAGAGGCAGAGGGAGAAGCAGGCTCCCCACGGAGCAGGGAGCCCAACACGGGGCTCGATCCCAGAACCCTGGGATCGTGACCTGAGCCAAAGGCAGACGCTTCCCCCACTGAGCCCCCCAGGCGCCCCTGGCCACTGGTTTCTTGAGTGGGAAAAGTTGCTGGGTTGGTCTGCAGAGCAGGTCCCTGGGAACTGTGGTGGCCCCTGCTGTGTGGCTGTTACTTGGTGGCCTGTGTTTTCTTCTTCATTCCTAGCTGTCTCTAAATGTCCCAGCTTTGCCAAATGGGTGGGGTGAAACCCAGCAGGCCTTTGATGTGGTGCCCTGAAAGGCTGGGGAAGCTCCCCACTTACCTCCTTCTTCCTTTCTCAGCAAGGGGCAGTCTCTCAGCTGGGGAGCTCCCTCCTGACCCGGAGGAGCAACGCTGGCTCAGGGGCTGGAGTGATGCAGGCAAAATGAGGCTGTCTTCCTTTATCCTTGGGTGTGGTTATTCTCAGGTTATTTGTTACACTGCATTGCTGAGGTTCCTTAGGTGGACTCCAGAACTCTCCGGAAGCTGTTTTTATTTGTGGATAGTTATCTAATGGTTGATCTTTGTGGGTGGGGTTGGAGGCTGGCGTGTCCTACATTTACTGTATGTGTGACTCTCTGCAACTTTTTTATCCTTGCTGAGCCTCAGTGTCATCCCTTGTGACCTTTTTTTTTTTTTTTTTAAGAGAGAGAGCACGGGGGGAGGGGCCGAGGGAGAGAGAGAATCTCAAGCAGATTCCACGCCCAGCGCGGAGACCGACTCGGGGGTCGATCTCATGACCCTGATATCATGACCTGAGCCGAAATCAAGAGTCAGACACTTCACTCTCTGAGCCACCCAGGCGTCCCCCGCCTTGTGACATGTGAACAGTAATGGCACCTTCTTCCCAGCCTGCCGTGTGGGTGAAGTGGGTATGAAGAGGGAGCACCGAGCACATCTCAGCAAGTTTGCTTCGTGCAGGTCATGGAAGCTGTGATGCTGGCTTGCTGCTCCTCACCGTGGCCTCCTGCTGGCTGACTTGATGTGTAGAAGATAAACCAGTTTCTCCATCAACCGGAGAAACTAGGAATCATCCAGTGTGGAGAGCCGGGGTCATATCCCTCGCGGACTGGTCCATGGCTGACTCCCGACCCTGTCCCTTCCTGGCCCTGTGATCTTTGTCGGGCCCCTTCACCTCTCAGTGCCTCAGAAAAACTGACAGCACCATGATAAATGGGAAAGTGTATACAGATGGGACAAGCACATGTGGGTGCTTAAGGCGTAGAACTTTCTTTCCCTGTTCTGTTTTGGTTTTTTTCCTTCTTGAAGGATCCCATGATAAGTTTCCAGATTCATTTCTAACCCAAGATTAATTGCACCCTAGTCTGTTAGAGCTGAAATCACAGACTTCTGACATCATGGAGTTCAACGTCCTGGCTTTTATTTCAGAACTATATAATATGCAAACTGAATATTTGTGGTAAAACTTCAAAACACTCTGAAGCTCATAGAATGAGGTGTACATCCTACTTTTCTTCCTGGAGTTAACGTCTTAATGCGTAACCTTCAAGATACTTTTTATATGTTTACATATACGTGTAATTATACATTCACAGACAAATGCATGTAACTTTATAGACATGAATAAATAAATTTATTTAATAAGTAGGTGTATGTTTCCATATTTCTTTATAGCTTTGAAACTTTCTGTCACGGGTGCCTAGGTGGCTCAGTGGGTTAAGGTACCCTCTCTTGGTTTCAGCTCAGGTCATGATCTCAGGGTCATGGGATCAAGCCCCGTGTGGGGCTCCACACTCAGCCCAGGCCGGAGCCTGCTTAGGATTCTCTCTCTCTTTCTCTCTCTCTGCCCCTCTCCCCACCCTTGCTTGCAGGTGCACTCTCTCTCTTTCTCTAAAAAAAAAAAAAAGGGGAACTTTCTGTCATATAAAGGCTTTTTCATTTCAATATTTTAAATTTGTCTCATTCGATCTCACTACTGCAAAAAAACCACGTTGTACGTATCAAGATATAACAATGCACCAACCATTCTTTATTGATGGCTAACTTCCTTCTGTTTGCAATATTTATTATAAGCAATACCATACCCTCATATCTACATATTGTGTGCACATATGAGAGCATTTTTATAGGGTAGATTTAAGATGGGGAATACTAGATCAAAGGTTATGCAGTTTCTACATTTTCAGAGCTACTGCTAACTTGTCCCCAAAAGATTGACTCAGGGTAAGTTCTGCTAATAGGGCATGAGCATGATTGTTTCTCCACATCTTCCTTCATCGATTCTGCATTTCATAAATCTTTTTAATGTTGCCAATCTGATGGGATCAAGATGATACGGTAATTTTTGTTTGTGTTCTGCTGAGTTATAACGAACTTGGAAAATTTTCCTGTGCTCTGGCTCTTTGATTTTTCTTTATGAATTGCTCTTTCAAATTATTAGCCTATTTTCTCTACATTTTTAAAATGACTTGTTGGGCTTTTCATTTTTTTATGAATATCAATTTTTAGTTTATTACATGTATTACACATATTTTCTCTTTTTCCTCTTTTAAAATTTTGGTTATGGTGCTTTTCTTTAGTTCCTTGTTCATCTTACAGGAATGTTAACATGTTATGGAGTTAAGTCTCTCGAGGCCTTTATTTTGGGTTTCTAGGTTTTCTGATTTTTTTCCAAGACAAATTTTCTTTACCCCAAGGTTACATAAATATATTTTCCAATATTTTCCCAATGCTTTTCATTTAGAACTCTGGACCATTTGAAATTTATTTTTCAGGGCGCCTGGGTGGCTCAGTGGTTAAGTGTCTGCCTTTGGCTCAGGTCATGATCCCAGCATCTGGGGATCGAGCCCCGCATCGGGCTCCCTGCTCCGCGGGAAGTCTGCTTCTCCCTCTGCTCCTCACCCCGCTCTTGTGCTCTCTCTCTCTCTCTCTCTCTCTCAAATAAATAAATAAAATTAAAAAGAAAGAAATTTGTTTTTCAATCTGGGTGGGTATTGAATCTGGATTTTTTAAAAAAATTATAAGTAGCTATTCAATCTTACAAGTATAACTGATCCTTTAGTCTTTTCCGATTCTACTGCGATGAATGACCTTTACTTTTTCGTCTTCTGTTATAAGTTCCAGAAGCCCCAGAGAGCTTACATGATTTTCCTAGAGCAACGCTTCTCAACTGGTAACAATTTTGTGTCCCGGGAGCTTTGGGCAACAGTCTGGAGGCATTTTCCGGTTCTCACTGCTAGGGGAGGTGCTCCTGACATCTAGTGGTAGAGGCTGGGGATGCCGCTAACCATCCTGCAAGGCAGGAGGCAGTCCCCTGTGCGCAATGTCCCCATTCAAAACATCAATAGTACTGAGGTTGTGAAATCTTGTCCTAAAGTCACCGCAGTGTATGAATATAGGTCTGAGAAAAAAATTCTACTTGGAAAAGGTATATGAACATGTTTTACAATCAGTATTTAAAACTGCTGGCTTTTGGGGGTTCCTGGGTGGCTCAGTTGTTAAGCGTCTGCCTTTGGCTCAGGTCATGATCCCAGGGTCCTGGGATCAAGTCCCACATTGGGCTCTTTGCTCAAGTGGGGAGTCTGCTTCTCCCTCTGCCCACTCCCCCTGCTTGTGTTCCCTCTCTCTCTCTCTGTCTCAAATAAATAAATAAAAATCTTCTAAAAAATAAAATAAGATTGCTGGCTTTTTGTAACTGTTGATAAATCCTCCAAAAGGTGTTTTGCTTCCGAGCTAATAATTATCATGATTTAGAGGCTGTTTTCCAGGTGAGAAAGAATGTCACTCTTCACACTGACGTTCTCTGAGATGTTCCCTTTGCTCTACAACTGAAGTATTTTATTCTCGCCCACTCTAGATAGAACACATCGTTTGTTCCCCCCGGATGACATACGCATAGACTAATTGTGTGCTCTTTCCAAAGCACTGGCTTTGATCAGACCAGGTGGGGCTGAAGTTTTCACAGCTGACTTTACCTCCCATACTCACAGAAATCAGACAGAATCATCTGATGGCTGATGCTGATTTCAGTTTCCACCCTAGACTTGCTGAAGCAGGATCTCCGGGCTTGGGACCCAGGGATTTGTATTTTTGTCAGGTGAACCAGATGGTTCTGAGGGTGAGCTGGGTTTGGGGGTTGCTGCCGTGCTGCACCCACAGACCTCCTGCCCACAGGGAGAGAATCACCCCTTGCTGTGGGGCAAATTCTTCCAGCGTGACTCTGACCTCAGAAGGCAATTTAATCCTGGGGGTTAAGTACAACTTGAGCTTTTAGGGTTAAAGTTTTCCCTGTGTTCACCAGCATCAAAAAATGTAGTAAAAAGATGATCCATAATAACCACGACCTCTTTGAGATTTGAAAATGTATCAGGGAAAACCACAAGAGTTGAAGAAACAAACATGCAGGTTACTCGTTTTTATGGCTGCTAATGATCGTTTGTGATGGTATGGTTGTTCTCATCTCAAAGTGGATTTAAACATTAATTATCATAAATCTGGGTTGCATTTAACAAACAAATATAGCTAAGCCTAGAGAATAAGATCACATGGATGTGGTCTGCACAATGCTAAGAAAGTGCTGGGAGTCACCTCATGCCGCCCATGGAGGCATTTTACAAATACTCTGATAAATGGACCTTTCCACGTTTATTGAGATATTTAGCATCCAGGGCCACTCAATCCCAGAGATAAAAGAAGTATGAGAATAGCAGCAAAGGGCTTGAATTTCCAAAATGGCTTCAATGAGAGCAAAATAATTTTCTTAAGTACACTTAGCCATTAGACAGCAACAAGAGCAAATGGTTATTTTGAAGTCTTTAGATTTTAGTGTTCCCAGTTTTTCAGCTTTTAAGGGATTGATTATATATATATCATTAAAGTGGTGCCCTGGAGAGTTTGTCAAGGAAGGAAGAGAAATTTGAAGTGAACTGACAAAAATTCAGTATATGTTTGCAAGTCATGAAGGAAGATATTTGTGATGAAAGAATTTGTTAGAAAAAAAAATCCAAGAGTTAGCTAAACATAGTTCCCCGGGGGAGAGCGTTTTGGCAAAAGAAAGTGAAGGCCAGGGGGCGCCTGGGTGGCTCAGATGGTTAAGCGTCTGCCTTTGGCTCCGGTCATGATCCCGGGGTCCTGGGATCGAGCCCCGCATCGGGCTCCCTGCTCCTTGGGAAGCCTGCTTCTCCCTCTCCCTTGTGCTCTCTATCTCTGTCTCTCTCTCTCAAATGAATAAATAAAATCTTAAAAATAAAAAAGAAAGAAAATGAAGGGCAGAATCCAGAGCATGTCTGAGGACCTTGCTAACCCTAAGGGCTTGGTAATATTGATGTCCATCGATATCCACCTGTCATCCAGGTGATACGAAGTCTGGCTGAAGATAGGATAGTGAGGGAAAGGAGGGCATGCACATTACCCACAGGGAAAATGAGGGGACCCGAGTAGCCCTGGTCTGAGTACTGACTCACGACTCGTTCTGAAGCCACATCCAGAGGGCACGGATTCTGGGGTAGGGGGTCTGGGTTAGCGATCGCAGGTTTATGGCCATTCAAGAATAGCCTCAGGAAAAAGGAGGATTTTAGGACTTTCACACCTGTTGTAAGTCAGCAGGTGAAGAAGTGTGAGTGTTGAACTTACAACTACCTAAGACATGTAAGTACATTTATACAGATAAATAAACCCAGTAGTCATCAGATGTAGGATTCGATCACTCACGAAGGCAGGTAAGTAATTTAGGAGCTATCCAAATTAGTGCCTTTGCCCGCAGACGTCTTTTTTCCCCCTAAATAGGAGAAATCTCTACTTTGTTTTGTCAGAAGGCCTGAAGTTCCACTAATAAAAAAGAACTTGGTTAGTGAGGCATTCCAGGGAAGTGGCACAAGCACTGGAATGGGAGTCAGGGTCTGGGGTCCCCAGGGAAGCTAGTTGCGTGACCCTGGGGAATTCACTTCCCCCATCCAGGCCCTGGAAGCTATATGATTTGGTTGAAACCAGATCGGTAGTTTCCCAGCTGTTTTGTTGGAGTCTGGGTTCTATAGCAGGGCTGCAAGAAGTCGGCCAAGGGAGGCATTCAATTTTGTTTAAAAAAAAATGTAATTTTACTCATTTAAATAACTTTGCTTCACAGGTAATTGCAAATGTCTATTTGTATATCAAAGTTCACATCAGTAGCCACATATTCATTAACTTCTGCTGGAATGTCCTTTGCTATCTTATATAATTGAAGAGAATTGAGGTTGTTTAAAACCTCTTAATTGTTTAAAAACAACTATGACTTCAACTACTTTTGTGTGCAGATTTTATCGTATCATTTAACTCAACAAAATAGAGTACTGAAGTATAGGCCAAGATTGAGTCCCTGGAGTACTGCTGCTTACAATATTTCCTAATTCTGAGGATTATCAAGGTAACTTCGTCCTTATCACTTCATAATGGCTGAAGGTTATTAATGTGAATTTTTTATGATAAACTTATACTAACCATCTACATGTTAGATGATTTTACATGCGTTGGAGCCTTATGTCATATTTTTTGCTTGAAAAGATTTTTTTGTTCTAAAACTGTTTTAAAAATCACTGGGTGAGATGGTTTCTATAATCTCTTCTCTGACGTTATATCTAAGTCCTTCTTAAAAACATTAGAAATGTCTACTCACGTTGTCACCCTTTGAGATTTTGGAAATTTTGGTAAGAGGCAGCCGAGCGATGGCTGGGGAATAGTTTAGTCCTGGAGCACTTGGGAGAATCAAGCTTGGGTGGATCCAAATTTAGAGCGTGGGGTTAGACAGAGAACAGCATGAAGGAACCCAAATCCTCACGGAGAGAGAGGGAAACTAGATGGCAGGGGCGGGCTGGGACGGGGGGCAGAGGGAGAGAGAATCTCAGGCAGACTCCATGCCCATTGTGGAGCCCTGACATGGGGCTCAATCTCCAGACCTAGATCAAGACCCGAGCCGAAATCGAGAGTCAGATGCTCAACTGACTGAGCCACCCAGGCGCCCCCAGCACTGCTTTTTAAAAGTGATCGCATTTGGGGCCTGGGTGGCTCAGTCGTTAAGTGTCTGCCTTCAGCTCAGGTCATGATCCCGGGGTTATGGGATGGAGCCCCGCCTCGGGCTCCCTGCTCAGTGGACAGTCAGCTTGTGTTTCCTGCCTCACATTTCAGTTAAAATACATAAGGAGCTTGAAGCAGGTGATCCCGATCGCAGACCATACTCTTTAGCAGCTCGAGTTTGCCAGGCTGGCTGTGGGCAGAATTGCCCGCCCCCGCCCGTGCTGGTGGGCGGCAATGGTCGCCCTGGCTTTGCCACGACAACACTTGGCAAGGGGGAAGTCTGGAAGTTCTGCCTCTAACACCCTGCGTAGACAGCTGAGGCAGAAATTTACTTTGAAGCTCTACAATCTGATCATCAGTGTTGATTAAATCCACAGGTCTATTTCTGGCCGAGGGTGTAGCATGCGATTTTTCTGATAAAGGCAAAGACTTTGGAAAGACCTTGGAAGGACCTTCCCAATGTGCCACAATGAGGGTTGTCCACCTGCTACACCTTTCTGCAACCAGAAAGCACTGACCCAAGAAGTAGCTATAGATTCATCTAAATACCGTAGGAAAAATATCCTCACCTATTTTTTTTCCTCTTTAAGAAATTACTCCATTTCCAGAGCATGTCTTTCTGCCCTTTTTCTTTCTCTAAGACAAGATAAAGAGGAAGGCAAGCATGTTTTCTCATTTAACACATATAATAGGAAGTATAAAGACTCCCTTTTCCCCAGAAAGGTCACTGCTTATTTTCCTCTCTTTTATTCACTCAGACTTGCAATTAATTTCCAAATTAATTTTCTAAAGATTTATTTATCTGAGAGAGAGAGAGAGAGAGAGAGAGAGAGAGAGAGAGCCCAAGCAAGGGGAGGGGCAGAGGGAGAGGGGACAGAACCCCAAGCAGACTCTGTGCCAAGCGCAGAGCCAGACGCGGGGCTCCATCTCAAGACCCAGAGATCACGACCTGAGCCAAACCAAGAGTTGGATGCATGCTCAACTGACTGAGCCACCCAGGCGCTCCCCAAATCAAATATTCTTAATTCAGAAATTTATTTCTAGGACCCATCTGTGGCAAACAAAAATAACATAAGTAGCCAGGTGAGGGAAAAATCTAATTCAGTCTCACAACAGAGTACTATTCAGTCATTACAGATCTATTGTAGCAGGATAGTAACATGTTCATAATATGTTTCAACGGGGACGATAAAGGTTACTAAATAGTATTTACTGACTAGAAGTAAAACCAGAAAGAAGTCTATCCAAATATGAACCAAGCAGTTTTTGGTGGTGAGGATTTTGGTTATTTATTGTTTTCTTTGTTAGTGTGGTGAGGATTTTGGTTATTATTTTCTTTGTTAGTGTCTATTTCCTAAAATGTCTATAATAAACAGATTTTACTTTTGCAGTGGAACTAAAACAAAATAAAAATTTTTTTTTTAATTTAAGAGAATATCCCCAAGCTTATTTTAATCCAGATAAAGGCAGTGCAGTGTAGGAGGAGACAGAACCGTAGGGATGGCCTACCTCAGGGCAGGGTTCATTTGCTGAAGGATGGCTGATTCAGGAATGCTGTCACCCAGCTCGAGAGCTGAAGTAGGAGAGGAAGAAGGACCCTGGACACACACAGCTTCCCCTGTAATCAGCCATCACTCTAGCAACCAGCTTCACGGACTCAGGCCCCAATTCTTCCGCAGTTGCTTTAATCCATGGCTACCATTTTCCCTGCTGACCCAGGGGAGTTCCTTAGGCACTGGTTCCCCAAGTGTTGGCTAGACTCCCCTGGGACTGTAGGAGATTTTTAACTGCTGCACAGTCTACTAAATCATGCAGAGGTGTTAAATAGTATAGACTCACAGGATGGGAGAGTAACAAAGGACCACAAATGTTGTGGTTTAAAGTCACATAAGTTTATTCTGTTACGGTTCCAAAAGCCAAGATCAAGGTCAGGAAGCTGAGATCAAGCTGCTGATCAGGCTGCATTCTTTCCGAAGACTTCAGGGGGAGAATCTGCTTCCTTATGTTTTCCAGCTTCAAGGGGCTGTCCGCATTTCTTGGCTCCGAGTATATCACACCACTTCCGGTTGTTCCGAGGTCATACTTCCTTTCCCTGATTTTGACCTTCTTGCCTCTTTGTCATAAGAATTCTTGTACTTCCGTTGGGCCTACCCAGGTAACCCAGAATAAAATTCTCACCTCCAGTTTTCCATCGTGATGACAGGTGTAAAGTCTCTTTTGCCATAGAAGGTAACACGTTCGCAGGCTTCTGGGATTAGGACGTGGACATCTTTGGGGGGGGCATTATTCTTCCTACCATGTCTCCCTATCAAGTGTCTTTCAACCTGCGGACGCACCTGGATGGCTCAGCGGGTATAGCACGCAGCTCTTGGTCTTGGGGTTGTAAGTTCAAACCCCACACTGGGTGTTGACATTGCTTAAAAATAAAATCTTAAAAAAATTTCTTTTCTTTCAACCTTCTGAATGTCACAAGGAGAGCTAAATAAAGAACACATTTAACAAAAGAAAGGCAGTTCGAAAACGCTTGTGCTCTGACTAGTCATGGTATCTATTTTATCATCAATTATGTTTTGTATTGTTAGTATGTTTTTGGCGAGTTTCAAGTTTTGGCAAGTAATACCTTTCCTTCCGTTTATAGTAGCTGCAGGAAGGTTTTTTTTTTTTTTTTAAGGATTTTATTTATTGGCGGGGGGTGGAGAGAGAGAGAGCACGAGCCGGGGGAGGCGCAGAGGGAGAAGCAGGCTTCCCGCTGAGCAGGGAGCCCAACGCCGGACTCTATCCCAGGACCCCGGGACCGTGACCTGAGCCAGAGGCAGCCACTTAACCGATTGAGCCACCCAGCTGCTCCAGCAGGAAGTTCCTTTTAAAAAGCAGTTTAGGTTAAATAGAAGAACTGATTTTGAGACTTTTGAGTAAACAGTATTATGTTTGGCACGCCGATACAGCAAGCATTGTGAATGAGAAATGTGAATGACTAAAGCTTGAGAAATATTGCCTTAGTAGAACACCACCCTACTTAAAGTTAGGGAAGAGTCAGGACATTCAGGGATGACTCTTCTCCTTGCTTAGCTCTGCATGAGGCCTCCCTTGAGGAACGTGACCCTTCTGTGTCCCTGCGCCTGGCTGGCTCACTCTATGGAGCATGCGACTCTCGATCTCGGGGTTGTGAGTTCAAGAGTTCAAGCCCTACCTTGGGTGTAGAGATTACTTAAAAATAAAAATCTTAATAAAAAAACCAAAAACCTCCAATTTCTCTTTTGCGTCTTTGACAGTGTGTTCTCTGCATGGGTAGAGGATGGGTCAACAGGACTGGGAGAGAGAACTCCCTCTTCATTCAGGAAGAATGCAAACCAACAATGGAACATTGGTGGGGTATTGTTTATTGGACACGGGTTAAGGGTGAATCTCTTTGCAAGTCTTGCTGAGAGGTAATGGTAAGTTCTTGGGCTCATGTGGTCTCTCTCTCTCTCTGGTGGCTGCTGACAAATCAGGACAATCTAAGCAGGAAAGAGCTGGGTCCATAGGTAAAGGACCCAGGAGGTGCTTTAGAGCCCAAATATTCCCATCCTTTCAGCTTGGAGGTGGAGGGGAGAGGGTAACGGAATAGATGGCGAGAGGGGGTTGGGGACCAAGGAACTACTTATGGGGAAGATGGTGTTCCCTCAGGGACTTTGCCAGGGAATCCCCCAAGAAGCTTTTGGGGTGGGAGCGTCATCATTATCAACTCTTTAGATGTTCCCTGACAGCACCCCCAGTATCACGAGCACCTCCTGAGTACCTACCACTTGCCAGCTTGTCTCAGTGATGGGCTTATATAAAGCTGGATTTTAATTTTCTCTCTGTTAAAATCACAACATGTCTTAGATTATTGGTCTTCTCTTAATGAAAGATTATAAAGTGTTTTTTGTTTACCTTTTATGTAATCTGCCTCGGAAGCAAATATTTCCTATACTTCCGATTGTCTTCATCAGATCTTTGATTACTTAGAACAACCGAGTATTTTCGATATGAAAGAGCTAAGGGTATTTTTTGCAACTAGGTAACTTCTTCCTATATTTGCCCTTTGAAACCTTAAACTATTGGAAACACGGGTATGTGGTACATCAGTGCCTAAAATCCCATTTAAAGAACCGACTCAATATTAAACAATTTTTATAATGTTTGCATTTTTAAATTTTCTACCACGCACATGTACTTTTTAGCAATATAAATTGTATTATTTTATTATGATATAGAAACCTATGTAGTTTCCATATATCCCTGTGGCAAACCTTGCAGAGTGGGTGGTTAGCAGTTTTTCCTTTTTCCATCCCAGGGCTGATACTTTGGCCTCTGTCTCCTGTGTTTGGAGCTTCGCCACCCCACACGGCTGATGAGATGCTTTGATAGAGTCTAGGACCAGGTGTTTTTACCTATAGCAGAGTTTCCAGTGATCTTTCTTTGGAGAGGGGTGATGGTGGTAGGGCACGGGGGTCATTTTTAAGTTTTTATCATTTTTTAAAAAAAATAGGACTGCTTCACGAATTTGCGAGGCATTCTCGAGTAGGGACCATGATAATCTTCTCTGTCTGGTTCCGACTTTAGTCTCTGTGCTGCCCAAGTGAACACTTAGCAGTGCTAATTTTGATGAAGCCTATGAAGGGCACATAGTATTCCAAAAAAATTAACTTCCCCAGCTCAGTTGACTGGTTAGGTTAAGAAAGCAATTTGCATGTAGATTAAAAGTGACAAAAACGAAACAGAACAACAAAAACTAACAAATAAACGGAAACAGAAAGAGACCCATAAATACAGAGAATAAGCTGAGAGGTTGTCAGCGGGGCGGGGTGGGAAGACGGGCAAAATGCTTGAAGGGGAGTGGGAGACGCAGGCTTCCAGTAATGGAATGAATAGGTCCTGGGAAGAAAAGACACAGCCCAGGGAATATAGTTAATGGTATGGAAACAGATGGGAGCCACATTTGTGAGCATAGCATAATGCGTAGAGCTGTCGAGTCACTATGTTGATACCTGATGCTAGAGAAGCACTGTGCTATGTGTCAACCATGCTTCAATCAAAATGGCACACAAAGGTAGGAGTTACTGAAAAAATATATTGGTGCCTTTATACTTCACAGAAAATTTTAATGATGGCACAATATTAGTGTCATTCTTCTTCTTTTCATTTGGACTGACTCTGCGGGGGCTGTGATAATGCTGATGGAGATTTTGATGAGATAAGAGCCCCTGTCACCTTGATACAGGCTGGGGGAGAATTTTATAACCATCAAGGTGTGAATACCAGGAATCTGTTTTCCCTGGACCCCAAAGCACTTCTTAAATCACATCAGAACTCTCAAATGGAATGAGAACCGCACAGATGTTTTGCAATCTGTCAGTATCAGGTGAAGATCAGGCTGAAGTCAGTGGAAACGCGGAGAAACTGACATTTCCCCTCAGGGCAAATATGTACTGTCAGGTGTCAGCACAGAATTCAGCTTCGGGTGGGACTAGCAATTAATTCAAATTCATGAACCGGAATTGAGTGTTTTTTACTTTCAAGTCACCTTGCTAAGCACTGGAAAGTTAAAAGGTAAAGCCAAAACTTGGAAACGACCCAGAAGTCCTTCGGTGGGTAGATAGTTAAATAAACCGTAGTGGGCCCATACCATGGATATTTCTCAGCAATAAAAAGGAGCAAATGTGATACACTTTAATAGTTAACACTTTGGATGGCTCTCAAGTGAGTGAAACACTCAACTATCAAAAGGTCACACAACTTTTACACAAAGTTGCAGAGATGACAGATTAGTGGTTACAAGGGTTAGGTTTCAGGAGGGCTGGGGAGTGGTTGTTAACTACCGCAAGGGAAAGCTCAAGGGAAGTTTTTGCGGTGATGGGCAGTTCTGTATCTTAATTGTGGTGGTGGTTACACAATCTACATACATGATAACATTTCATTGAACTACACACACACACACACACACACACACACACACACACACACACACACACAGGAGGGCATAGTGAAATAGGATTAAGCTCTGTGGACTATACCAAGGTCAACTTCATGGTTTTGAGAACACACTATAGTCATGTAAGATATTACCTTTGGGGGGGAAACTGAGGGAAGAGTATGTGGGAACTTCCTGTACTATTTTTACAATTTCACAGCAATCTATATTATTTCAAAACAAAGATTTTAAGAAGTGAAAAGGTAAGAAACACAAAGCTCCTGCTCTCAAGCTACTTAAAATTGATTAGGGAGATAGACTAAAGAGATAATGCAGGAGCATCATAAAAAGTGATTTAGAAGAAGAAGTATTAATTTGGGGGCATCAAGTTCAAGGAAATCTTTTCAGAAATGGTGGTGCTTGAGCCAGACCTTGGAAGGTGTGGATGAGCTTCGCATAGGAGGACAACGGGGACGTGGTCAGAGCTGACCAAGGCCCTGCATGGTCAGATAACTTCCTTGCTCTTGGATTAATAAGTCTCAAAAAGCCATTATTTTAGTCCAGTTTCACCTCTCTGAAACTAAATAGACTTCCTGAAAGAAACTCACCAAAGACTTTACATTTGACATGGATTTGTATTAGAAATTAATGTCATGAATTTACCTTGTTCTATACAAAATATTAATGGGGTATTCAGGCTTGAGAAAGTATAGTTCCCTAGTGAGTCTTTTTATGCGGTCCATGAGTTTCTTGCTTTGTGTAAATGTAACAGGAAGAAAAAGAGAAACGTTGTCAAATTTTCGATAACTTTATATTACAAAGTCTATAACCAAGTTTCCGCATCAGTGGATTGCTAGATTCTAGGCTTACTTGGAAGTGATCCTGGTATTTCGGACAAAGTGATGAAAAATGTGTTACAATTGACCTGACTAGTGATCTACTCATCTACATTTTTTATCCAACTTTATTGAGATATAACTGACACATAACATTGTGTAAGTTTACATTTTCATACACTCACATATTGTGAAATGTTTACCACAGATAAGATTAGTTAACACATCCTTTGTCTCACATAATTACTCTTTTGTTGTTATGGTGGGAATATTAAAGGTCTCCCAGCAACTTTTTTTTAAAAATATTTTATTTATTTATTTGAGAGAGAGAATGAGATAGAGAGAGTACATGAGAGGGGGGAGGGTCCGAGGGAGAAGCAGACTCCCTGCTCAGCAGGGAGCCTGATGCGGGACTTGATCCCGGGACTCCAGGATCATGACCTGAGCCGAAGGCAGTTGCTTAACCGACTGAGCCACCCAGGAACCCACTCTCCCAGCAACTTTTAAGTACACACTACAGTATTGTTAACTAGTCGCCATGCTGTAATAGAGCCTCAGAACTTACTCATCTTAGCTAAAAGTTGTGCCCTTTGACCACATTTCCCCATTTCCCCCCACCCCTGCCCTGCAACCACCATTCTACTGTTTCTGAGTTTGATGTTTTTAGATTCCACAAATAATTGAGACCGTGCAATGTTTATCTTTCACTGTCTGACTTACCTCACTTAACAGAATGCCCTCAAGTTCCATCCATGTTGTCACAGGATTTCCTTCTTCCTTCATGGTTGAATAATATTTTACTCTGTGTGTGTGTGTGTGTGTGTGTGTGTGTGTGTGTGTGTACCACATTTTGTTCATCCATTCATCTGTTGATGGACACTTAGGTTTCTATGTCTTGGCTGTTGTGAATAATGCAATGAACATGGTAGTGCAGATGTCTTTTTGAGATAGTGAATTGCATTCCTTTGGATATATACCCAAAAGCAGGATGGCTGGGTCATAGGGTAGTTCTACCTTCTCATCTCAATTTGATGGTTAGAGTTTATAAAAAACACAACAACCCCCCTCCCCCAAAAAACTCCAAAACATTTTCTCATCTCTTGCCTTTACTTTTCAAGTAATTCTGGTCTAGGGTAATATAAACAGGACTCTCTGAAGGGTGTCCCAAGGATATTTATATACCATTTGTACACATTTATACAGATATATACTGTCAAACATCCTGGATTAAAATCATGACTCCTTCACTTGTGCAATCTTAGGAAAATCTGGCTTTTATATCTCATTTTTCTCTGTGCCTCATGTGACCGTCGTTCTATCCCCTAGGCTTATAAGTTTTAAATGAGATATTTTCTATAAAATTCCTAGCAAAAAACAAACTATTACTCAGAATTACCATAGTCAATATATTTGCTACAATACGCAGAGCAAAAAATTAAAAAAGTAGAGGTATTGGTAAAAAGTGTTCTTTTCTTCTGTACTTAATAGCTTGTTGATTTTAAGTAGAAAAGCTTAGTGTATTTAAAACATACTTTTTATTGAAATATAACATATATAGTAGAAAAAGTGCACACACTGCAAAGGTATACCTTGATGATTTTTTTAAAGATTTTATTTCTTTCTTTGTTGGAGAGAGAGAGAGCACAAGCAGGGGGAGCGGCAGACTCCCCGCTGAGCCAAGGGGCCCAATGCGGGTCTCGATCCCAGGGCCCTGGGATCATGACCTGAGCCAAAGGCAGACGCTTAACCCACTGAGCCACCCAGGCGCCCTGCCCTGTCTGTATGATATTCTTTACAGCAATGTGTATAATTACAAAAGATCCTAATCTATCTGAATCTCTGTTGATAATGAAATTCCTTGTAGTCTATCATAAGGTTCCATATGAACGGAGAAAAATCTCCAAGATATATTAAGTGATCAAAGCAAAATGTGAAAAAGTATATATAGTATGATATAGTTCGGTGAAAAAAAAAAAAAAAACACCACCCAGTGAGTATCTATGGAGCCACTGGAATATGCATGGTATAATCCATAGGAGGATACTCAAAAACACTGGTGAGAATGAATTGTCTTTGAAGGGGAGCCCGCGGGACCAGGAAGGCAGGGAGAGAGACTTACTTTTTATTGTATTCCCTATTTTTATCTTTTGAGTCTTGTACCTGTGCGTGGTAGAACGGATTCTTCCCCACTTCTGCACTCCCGCATCACAGCATGATGTACGCGCGCATTCTTGGTCGTGTGGTTTACAGCCTCCCCCGGGAGGTAAGGCAGACCGCCCCACCCCCCTGGGGGCGGGCCCGGCTGGGTGATCTGCCGCAGGGACGTGTGTAGGAGCAGCTGTGAACCCAGCAGAGCTGTAAACATGCTGCTACGACTGAGCTAGTCCTCTCTGTGCTCTTGGGATCTACCCTGTGAAGAACAGAGTCCTCTTAGCTGCTAGCTCCAGAACGAACTGGCCTGTGGAGCAGACCAGGACCCAACCCACCGGGTCGAGCCAGGCCCTGGTGATCCCAGCCCAAGGCAGAGCCACCCCAGCCAAACTGCAGGGCTGTGAGCATGAAAAAGGAATGTTCGCTGTTGGGAGCCACTGAGCTACTCATGCTTGCTTGTTACACAGCATTATAGCAATAGCCGAGTAAGACAAATCCTGCAGGAGCTCTCTCAACTGACCTCCACTTAACTCGATTCCTATAGTAACCAATGCCTCTTTTCTCTCTGTAGGCATCTTAACTGGATGTCCAATGCCTCTTAAATACTCATAACGAATAAGCTAATCTATTATGGCCACATCTTTCCACTCGTTCCCGTTGAACTGTAAGCTTACCAAGAGTTAGATATTTGTTCTCAGACTTAACTTATGCCTGTTCTGTCTGTTATAATAGTTATATTATTTAATGCATTTTGTTTAATTTGGTTAAATGTGACTTTAAAAGACTGTACTGTTTGCATGAAAACTACATTTTCACTCGGTGTTATACGCAACTGATAAATTATTGAGCGCTACATCTTAAACTAGTGATATGCTGTATGTTGGCTCATTGAATTTAGATTAAAAAAAAGAAAAAAGAAAACTACATTCCACTCTTCGAAGAGCTCTCCAAAAGTCACTAAAAACAAACTGAGACAGTCTAATCCTGATAAATAAAAATTATACAAATATGGAAGGATTTGTACTTCAAATGGCTTCCCAAGTGTGTTAAAATTGTTATTCCTTTGAAAGACATGAAAACTAAAGATGATGAAGTATGAATTATTTATTAAAGAATGATTATGTGGTATTTGACATCCAAGAGACCCCAGTCCTCCATGCAAATACTAGGGAGCTAATTTACATTTACTTGTTTAAAATTAACTGTGGGAGGTATGTATGTGTACCAGTTATTTATGATTCCTTGAGGATTGTAAAGAGTTTTCCGTTAATGACATCTTCATAGAAGGTAAAGAACTTTTGCAAGTTTCCACCACTCAGGAATCCAGAAACAGACACGAAACTTCACGCTCCTCTTAGAACTCCATACTAAATCCTAAAATCAAGGTCTGGCATCATTTAGAGAATGAAACAGAGCAAGACTTGCAATATTCCTAGAGCCTCCCTTGCCGCTTCTAAAATAGGCTTTCTGGAAGATGCTTTAAATGTCACTTGGGTGCAAGCAATAGTATAAATTCCCCTTTGACCATGAAAACACTGCCGGTGATCAGTGTAACTTATCTTTAGAGCGAGGTGGGACAGAATTATTTCTCATGTGTTGTAACTTCAAAATAATCAGTAATTCAGCATATCCTACGTAGTCATTCCCAGTGTTGTCTGTCTGTCTGTCTGTCTCTTTCTTTTTTTTCTAGCTTATAACAGTAAAGTGGGCTCCTGGAATACTTCAATTTTATTAGTTTTTCCAGCGGTCTGTTCTTTTTCATGCTGGATGTGGGCCGGAGCTTATTTTCATGGCCTGTTTATAGATGACCATGGCCTGTTTATAGATGACCACCTAACTGTGATTTCTAGTAGGCCATATGATCACGGCCACCCAAAACATATTCTCAAATGAAGTCTTTCCTTCTAAGAAATTGACTTTAACTAGGAAAGGAAAAGGCCTCTTTGAACTACTCTCCGAAGTGCCTATTTCGCAGACATGAAAAATTGGGCCTACCCCTGACTGAGGGGAAGAGACTGGAGATTTCAGGTGTGTGGGGTTTCTAGCTAAGAACAACACAGTTGAAATAATTCCGAGCCGGGATGTCGGGTAAGGGAGCCCCTCAGCAACAAGCAAACAAGGTGAAGGACACCGGAGAAGGCCTCCCTGCAGATCAGTCTCTTTCCCAAAGCCTCCCATGGGCTGGCAAGCAGCTTTGAACCAAGATGGAGATGTGCTGCAGTCAGGAGTATGACTTCATCAAGGCTATGATTTTACTATACATCCGCTGAGGAGCGTCCATGCCCCAGATGAAATCGAAGTGATTCCAGTCAGGCAAGAGGTCGAAGTACTGGAGATTCCCGATTTGGGGGATTACCCTGGCCACATCCCGGAGCGTCACAAGGACATCATGGCCACCAGCCCAGATAGCAGTAGGCACCTTCATGGTGGTCAAGTCGTAGAGTGGGGGACGGCTCTACGGAAAAGAGAGAAAGAGCGTTCAAGAGAGAAAGCTCCTCACTACAACAACTGGGTTCAGGTACGCAGAGGGGCTGCTAAATGAGCATTGACTATGAACACATTTCTGTCAGGCACCGAGGGAAGTAGAAAGAATGCCTGCAATGGTCCGTATCTTCAAGGAGTATGCAGGAACAAGGCAAGATAAGCCAACAAACGTTTGCCTACAAAGTAGAGTATGTCAAATGCCACGAAACACTCCCCAAATACAATGGCACTGAAGGCAAAGAAGAAACAACTGCTGACCGGGGGCTTTCTAGAAAGAGGAGTTATTTGAAATGACTCTTGAGGGACAGTTGGATTTTACCAGATAGGGATGAGGGTGGCAGGGCTTCCTAGAGGGTAGCCAGAGCATGTACACCACGGTCAGGCTGGCAAGCTCTCCAGTGAACCCAGGGAAGAAACTGTGTGAGACAATGCAGTCGGATATAAGATTGGAGACAGACAGTCAAGGTCTAGGCTAAGGTATTTTGACATCTTTTGGAAGTTTGGGGGGATGAAGCAGGGTCATTTCTCAGAGCTCTGTCTTAGGGTGACTGTAGGGCCATCAGTCTGGGATGCCTTGAGGAAGGAATAGGCTGGCAGTAGATCCTGAAACAATCTAGACACACAGTTAGGGATGGTCCAGAGAAGGGATAATTGAAGCTTTGGGGATGACTACATTCTCCAAGGGAGAAAGGGAGAGAGGTGTGAAGAATCTTGGAGGAAGGCTGACAATTTGTGAGTGGAGGAGCTAGAAAGCAGACAGTGTCAATGGAGGACGAAGGAAGCAATCAAAAAGGGAAGGGAAAACTCAAGATCACCGCATCGTGGAAGTCCGGGTTGAGGGAGTGAATGGTACAGGGGCTGTGCGACCTCACAGAGCATACATCTGAAGGCGAAAACAGGCCACTGGATTTGGCAATCAAAAACCACCCGCGACTTTAAATAAAGTAGCTGTAATAGAAAGATGAAGACCCAAACTACATTTTCCAGGGTTCAGGAGTGAGTGGAAGAAGGGAAGAAGTGGAGAAACTCAGCCCTTTGAAATATTAAAAAATGTTGATTGAAATCAGAGGACGGAATGATGAGTGACAGAATCTGTAGGTTGAGGGAAGGTTTTTGTTTGTTTGTTTGTTTGTTTGTTTCATAAGGAACAGCAATTCATTTAAGGGGTAAGAGGAGCCAAAAGGAAGAGGAGATGAGAAGAGATGGGGCCAAGGGCACAGGCGCACAAACTTGGGAAATGAGTGGGCATTCATTTTCTGAGAGGAAGGAAGAAGAACGCCAAGGGGACAGAGTCATTTTAAGATGGATAAAAGGGCTACTAAGAAATTTCATTCATGCAACAAGTAAGTATTAAGGGCTCCGGAAGTGCCAGGTCCTCTGCCCGGTGAGAAAACGCCGGTGAAGGAAACGGAAGGAAATCTCTACCCTCGTGGAGCTGACACGGGTTAGTCTCCTTGTTCTCAATAAAATGCAGTGGGCACAAAGACTGTGCTGGGAACTTAGGAAGACGGCAAAGTAATGAGGCCAGAATATAATAAAAATTGACTTCAAGTGACCTAAAATCATACTCAAAGCAGACAGGATCAGATTGGACCAGCTAACCATTGGGAAATTCTAAGGACACTGACACTCCCATATATTTAAGTCAGCATGTTGTATCCTTCAATCTTACAATTTTATTTGTCAATTTTGCCTCAAAAAAGCTGAACAAGCAAGAGTTTGACTAACAATGGTCCTAAGTGTATGGGTGACATTTTTGTTTCATTTTCTTGTAAACGGAAACAATATATAAATTAAATATGCTCATCAAAAACAATGGAAGAAAAGAGAAGTATGTCAAATCCAAACTGAGAGGCTCCTTAATTCCTTCACCTTCCCTTAATTCCTTCCGGCTCCCCTAGTTCAGTCTGCCTTTCTTCCGCTCTCTGAAGACAATTCTTTTAACTTCTGTTGTTGCTGTTTTGTCTTTTTTTCCTGGCCCTATTCTAAGCATTTGCAAATAAATGCGTCTGTGAATATATATGGCCTGAGGGGCAGGGGAAGACTTTGGGGGGTAGTGGAAACTTCTATATCTTGATTGTGGCCTGGTTACAGGAATGAGTGTATTTGCCAAAACTCATTGAATTGGAAAATTTGTGAATTTTATTGTTTGTAAATTCTACCTTAATCAAGCTTAAAAAATAATAAAAATATACATAGCTCTCTTAGTTGTCCTAAGAGCTAGTAGAATCATTTGTCTAACAATTCAATCCATTAGTGAGAAATTGACTGGTCTGATTGACTGTTTTGATGCTCAGAAACAACTTAATTGATCTATATTTGCACTAATAAATAGCCTTAAATATGTCAGTCTGGGAAAATATTGGAAAAATTTAATTTAATGTGTGTGCCTCATACTGAGAAGCCCAGCTCCTGAATTTGAGAAAAGAAATGGTGGCAACAGGATTTACCACAGGTACAGGAGGGCTAAATGAGTCTCCAAATTCTAGTGTGAATACTCAGAAGGCAAAAAGATGCTAAAGGCTCGACTCTTCATGGGTGGATAATATTCTTTTTAATTTTTTTTTAATTTTTTAAATCTTATTTTATTATGTTATGTTAATCACCATACATTACATCATTAATTTTTGATGTAGTGTTCTTTTAATTTTCATGTGGGATCCTGTATTTTTTTCTGTTGACATCAAGAACTGGGTATTCATTTTCTCTGTACATTTTTACAGATTTTTATGAAACAATTTTCATTATTATACTGTCAACAAAACTATGTTAAAAACCACCTCAGTAGCATTGGCTAGGTCTTGTGTAACTGTAAATGAAAAAGCAAGATTAAAAATTGTGTGAAAGCAGTGATACTGAGAAGATTGGAATAAATGCAGTAAAATACTGATACATACAGTGTTCTCTGGATGGAGGGATTATAAATTATTAGAATTCCTTAAGCTATCCTTCTTTTATTTCTATTCTATTTATTTTTAGGTTTTCTGCAATGAATGCATATTTAAATTAGTCCTTTTTTAAAAAGCGCTATCAGTGAGAATGCCACTGTCAGGCAGGATTCTTTTCACTCTCCAATAACTTCTTTTTTTTTTTTTTAAGATTTTATTTACTTATTCGCCAAAGAGAGTGTGAAAGCATGACAGAGAGAGAGGGAACACAAGCAGGGGGAGGAACAGAGGCAGAGGGAGAAGCAGGCTCCCCGCGGAGCCGGGAGCCCGATGCGGGGCTCGATCCCAGGACCCTGGTATCATGACCTGAGTCGAAGGCAGACGCTTAACTAACTGAGCCACCCAGTCATCCCAATTTCTTATTATAATGTCTCAAAGCCACCCTTCTGGGGCCATTCCAAGTAGCTCACCTGATTATAGTGACGCATGTTCTCAGCTTCGCTTCCCCAGTCATAAGCTCTGAATTCATCAGATCTGTAAAGCTGAAATACATGTTTTTTGGAAAAATAATCAGAGTAAGAATCACAATTTTTATAGTAAATCTTAGAAAACCACTATGCACTGGGAAGAAAATAAAGCTTTCTGGGTCACCAGAAGGATATAAATACATTTTTACCACTAGAAGCACAAGGCCAACAGAGAGGGAAGCAATGGTCTCCCTTGGTTTGAAGGGGGACAGCCAATGGGAAATCACGACTCCTTAGGGGGAAGTCAAACCTCAGATAGTTCTCTCTCCCAGGAAGGTTCTATCACTGGAGGCCTTCCCTGGTTACCTCTTGCTTCAGCTCAGGCTCTGTTTTACAAGCTCCGATCTAAGACTGGGTTCATTTATGTCACCTGCTTGGTCTGTACCATACCTTGTCCTTTCCCTTCAAATCTGGGGAAATCAAACCAAAGATGGTGACAGAGATAAAACAGAAGCCAGCTTCGAACCTTCTTAGGGTAGACCTGCTAACTCTCTCCTTTCAGATGTACCGAAATAAGATTGGAAGCGTCTTCCATGACAAAGACACTACCTGTTTTATATGCAGGATGTTCTGCATCGATGATCCAGTGGGAGCATGTGACATATACACATCCATTCGACTCTGAAGGGAAATAAAACATACTCTAGCAAAAATCACCCAGCGAAAAAAAAGTATACCTCCCAGAAGCAGAGAACAAGTGTGCTAAGAAGTAGCAAACCAAAGCTGGGGTTTGGGAAATGACAAGGCCTAATCGTCTAGGTAAATAAGAGCTCATGTCAGGTCATGGATTTCTTGAGAGCCAACGTGCACCAGCTCTGAAGTCGTGGGATAATTTGCAAGGAGGGGGGTGCTGTGCACATGCACGTGGGTGTGCCCTGTCTCAGATCTGGGTGTCAAAACAACTGGGCTTCAGAACTTAACTCTTTTTTTTTTTTTTAAGATTTTATTTATTCATTTGACAGAGACACAGTGAGAGAGGGGACACAGGCAGGGGGCAGTGGGAGAGGGAGAAGCAGGCTTCCCGTGGAGCAGGGAGCCCGATGCGGGGCTCGATCCCAGGACCCTGGGATCATGACCTGAGCCAAAGGCAGACGCTTAATGACTGAGCCCCCCAGGCGTTAACTTAACTCTGTTAATTATAAGCTTTGTGACTTTGGGCAACTTGTGAGTTTCTGTATTTTCGCCTATTAAATGAACACACTAAAAATCATACTGTGCCAGGCTTTTGTGAGGATAAGACAAAATATCGTGGAAGAAAAGCTAAATATAATCACTTCCTATGCGCTGTGCTTCGGTCTTTGTAAACAACGTAGAGATGAATATTATAGAGATATACTAGTAATCGGAATCTTACGTCTTAGAACACCGTAGAACGAAAGTAATCAAGGGAACTATTAAAAATGTTTACTTTTGAATAAGCAGGCTTTGAACAATGGTTCCTCTTGTATTTCGGTCTGGCACAACTACACGTCTCGAATAGGGGTAGGGTGGGCTGGCAGAGAAGAGCCATCTGGGGACTAGCTTCACTGTACCAGCCTCATTGGCCGCCATGTGGAATGTGACAGAGCTAGCTATTCAACCACATTACCCTGCACGGGTACACTCTTCCTCCTCCTTGAATTCTCCCTAACAGGAAGCAAAGAGTTGATGAAATAGGATTGCTCCTCTTTTGTGGGAAAGGGGTTCTATCTCCGTTCCATTCTGTTTTGTGCCTTCCAAGTTAAGTGGGGAGTTTTATCTGAGGCCAAAGTCACCCAACAAACGAAGGCACACAGGAAATAAGTTCAATGCTCATCTGGACTTCTTTTCTGGGATTTTTTTTTTTTTTTTTAAATGCATGGTATTCGTCATGAAATCGAATTGACTATAGTAAGGGTGGCTGATAGGGAATGTGTGACACTCCTACCCCTGATGGACATCTGTTTTCCTAATATGACCAGGAATGGAAAGATGAACCTACCTATTCCATCCCCCAGTTTTCACATTCGTGGCCCATTGAATACCCAGTCTATGCGTAGCAAATCTCCCCCTTTACAGTTTAGAACACCACGTTAGTTTATGCAGTGTAATAGATACATCAAGGTGAGTCAGAGAAAAGCTGGAAATGGTCCCGTAATCATTATACGTACCGTATTCATATTTTTCTTGTTGTATCCAGCCCATAAGGACATGAGTTCACTACATATCACCCATAATATTTTATTGTTGCAGAGTTTGAGGGAAGGTTCCCTTCCCGTCTTTAAAAATATGCCTTTGGTACCAAAAATGCCCTGTAAAAATAAACAGTAATGATCCTTTCAAGAATTGTTTTCAGGCTTCTTGACATTCCCTTCAACCCAGGAATAAGGATTCTTGGAGATCTATGTCCACCTGTATTTGCTGCTTCTGCCAAGGAGACTAAGTCATTTGGGAAAAGAACTATTTATGAACCCATCTCTATCCAGGGAAGATCAACAAACATAATTTAAAAAGAGATTGCAGTAAGGCTCTTCAGCCCCAAATTTGCCTCTCCATGGTGAAGCTCCCCTATTCTGTCCAGTTGCTGACTGCCTATGTTTCTTACCTCTCATTAATTGGCAAGAAAGGCAGAGCAGTTTCTCCTTAAGGCCAAATATTGCCTTGACTAGGAAGGAAAAGCAAGGTTTCCCCTACTACACATGTGCACACGACCTTTTCAGCAGCATCCCAGCGGAGCCGGCTCTTGGGCTGGAAAGCGGACCATGGAGTACTGAGGGGAGGGGGCCACTGGACAGAAAATACTTGACATAATGGGACACAGCACAGTTAAAATTTCTAGGGCTTGGGAGAGTAAGCTTGGGTGGGGCTCTCTGATGGGAGGATTGGAGCTTCTGGGGACCACAGACAGGAATGGTGGGAAGGGTCAGGGAATGGGACTGAAAGTGACAGGAAATCTGACAGCAGGTAATATGAATTGAGATAAGCCTCAGACCCCACCTATGCCCGCAAAGCCATATATATGTAAGATATAAAATGTAAAAATGATGTATTTAGAGATAGATGTGTCTACCTCCAAATGTAATATAAGTAATTTGTCTGCTCAACTCTGCCCAAATGTAGAAAACATCCCAAACTAACGGGTGTCAACACACTCTGGCAACGGAACTATCAACTACACAAAAGAGAAATTGCATCACTTGAGCTTATAGTAAACAATACAATAAAACTCTGGAACCAATCATTAGGCTCTATGGAAATTCATCCTTGTGTTAGCTCAGAAATAATTTTTTTTTCCCATTCCCACCCCTTCACCCTGAGCCAGGGCCTCATTTTACGTATGAATTACTGTGAGACCCTTATCAGTCTCCTCGATTTCATTGTGCCAAAATTCATTTTAGCTGACACCCCGAATCAAAAAGGCGATTTTGCCAAAATACTATGTTTATCATGGCAATGACCTTTTTAGAGAAACAAAAAGCAAACAGAAAAAAAAAAAAAAGAGAGAGAGAGAAAGACTTTTGTTGGATAAAGTCCCAAATCCATAATTGGCAACCAAACTACTTTTTCAACCCCTGGAAAATAACCAGTAAATGTCTGAACGAATGATTGAGCTGTAAGACATTTAGGTTTTGGAATCATAGCTTTGGTAAATTAAAGCAAGCTCCCCTACAGGAAGGGGTGTATTATTCAGGCTTATCCAACATCATGTCTTCCATCTGGGCATCGTGAATTTATTGACCTATCCAGTGGAACTGAATGGAATGAGAAAATTGTGAGTGGATTTTAAACTACATCACAGTCACCTAACTAGAAATTCTGATATACACTCAGGTCTGTTAATGGCTGAGTATGGTAAGTTGTATGTGGGAATTGGAGACACGCACGTGGGCGCAGACATGAACATACACGGACGCACATACACACCCACCCACCCACACACACATACACACACAAAGCACAGAATCTGGCTTCTATAGATTTCACGTAAATTTCCTATTTTCCGTCTTTCCCTTCGTAATAGATTTTACAATAATAAGGATCTACGGTCCAAAATGGGATCCTCAGAGACATTTTGGCGAAAATGAGAAGCCTACCTTGATTACGGATTTTGGAAGTAGGAAAAAACTGGTAACAATGCCCGTGGGATATTTGAATGAGACCACAGGACCCAAGGCAAAATTCATTTTGATTCTTTGTGCCAGTTCAGGCATGGTGGAAAAGGCTACAAACCCTAAGAGAACAGGAGACAAGACAATCTTGTAAAAATTAGAAATGCTGAGGCAATGTCCCTACTAACGAGCAGGACTCCGCTTTGACAACTTATCCCTCTCTTGCGATGATCCCGCGGCTGAATCGGGAAACTCTTCTGAGTTATTCAGCGAAGATAATCTGCCTTCAGTCCTCTCTGCTCTCGTGTCCATTTTCCTCGTATTCTGGACAATTTGACTTGGTTGGGGGGAGCGAGGGAGGGATAAGCTGCTTGAGCCGCCACTGCTGGGGGGTCTTGAGGAGAGCTTCACCCCCCCACCTCCCCCCCCACCTCCCCCCCCCACCTCCCCCCCACCTCCCCCCCCACCTCCCCGCATGGGCTAAGCGCTAGCAGTTCTGTCATTTTACCGCCAACCCTGAGATGCCAGCATGAGTCACGGAGCTTCCAGAAGTAAACAATTGGTTCACGGGAGAGGAACCCATCAGTGCTTCACGCAGTATTATCCAGGGATCCCACGCTTGTTTTTTCTCACAGTGCAAAGAAATTTCATCCCTCCCAGTGCTTCACTGGATGCTGACCAACCTCCAGAATGTTCCCTGATTTCCCTCAGTCCTCTGTGGTCCCGGTAAGGACCAGCTGTCTCCATTCGCTCTGACTTTCCAGCAACAGCATACCACGCATTTCTAGCCCGAGGAGGAGGAGGGTGGCAAGCCGCGCTGCATGGGGAAGTATGTGGAGTGCCTGTGTGTTTCGGTTCCC